>NC_046156.1:157929726-158268555 GCF_011064425.1 Rattus rattus | reverse complement strand
CTAAATCCCCAACCCAGGATATAGATCTTTAATCCCAGCACTTGGGAGCAAAGGCAGACGGTTCTCTGTGAGTTCAAGACCAGTCGCCTACATAAAGAGTTCCAGATTAGCCAGTGCTAGATAGTGAGACTTCTCTATTAATTATTAATTAATTAAATAAATAATTTTTTCAAGAATGAACTATAAAATCCTCAGTAATCTAAATGATGAAAGAAATCAAAAATGTATTAGATTGAAAGCAAGTTAGCTCTCTGGAGGAGCAAAAATCCAGCTGCATTCAACGGAGTAAGAAAAACAAGCAGTCTTTTTGTTTTGTTTTGTTTTTTTTTGTTTTGTTTTGTTTTGTTTTGTTTTGTTTTGTTTGAGACAAGGTCTCATGTAATCCAGAGGGCCTGCAACTGACTGCTTTTAAACTTAACTTTTGATCCTCCTGCCTCGACTCTCAGGAGTTAAGGGATACAGGCACGCGGCACTGTGCCCTTTTCTAAAAACTGGCTCCTTGGTATCGAGAGCAAGGCTTTGTAAGTGACGGGAAAAGAAGCATTCTACGGACTGAGCAACACCCCCAGCCCATTTCCATGGGTGAGCATTTCTGAAAGGGAAAAGTTCAGCTTACCTGCAAGAGGCAGAAAACGGGCCAAAGACGTGCTAGACTTTCAATAAGGCTCATCCGCAGTCAGCCTCTAAAATGGGCGTTCTCAAGGACACTCTTTGCTGTTTTTCCTTAGGCAGACAGGAGGACGCAGCTAAAGGCCAGCTTCGCTCCCAGGTCTCTGGAGGCGGGTCTGTGGTCCTGCCCACACCTCTGAGCTTCCACTGTCTTTGTACCGTATTGTTGTATTATATCGTCCTCTAGCGGCTTCACAGTTTTTTTTTTCGTATCCATTCTCTTCAGGCAGAACTCTCCATTACATCACACAGCACTTGATGCCTAACAAAGGTCTCTTATGCAAACTCAGACGAATGACACACGTCGTACCTGAGACTAGATGAGACTAGAGGTGATGAGCCCATTTTCATTAGGAGAGTGCGCAAACAGCTTAGGCTCAGGTAACTTCAGTCACAGAGGGTTTTCTTTTTCTTTCCTGGACTTTTTTTTTTTTCTTTTATTGGATATGTTCTTCATTTACATTTCAAATGTTATCCCCTTTCCTGGTTTCCCCTCCGAAAACACCCTCATCCCATCCCCCCCCCCCCAGCCCCCATGAGGTTGCTTCCCCACCCACCTACCGCCCTTCCTCCCTCCCTCCGGCCAGCCTCCCTGCCCTGGCATTCTCCTACTCTGGGGCATCGAGCCTTCACAGGATCAAGGGCCTCTCCTGGGCTTCTCCTTCCATTGATGCCCGGCAAGGCCCATCCTGTGGTTTAGTCTCTGGGAGCTCAGGGCTGTATGGTTGGTTGATACTGTTGTTCTGCCTATGGGGTTGGCAAAACCCCTCAGCTACTTCAGTCCTTTCCCTTACTCATCCATTGGGGACCCTGTTCTCAATCCAAAGGTTGGCTGTGAGCATCCCGCCTGTATTTGTCAGGTTTCTGGCAGCATTTCCTCAGGAGACAGCTCTAACAGGCTCCTGTGAGCATGCAATTTTAGTATCCCCACAGTGTCTGGGTTTGGTGACTGAATGGGATGGATCCCCTGTGCAGTTCTGGATGGCCTTTCCTTCAGTTTCTGCACCACAAGTGGGTCTCCATATTTCCCTGTGAGTATTTTTGTTCTTTTAAGAAGGACTGAAGTGATCCACCCTTTGATCGCCCTTTCCTTGAGCTTCATGTGGTCTGCAATTGCATCTGAGTATTCCAAGCTTCTAACTAATATCCACTTATCAGTGTCCACTTATCAGTGAGTGCATACCATGTGTGTTTTTTGTGATTGGCCACCCCACCAGCATATTTCCCAGTTCCATCCATTTGCCTAAGGAATTCCATGAAGTCATTGTTTTTGTAGCTGAGTAATATTCCATTGTGTAGATAAACCACTTTTTCTGTATCCATCTCTGTTGAAGGGCATCTGGCCTTTCTAGTTTCAATATTATAAATAAGGCCAAGAAAACGTGTAGTGGGAGCATGTGTCTTTGTTATATGTTGGGGACATCTTTGGGTATATGCCTGAGAGGTATAGCTGGGTCCTCAGGTAGTTCAATGTCCAATTTTCTAAGGAACCTCCTGACTTATTTCCAAAATGGTTGTACCAGTCTGCAATCCCACCAACAATGGAAGAGTGTTCATCTTACTCCACAACATCACCAGCATCAGCTGTCACCAGAGTTTTTGATCTAGACATTCTTACTGGTGTGAGGTGGAATCTCGGGGTTTTTGATTTTCATTTCCCTGATGACTAAGGATGTTGAAATATTTCTTTAGGTGCTTCTTTTGGCCATTCGACATTCCTCATTTGAGAATGTTTTGTTTAGCCCTCAGTACCCTATTTTTAATAGAGGTTTGATTTCTGACATCTAACTTTTGAGTTCTTTGTATATATTGATATTAACCTCTATTGGATGTAGGATTGGTAAAGATCTTTTCCCCAATCTGTTGGTTGCCATTTTGTCCTAATGACAGAGTCCTTTGCCTTACAGAAGCTTTGTAATTTAGAGGTCTGATTTGCCAATTCTTGATATTAGAGCATAAGCCAATCTGTTCTGTTCAGGAAATTTTCCTCAGTGCCCATGTATTCTAGGCTCTTCCCCCATTTCTCTTCTATTAGTTTGAGTGTATCTGGCTTTATGTGGAGGTCCGATCCATTTTGGATTTGAGCTTGTTAGGGTGATAAGAATGGATTGATTTTATGCTTTTCACATGCTGAGCTCCAGTTGAACCAGCACCATTTGTTGAAAATGCTATCTTTTCCTAACTATCGGGTGATTTTTTAGCTCTTTTGTCAAAGATCAAGTGACCATAAGTATGTGGGTTCATTTCTGTGTCTTCACCTTATTCCACTGATCCATCTGCCCCTGCACCAATACCATACAATTTTATCACCATTGTTCTGTAATACTGCTTGAGGTCAGGGATGGTGATTCCCCGAAGTACAATATAATTTGCCACTGCCTCTTCTGTGTAGTGAATGGGTTTTGGTATGGTGTGATGGTGGTTGTGACAGTCTCACATAGCTCAGACTACTTACTAAGCATCAGAGGGTGACCTTGAACTCCTGACCCTACAGCCCCTACTACATGTTAGGATTATAGTTGTAAACCACCACGCCCAGCTGCACTGAATATCTATGTACCCTCCCACCAAAGCTTTTATGTTGAAAACCCAATCATTAGTATTTGATGTGAAGCCTGTGAGAAACAAGATTTACGTTCAGTTGAGAGCAGGACCACCTATACTTAAATTGCTATCCTACCTCATTGGATCCAACCTTCCTAGTGCTGTGGAGTTCAAGACCTTTAACACCACCTCATGTTGTGGTGATCCCCTGACCATAAAATGATCTTTCATTGCTGCTACCATAACTGCACATTTTACTATTGTTATGAAACACAATATAAATATCTGTGTTTTCTGAAAGTCTTGGGTGACCTCAGAGAGTCATTTTGACCACCTCAAGGGGTCACAAATTTGCAGGGAAACCACTGCCTTACAGGAAAGGAAGGCATTGAGTTTCCACCACTCTGCCGTGGGGAGGACATGGGAAGGAGACAGCTACTCATACATGCCAGGAGAGGAGTTTATCGGCCCTTCTGGGTCAGCATCCCGACCTTGGAACAGAATTCTGGAGTGGGGGGAGAGGGCCTCCTGCAGCCCAGGCTTAAATTCACTGCGGAGCTGAAGATGACCTTGAACTTGAGATTCCCCTGACCCCTCCCTCCCTTCCCAAGTGCTGGGACTGCCAGTGTGTGCAGTGTCACCCTGCTTTCTGCACTCTAGAGCTGAAACCTGGGCTTTGTAAAACAGACAAGCACTTGCCAAGGGCGGCATCCTCAGCCCCAGCTTGGATCTACTCCCAAAGCCATGAGGACCAAGTGTTGGTTGCTTCAGCCATGCTCCTGTGGTGCCCTTGGTAAACAGCCCAGGTTGACTAAAGCAGACTTGTGAAGCCATCTGAGGCAGCTCTGTGTAAATTTGGGGCCATGACTGCGAGCACGGGGGCCCAAAACTGATGATGACTGTACGTTTCTGTTGATAGCAAGTGCAGCTAAAGTTCCAGAATATTGTGCCCCAATAGGGATGCTGAGGAAACCCTGGCATCTCAGTCGTGTCTCATTTCCTGAGCAAGACAATGGTGCAACTTACGGCTCATTAATCAGTTTTTCTCAGCTTGTATTGTATGATTTGGAGATTTGGGGTTTTGGAGGGATTTGGGGATTTGGGGTTTTTTGGTATTTTTGTTTTGTTTTTACATTACTTATTAAACAAGTGTTTTGGGTTTGTTTTTTCATGATTATCGACTCACTGGTTATCAGTTTGGGGTGATGAGGGTACAAGTGGGACATGCCTATGCCCTTTTTACCTACTTTTAGGGTACCCATTGCTGTGGTGAGACACCATGACCAAAGCAGCTTGGGGGAAGACAGGGTTTATCTGGCTTACTCTGCAAGTGAAGTCAGGATGGGAACTCACACAGGGGCAGGAACCTGACTGATGTGAGGAGGCTACTGGCTTGCTCCCATGGCTTGCTCAGCTTGCTTTCTTTAAAGAGCCCAGGACCACCTGCACAGGGTGTCCCTACCAAATGGGCTGGACCCTCCCATCAATCACCAATTAAGAAAATGCCCTACAGGCTTACCTAAAGCATAATCTTTGTTGGGAGCATTTTCCCCATTTGGGTTCCCTTCTCTCAGACCCCTAGGCTTAATTTAGCCAGCACACTCTCAAAGTACTTATAGCATAAGGACAAAAGCAGAGAGCACACATCCTATAGCATCAGCATCACAAAATGCTGCAAAGAGGAAATAAGGGAGCTTTAGGTGTTCAAGAGAAAGAAGTCACTTTTGACATAAGTCTCCGGATGCTTGATATCTGTCTTTTCGCCCCTGCATGAAAATCATGCAATGGGCCAACAGACCTCAGGAAAGCAACTGTGACCGGAGACGGCGTCATCAGTCTATACTGGAAACCATGGCTGAGACAAGACTTCTTAGCTTCAGGAATCTGATTTTTTTAAGATTTATTTATTATTTTATGTATGTGAGTACACTGTAGCTGCTTCAGACACCAGAAGAGAGCATCAGATCCCATTACAGATGGTTGGAGCCACCATGGGTTGCTGGAATTGAACCTTCAGGACCTCCTGAAGAGCAGCCAGTGCTCTAACTGCTGAGTCATCTCTCCAGCCAGGAGCTGATTTTAAAGTTGAAGAAACACTCACTTGTTACTGACTGGGTTTTAAACGGTTTATTAAGTACCATTTGGGAAGAAAATCAGCTAAGAGCTTGGTGATGATGGTAATAAACTCCTGTAATCCCAGCACTTCAAGGCTGCAGCAGGAGAATGGCCCTGAGTTTCCAGCCCAGCTTGAGCTACACAGTGAGACCTTGTCTTACAAAAACTAAGTCTAAGCACGCACGCATGTACAGACACAGGAAGAGACAGACAGAGAGACAGAGACAGAGACAGAGAGACAGACACAGACAGACACAGAGAGAAATAGAGACAGAGACAGAGACAGACAGAGAGATAGAGACAGAGAGACAAAGACAGGGACAGGGATAGGAGAAAGAGAGAGGGAGAGAGAGAGAGAGAGAGACAGTGAGGCTGAGAGGTGGCTTAGCAGTTAGAGCACTGACTGCTCTTCCAGAGGTCCTGAGTTCACCCCAGCAACCACATGACTCAGCCATCTGTAATGCTATCTGATGCCCTTCTGGTAAGGGTTGAAGATAGCTAAGGTGTACTCACATACAAAAATAAATAAATCTTTTAAAAAATTACTTAAAAAAGAGAACAGGAGATGGAGAGAGAGAGATACAGAGAGACAACAAAGAGACAAAGAGACAGAGAGACAGAGACAGGGACACAGGGAGATAGAGAAAGAGACAGAGAGACACAGAGACAGGGAAAGAGAGAGACACAAATAGACGGAGAAAGACAGGGTGATGGAGAGAGAGGAGGCAGAGAGAATGCAGGGGGAGAGACAGAGAGAGAGGGAGACAGAGAGAGACAGAGAGACATGGAGACAGAGAGACACAGAGAGAAAGAGACGGAGAGTGGTGAAAGAGGAGACAGTTTTCACAATCCACTTGAAAGCCACAATTGTGGCTTCTCTAAAGGCCACAGCAGTACACAACCCACGATGGTACAGGCCACGGGCTGAATTCAGTACTTCTGGAGTACCCGAGACACTTTTTCAAAAGACATTGAAACGCCAGGAACATAAAAAATACTTTTTTAGTCGTCGGAAAATGTAGTTTAGAAGAGATACTACTATGCGTGTACGACTGCCAAAAAATGTCTCAACTGAAAAGATTTGACAGCACCCAAAGGTTAACCAGAGACACAACAATCAGAACTCCACAGACATCGCCCCATAAAAATGTTGGGCATTCTGAAGGAAGGTTCCAAGATTCTCATAAAAGCGTTAAAGTGTTTAAATAATGGTTTTCATGTGATCTGACAATTCTACCCCAGACATTTTACCACAGGGGGGGAAAATACTTGTCAACACAAAACTTGTATAATAGCTTCAACTATTATATCCTAGAGTGGGAACAGCACAGACATCTGTGAAGACATAACAGAATGTCATGTGACCATATTGGGAACAAAACCAACAAGACGCAACACACACACACACACACACACACACACACACACACACGGGAGCACACAGAAACAGCAAACTTGAACACTATGTGGCTGACAGAGTTTCCTGCACCATCAAGAAATACAGGACATGTTATTAGATGAATTTATGGTGGAGGTGCACAAAGGACACATCTCACTGTGGAAGATAACAGGGCTGGAGTATGTGGCAGAGTCTAGGAGCACTTGCTCTTCCTGCAGAAGACCAGGACCTCAGTTCTCACCACCCCAGAGTAGGGAAGCTCATAACGGTCTGTAACTCCAGTTTCAGGGGTGTCTGGCCCTCTTCTGGCCTTTTCGCACTGACAGACATAGGCTCACAGACACACACACGCCTTAAATCCTAGTACTTAGAAGCTAGACAGGGCAAATTCGAGGCCAGTCTGGTGTACATAGTGAGTTCTGGACCAGACGGTACATAGAGAGACCCTATCTCAAAATTAATTAAACACATCTTTTTTTTTTATTTATTTATTATATATGAGTACATTGTAGCTATCTTCAGACACACCAGAAGAGGCCATCAGATCTCATTACAGATGGTTGTGAGCCACCATGTGGTTGCTGGGATTTGAAACTCAGGACCTCTGGAAGAATAGTCGATGCTTCTTAACCACTGAGCCATCTCTCCAGCCCTAAACACATCTTTTAAAGGAAAAATTAAAATAGCCGCTTTCTATTTGGTAAGAGCTATGATCCTCCAAAATTCATATGTTGAATCTAATCACAGTGCCAAGTTTTTAGCAGATGAACTTTTGGGATCAAAATGATATAAGGCTCAGTGAGCTAGCTATCTCCCTTTGCTTCATATGAGGAGAGAGAGCAAGACGGTTCAGAAACAGGAAGTGGTCCCTTACATGTAACCACCACACCTACACTTTGACCTTGACTTTCAGTGTCCAGAATGGGAGATAAACACATGGTTAATTAACATGTTTATTAACCAGCCAAGGTATTGTGGTATTTTATGACAGGCAACTGAACACACTAGGACAGTGAGGAGGGGACCTGCCTGAGAAGGAATATAAAAGAACTTTGTGACTAGGGTGTGGCTGAGTAGCAACATGCTTGCTGAGCATGCCCAAGGCTCTGGGTTCAGTCTCCAGTCCGTGTGTGTGAGTGTGTGTGTGTGTGTGTGTGTGTGTGTGTGTGTTATATGTATGTCTCTCTGTATGTGTGTGTCTCTGAGTGTATGTGTCTCTGAGTGTGTGTTGTATGTGTGTGTGTTTGTGTGTGTGTGTGTTGTATGCGTGTCTCTCTCTGCATGTGTGTGTGTCTCTAAGTGTGCACGCACATGTGCACATGCATGTCTTTGCTCATACGTGTGTGTTCCATAGCTTGATGAGGACTTGGCTTCATTTGCTCAGTTTTGTTTGAGACAGGATGTCATTGTGTAGCCCTGGTTAGCCTCCAACCTCATGGCTGTCAAGATTCTAGCCTTCTAACCCATGTGGGGACTTGGAATGTGGCGATTACACCACCAGATCTGACCAAACCTGCCTTGGAGAGTAGTACTGGTTTTTCTCTGACACTGTGAACATAATTGCAGACTGTAACTTTTTAAATTACAGAAGTAATGATATTGAAAAGGATAAAGTCATGTTAATGGAATGTTTAAAAGTTGAAACAAAATTATTTAAATCACCCATAACTACTCCATCACTATTCCTTCTGGTTTATTTCAGACAACTTGGTAATTTTGAAAGCAAAAAAGGACCTCAACTGGACTTTGTTGAGTTCCAGGAGGGAAGACATTTAGAATATGCATAAGATACATTTGTTACTAATAAAAGAACCAAATAATCCTTTGAAAGAGTGAGCAGGGGTCTGAGGACAGCTCAGCTGCTTAGAACACTGGCTGTTCTGCAGAGGACCTGGGGGATTCCAGCACCACCATCCACGCCTAGTTCCAGGGAATATGACACCCCTCTTATGGCCTCTGTGGCTACCAAGTAGGTACCCTGTGATGTGTGAGCATACATGTAAGCAAAACTATACACATTTTTTAAAATTAATTAGATTAAATTGATAACAAAAAAACAAGTAGAGAGAAAGGGTTACTGTGGTTAGTGTGTGTAGTCTCTGCCCCGGGACATGCCTCTGGTATATGTTAGATCTATCAGAGCTGCCTGCACCCAGCAGAGTAACCAGGCTTTGTTGACTCCACCACAATAGTTTGAGGCTTTTCACTTTTAAAACCTACTTTAATATGGGTTCTAAACACTCAACCTCCCTAATAGCCCACTGACTAAAGGTAGGGGAGGAAGATGGCTGACAGACAAGGGGGTAGACCTGTTTAGAAGAAGTTCTTTCAGGGAGGATTCCAATCTTGTGGTCAGTTCAGTCCACTAGCAAAAACCCCAAACACAATCAGCAGTAGCGATCAATCCAGAAGAAACCCTCAGGCTCTGCAGATTGGCAAAGCCGAGTCCTCGAAGTGGCTAGACACAGCCAAAACACTACCAGTTCTTTGGTGCATTTCTCTAAAAGTCGTGATAAGAGACAATCAGAGAAACCAGCAAGGCAAACCAATCCCAGAGCCGCCTTCCACTGTCTGTTGGGTTATACTCTTTCCGGACATTGTGGGCTGCCTTCAGGCATCCACTCCAGCAAAACATCATGCCCTTTTCTCCAGACATCCAGAAAAACACCACATGTCTGTTCTCAGCAAAACATCCTCTCACACGCCTGCATCGCAAAGCATCCTCCTAAGACAGCCTCCAGAAAACATCATCAACAACTGAGTTTCAACCACCTCTTCCAGAGGTCCTGAGCTACAGTGTACTTGTATTCATTAAATAAATAAATAAATAAATAAATAAATAAATAAATAAATAAATAGGGTTGGGGATTTAGCTCAGTGGTAGAGCACTTGTCTAGCAAGCGCAAGGCCCTGGGTTCAGACCCCCACTCCGAAAAAAAGAAAAATAAATAAATAAATAAATAAATAGTTCTTTTTTTTTTTAAGAAAAAAAAAAAGCAATTGAGTCATTTTAAAGAGCATCTGATCACATGTACAAACCCTGCCCCAAATAAGAGACACTTAGAATCTTATTCTTTAATCAATTTATTTTTATATATGTGAATACACTGTGCTGTCTTCAGACACCCAGAAGAAGGGCATCGGATCCCATCACAGATGGTTGTGAGCCACCATGTGGTTGCTAGGAATCGAACTCAGGACCTCTAGGAGAGCAGACAGTGCTCCTAACCATTGAGCCATCTCTCCAGCCCAGGAATCTTACTGAGGTGACTGAGCCTAGGCAATGATGGTGTGAACTGGCAAGGAAGAAGGAAAATAAACCAACCTGAACAGAGGGGATGAGGCTCAGGGGACTGACAACCCAGAAATCACAGATTATCTCCCAGTGGGATGCTGAGCCACTGTGATGTATCTTAGCGACTGTAGCAAAGACATCAGCCCCACACGGAGCCTTAACTCACAAAGCACCCTTCTCCAGCCAGACTTGAGAAAGTCTGATCTGACTTTTTCCACTTCCAGTTCTCACTGGGCCATCGCCCACCATCAAGTGAAGTCAAAGTATCCCCTGCTGAACTATCTACAGCACAACCCCACACCTAAGGCTTTGAAGTTGCTGAAGAGGGGAGAATGAATGTCAGAGCCAGAGGACAGGAAACTTGCCGTGAGCTAGCATTCCTAGAGATGCAACAGAGGTTACACCCATTTAAGCCTCAACAGCATGGCTTCCAAACAAGACCTGAGCCACATGCAAATAAACATGTCCACCATGGAAGGAGCATAGGGCCCAACCTGACAAAGGGACCTCAGACAACTGAGGGATTCTGAGAGAAGGAGGAGAGCTCCCAGTTGACTGTCCAAAAGCCACGCAGTCAGCCCTGAGATCATATATGTACAGGTAATATACAGACTGAGAAGGTTATATATAGGAATATATAAATATATGTACTTTATATATATATATATATATATATATATGTAACAACAAAGAAATAAAGCCATGAATTTGGGAAAGAACCTGGGGGGCTTCCAAGGGATGAAGTAGATGGAGGTGAAGGAAAGGGGAAGTGGTACTAATTATAATGATTTCAAAAATGGAGAATGGGCATCATTATGGTGGATCTGAAAACATACAAGACAGTGTATGTTTCACGAGACCATTTCTAGAGATAGAATTAAAGTCAAAGGCGTATTTCCTAAAATTACCTTAGACTATTTTAATGTCAATAGGAAAACAATGGTTCACTGAGAGAAAGTAAGAGGGCCAGTAAGATGGCTAAACTGATTGAAAGGCAAAAGTTTTAAAGTTGCCCCCCAAAAAACAAAATTAAAAAAAAAAAAAAAAAAAAAAAAAAAAAAGAAAACAGGTTAGGCCCCAGAATTGTATGTTCCAAGAAGCCTCTTCTAGGGCTATAGAATGATAATTACATTGGCCAGCTCAACAGCCTCCTCCCCTTAAAACTAGCTGACCGTAGAATCTTAGAGAACAATCTTGAGAAGCAGAAAACAACTTCTCCTAGGAACTAGAAGGACCAAGAAGTTAAAAACAATCTGAGAAGTAGGAGACAGCTTCTCCTAGGAAACAATCTTGGGGACAGAGAGTCCTTCCTTGTGATTTTTCACTTGTTATTTATGATGCCATCCTGCCTCTCAAGGTTGTGGTTTCCTCCCTTTAATACCTTCTTCCCCAGCCTCCTCGGGTGGAACTCCACTGCCCCTGTGTGGGATACTTGAGTCTCAATTCTAGTGCACTGGTTGCCACGATAAACCCATGTGATTACAACAAGGAGTTCTGAGTTCTGGGGGTCAAGGCTATCCCAGACTTGAGGAGGGGTCTCCCCACTGGGGTCTTTCACTGATGACCCGGGTTTGATCTCAGAATCCAGATAAAGGAGAAACCCCTCAAGTTGTCATTGAATTTCTACTTGTGACACACATGTGCATATTTTCTACATTGGTGACACACATGTGCATGGATGCCAACATAATTTACACCATAGAGAGAGAGAGAGAGAGAGAGAGAGAGGAGAGAGAGAGAGAGAGAAGTGGTTTTTAAATGTTAAAAGAAACTGGTATCTGAGAGGAGGGGCTTGGGAAATGGTTTTGCTGGTAACGTGAATGAATCCTGATTTTGGATTCCCAACACCAACATAAGAGTTGGGTAGAGCCTGAACATATTGAAGACTGGTAGATCCCCAAATCTCATTGGCAGTCAACCTAGCCCAACCAATAAGCTACAGATTCAGTAAGACACTGTGTCTCCAATGAAAGCAGTGCTAAGAGGAAAACTTATAGCCCTGAGTGCCTCCAAAAAGAAACTGGAGAGAGCATACACTAGCAACTTGACAGCACATCTAAAGCTCTAGAACAAAAAAAGAAGCAAATACAATTCCAAGAGGAGTAGACAGCAGGAAATAATCAAACCTAGGGATAAAACCAAGTGAAACGAAAAGAACTAGACAAAGAATCAGGAGGAGCTGGTTCTCTGGGAAAATCAACAAGATAGATAAACCCTTAACCAGATTAACCAAAGGGCACAGGAGAGTGTGTCCAAATTCAAAATCAGAAAAATGAAAAGGAGACATACCAACAGAAACTGAGGGAAATTAAAAAAAAAAATCAGATCCTACTGCACAAACGTCTATATTCAACAAAACTGGAAAAATCTAGATGAAAATGGACAATTTCTAGACAAATACCAGGCACCAAAATTAAATCAGATCAGATAAACCATTTAAACAATCCTTATAACTCCTAAAGAAATAGAATCAGTTATTAAAAGTCTCCTAACCAAACAGAGCCCAGGACCAGATGGGGTTTAGTGCAGAATTCTAGCAAACCTTCATAGAAGACCTCATCCCAATACTGTCAAAACGATTCCACAAAATAGAAACAGAAGGAACACTACCCAATTTCTTCTATGGAACCACAATTACACTTATACCTAAACCACTCAAAAACCCAACAAAGAAAGAGAACTTAAGACAAATTTCCCTTATGAATATTGATGCAAAAAACTCAATAAAATTCTCACAAACTGGATCCAAGAACACATCAAAAACAATCATCCATCATGATCAAGTAGGATTCATCCTAGGTATGCAGGGGATGGTTAATATAAGAAAACCATCAACGCAATCCACTATATAAACAAAACTCAAAGATAAAACCACATGATCATTTCATTGATGTTGAGAAAGCATTTGACAAAATTGAACATCCTTTCATTATAAAAAAGTCCTGAAAGAATTGGAATTCAAGGCATATACCTAAACACAGTAAAACTATACAGCAAAACAGTAACATTAAAACTAAATGGAGAAAATTTTCAAAATCCCACTAAAATTAGGACTAGACTAGACAGCCTGCCTAATCTCTCCCTACTTATTCAATATAGTCAATAGAAGTACAGCAGAGCATTCAGACAACAAAAAGGAGGTAAATGGATACATTGAAGGAAGAAGATACAAAATATCACTATTTGCAGATGATAAGATAGTATACTTAGATGATCAAAAGTTTCACCAGAAGCTACTTAACCTTAAAACAACTTCAGCAAAGTGGCTGGGAAATAAAACAACTCAAACAAATCAGTAGTCTTGCTCCATTCAAAGGATAAACAGGCTGAGAAAAAAAATTAGGGAAATGCCACCTTCAACAGAAGTGGTCCCAAATAATATAAAATATCTTCATATGACTTTAATAAAGCAAGTTGAAATCTATATGACAGGAACTTTGAGTTTTGCCAAATAAATTAAAGATCTCAGAAGATGAAAACCTGTCTGCTTATGGATTAAGTAGAATTAATATAGTAAAATGGCTATTTGACAAAAGCAATCTCAGATTCAATGTAATCCCATCTAAATTCCTCCTCAGTTATTTATAGAGATAAAGAGCAGCCCAAAATTTAAAGCCAGCAAAACCCAGGATAGAGAAAAAAAATTTATTTCCTGTTAAAAGGACTTCAGGAGGAACTGCCCACTTAGGACGAAGCAGTATTACAGAGCAATAGTCATAAAAACTGTGTGGTATTGGTACAGAGACAGGCAGGTAGATCAGTGGAATAGAATTGAAGACCCAGAAATGAACCCACACACCTATGGTCACTTGATCTTTGACAAAGGAGCTAAAACCATCCAGTGGAAAAAAGATAGCATTTTCAACAAATGGTGCTGGCTCAACTGGAGGTCAGCATGTAGAAGAATGCAAATTGACCCATTCTTATCACCCTGTACAAAGTTTAAGTCCAAGTGGATCAAGGACCTCCACATCAAACTAGATACACTCAAACTAATAGAAGAAAAGGTGGGGAAGAGCCTCAAACACATGGGCATGGAGGAAAATTTCCTGAACAGAACACCAATGGTTTATGCTCTAAGATCAAGAATCGACAAATGGGACCTCATAAAACTGCAAAGCTTCTGTAAGGCAAAGGACTCTGTCATTAGGACAAAGACAAAACCAACAGATTGGGAAAAGATCTTTACCAATCCTACATCTGATAGAGTTCTACTATCCAAAGATATCGAGAACTCAAGAAGTTAGATTTGCAGGAGACAAATAACCCTATTAAAAAATGGGAGTGCAGAATCAACCAAAGAATTCTCAACTAAGCAATATCAAATGGCTGAGAAGTTCTCAAAGAAATGTTCAACATCCTTAGCCATCAAGGAAATGCAAAATCAAAACAACCCTGAGATTTCACCTCACACCAGTGAGAATGGCTAAGATCAAAACTCAGGTGACAGCAGATGCTGGCGAGGATGTGGAGAAAGAGGAACATCCTCCATTGTTGGTGGGATTGCAGACTGGTACAACCATTCTGGAAATCAGTCTGAGGTTCCTCAGAAAATTGGACATTGAACTGCCTGAGGACCAGCTATACCTCTCCTGGGCATATACCCAAAAGATGCTCCAACATACAACAAAGTTACATGCTCCAATGTTCATGCTAGCGCTACTATATAATAGCCAGAATCTGAAAAGAACCCAGATGCCTCTCAACAGAGGAATGGATACAGAAAATGTGGTACATCTACACAATGAGACTACTCAGCTATCAAAAACAATGACTTCATGAAATTCATAGGCAAATAGATTGGATAAGTAGGCATTAGCCCTAAAGCTCTGAATTACCCTAGACCACATGACCACACCACATCCATAGACCTTACATGGAGTCAAGAATAGATATCGTTCCTTAAAAGGGGGGAAAATATTTGTATAAGGGGTTATGGGTGGTAAAGTTTGGAGCAGAGTCCGGTCGTACAGACATTCAGAACTTGCCCCCAGCATGTAGCCTTTCCATAGGCCCATCCACCAAAACTAGATAAGATTGATGAAACTAAGAAGCACATACAGGGCCCAGATACAGATGTCTCCTGATGGCTACAACCAGATAATGTCAAATACAGGCAAATGCTAAAAGAGCAAACCATTGAACTGAGATTGGGACTGCCTTTGGAGGAATTAGAGAAAGTATTAAAGAGCTGAGGGTCTGCAATCTATGAGGAAAAACAAATGCCAACCCACCGAGTTTGCGGAACTAAACCATCACCAAAGACTGTTCCATGGACTGTACCTACAACAAGCCCCATATGTATCAGAGAATAGCCTTGTTAGTGCAAACGTGGTGAAGAAAGCCTTATCCTAGTTTGTACCCCCCCAGGATAAAGGGAATGCTTGGGGGGTGGAAGAGGTGAAGGATTGGGGAAAGGAACACCTCACAGAAGAAGCGAGATACTGAGATTATGGGATAAAAACAGGGAAATGGAAGTAACATTTGAAATGTAAATAAAAACTAATTAATGTTACAATTGAATAGTATTCATTCGTCAAAACACAAAAGAACAATAGAGGGAAGATTTAGCCAAATGTAGAGGCAATTAAAGTCAAATGATCCTACTAAGGTTCAAAATTACCAACACGGATAGATTAATTTGTTCATGTGGTACAGAGATAATTGATACATATTTGCAAAAGTAATGAGTTTATTTATCTAACATAGCAAGAGAAAAATACCAATGGAATACTGAAGATGTAAATATAGGTCTTCAAGTTACAGAACCTGATAGAAGAGAGGAAAGACAAGTTTCCTAAATGTAGATTTCTTCAGATGTCAGAAATAACACCGCAAGTAAAGTGAAAATGAACTACTGGATAGAGATAAAATTTAGATTTTACCTAAATGCAATTCATGAATAGAATAAAGATTCACCTCAAGAGTGGAAATGTACATTGCAAAAGAATAAAGTAACATATTTACTAAAATGGAGAACATCACAAAACATAAGACAAAGAATTAGACTTTTCCAAAAAATAAATTAAATGGCTAAGAAACATGTGAATTTGTTTAAATCTTTAAATAATTTGGATAATTCAAATGAAAATCAAATTTATTTATTAAGGTTTCTATGATCTAAAACAATAATTAATCAATTAATTAAAAATATTGGTAGAGGATAGGAAGAAGAAATTGAAGTCTGTGTGCCTAGTCAAAGATTCTTTAAAATGTCGCAGTAATGAATACAGCATAAAAATAAACAGTTCGGGTTAAAATTATATAATCTAGTAGTAATCTCGTTTATTCATAGATGTCTCAAAGTTATTTGAAGCAGTCGAAAGAATTATTTACCAACATTTGTTCAGAAAACTCATGGTCCAAAACTGAAAAGATGTAGTCAAAAATTTTGTATCTATCTACCATAGGATAAATCACGCATGTTTTGAATTGCATGTTTAAGTGAACTATCTCAACTTGAAAACATGTACCCTGTTTATGTTATAATGTGAATGAGCATAATTTAGTAAGCCCCAAATACAACAGCAAAATACTATGGAACTTTCAGTTATGTGAGGAGTTTGTATCCACAGGATTGTTGAACTATGCGCAGAAGGAACTCTTTCTCTAGCTGCATGAAATAATAAATAGGCAGGCCTACCAAAACTCATTCACTGGCAAAAGATGATTTAGCAGGTGAAAACCTGACACAATACAGTGAAAGAAAAAGAGACAAGTCACAAGTTGTCTTCTGATATCCATACCACATATATGCACACCTCAGTATAAATGAAGTAAGTAACAATGTATTCAAATTATAAAAATATTCTCCACATACAGTACATAATATACAGTGTAACTATTTTACACATCATATAATAATGTTGGGGTTGGGGATTTAGCTCGTGGTGGAGCTGCTGGCCTAGCAAGCGCTAAGGTCCTGTCTCGGTCCCCAGGCTCTGAGAGAGAAAATAACAATGTTTTAATGAGCTATTCTAACTACAATCAGAAAAAGTACTCTCATCCTAAGAAAGCAAAAGACCATATGAACATATAGTTCAAAATATGTAAAATCACATGACAAATGAAAACTGAATATACAAAAAGCATCTCTGAGAAACACAAAATGACAAAAAATAAAATAAAGCAAGCCTTCTTTAGAGTAACAAGTGTGTGATTTATATTACAGGAAATAGAATCAGATATAGAAGAGGAAAAGAATCAGAATGGTCGCACAATTCTCAGAATGCAGATCAGGAGCTCAAAGAGATTCTTAATAAGATATTGAAAAATAACATAATAGAGAGCAAACCTGGAGCTCTTAATTCAGACCAGTAAAGGCCAGGAAGACTGGGGAGGGTACAAGCAAAGAGGGAATTTCAATGAAATAATACTTTATTCTAGTAAAAGTTTTATTATGAACAGTGAAGACGGGAACTCATTTTAGAAAAAGGGAGAAGAATCAGAACTTACATTTTGCTATAAACTCTTCTGAAAATAGTAATTCTTAAAAGCCTTATGGGTATCTTTAAAAAGAAGTAGAGACTTAGGGTTCTCAGTGAATGATTTCACACTCTACACGAAGATACATAAATAAGAGGGTAAAGGACCCATTTCGAAGCCAATATATTTATTCAGTCTGATGTTTTATATGAAAATTACATAGAATGTTTTACAAAGGTGGAGTAGTTCACTGTTCTCATTAGAAATGTTTCATGGTCTTGGGACACGGTTTGCTTTGCCATTCAGGAAGAATTGAGCTGAAATCCCAAATTCATGTACAATGACCAGACATAAGGGTGAGGGAAAAGTGGAACATAACTGGCAATGAAAGCATGAAAATAAAGAGATATTTAGAGCTCACTGGCCAGAAAATCTAGCTGAACTAGGGAGTTCCAGGTTAAGTATGACACTATTGTACCAAGGTAAAGTAAGGACTGAGGAATTTCCAAACTTTTACATTTTCTCTCTCTACATATATACTTACTTGTACTCACATGTGCATACACACAAACATGTATATATACTGCAAAACACACACACACACACACACACACACACACACACACAAACCCTCACATGGAATAGAAGTTCTTTAGCACGAGAATCGGCCCAAATCAGGTATCACCCCAACATTACACTTCTTTCAGCATGTAACTGCAACTTTTTCAATTTTTTTAAATAAATCTATCCTAATAGTCACTCAGCTATAGTCTAACATGATGCATTACCTATTGAAATACATGTACTGACCTCACACCCATGTTTAAGTCACTTTCACATAAAAGTAGTTTTTATTCAATTATTTAATCTTCTTTAGCAAATGAATTGCCCTCACTTATTAAAAAATAATATGCAGGCTTGTACCTGAGTACATCCAGAGATCTATTTCATGTAACGCCTTTAGGGAGGATGTGGAGATATAGACTTGATATCAGTCAAATTGCTAATCCGTGATAACTTTTTTCTCTCAAGTATCTCACATATAAAGTTGTAGGCAGAACTCCACTTTTTCTTCTTTATATGGAAGCATCCAAACAAAAGAATTAATGTGACTTTTAACAACAAAAACAATCAGCAAACATTGGAAGTACAGTGTATCTTCTTATATTCTATTGTAGAGTAGTTAATATCAAGTAAACTTGGATGATGAAAATAAATAAATAATTAAAAAAGATAAAATCTGCATTGAGTGGAATTGCAGAGTAAGGGATCATCCAATTTCTTCTAGTGAGCAATTTTGCATTGTCATAATAATGTCAGACACTTATGAATCTAAATCTCCAAGTTGGCATTCGTTAATCTCAAGAAATATAGAAATTTCCATCCTGCAAACGTATTGTCTCCAGTATTTATAAAGTATTCTGCAATATTCAACTGGAAGAGCTAACAGTTGGTTTTCATCCATATTGAATGGCCTTTGTCTCATAATTTCACACTACCAAAAAAAAAGCTGAGTTTTAATCATTCCAGTTATAAAGGAATCTCTCATTTATATTAGAGTGAAAAGGTGAGCAATCTGTTCTAGCTTTGATATGTACCTCAACTTAATTGATCAGCAATAAATTTGAGTTTAGAAGAAGCAAGACTGTGTCCACCTGCAAGAGACTTGATGAGTCAAATAAACAGCTTACTTGAGATAAGAAATCAAATATTCTCAGTTTTCATGTCAGAATGCAAAGAATACATTTTCTGCAATATGATCTCAATATTACCCAGGAGCACAGAGAGGTTGACAAATTTATAAAGGTGTCTTTAAACCATTGCCCTTTTTCCTTCTCTCTTGCCTTTCTACCCTTACTACCTTCTCCTCTTCTTTCCTTTTTTCCCTCATGCCTTCCCTGACCCCCCACCACTTTTCTAGATAATGCTAGAACTGGTTCTGCAGTAAAGACGCAATTGGTAAATCTGTTGTTGTTGTTGGGATGATTCAGCATTAAGTAAAGGGAAAAGTGTTGAGGCTGTGGGAGTTCAATGAATTAAAATTTTAAATATTTTTTCAGATTGCAGTCAAAAAAAGAAGATTCACTTAAAGTGATTAATAGTGTTTGATATTTCCTTCATGTTGAATATATCATTCTAGCAATAATTTCCCATTATTGCTTCATATAACCTTCTAAGAGAAAAAAACCAAGGATACAGTAGCAAGAGAAGAGAAAATTTTGATATTTAGGATCAGAAATAGACCTTCTATCTAGCTTCTCGTGTTTTTTAGATATTTGACCTTTTGTACATAAATAAAAAGAAGTATGCAGTTGGGGCAACAGATTACTGCCTTCAAGCAGAGATCAGAACTTTACATTCAATACCAGAATTATGTTTAAATAGCCAGGCAGAAATAGTGGTGTGATTGCATCAAATTTTATAATTTCAATTTTTCAAATCAATATAAAACAATATAAAAAGACAATGTTTTAAATGTAATCATGATTCTAGAATAAAGAATATTATCAATGAAATTATCAATAGAGAAGACATATAAAGACAATGAGAATTTATTCGTTTTGCAACTTTCAAGCTCACCAAATCAAGTCCTCTCATGAAATATAATCTCTGAACTTCTTCTCAAACCAAAAACCTGAGCAGGCATAAATTATAAATATATGAGCTTAATAAATACCAAATATCATAATCTAATGTCAATAGTTTTATCAAAAATATGAATAGAAACATGTATGATTAGTGGTTCTTAATGAGACCTCTTGTCACAGCCATTTTAATATTAAAATGTCATTTTAGTAGATCTTTGATCATTTATGGTCATATCAAAGAAAAGAGTAATCATTAAATGAATAGTATAATAGTTTACATACGCAAATCCATGCAAGGCCAAGGATCACCTCAGCCTTGAATTTCCGTTAAATAACTACATCATTTCAGATACACTGACCTTTCACAATTCTGTTGTTTTATTCTAAATAGTCATTCTCTGTAAAAAGTCTTTGGACACTCATTATCTTCTAATCAAACAGTATTATGTCTTTTGCACAGTTTGAAATAACTTAAAATTTTATCAATGTAGAAAAATTAGCTCTAGATAGTTGGAAATAGTCATGTTGCATCAGCCACAATATTGAATGTAATATTTTTCATCATCCTGAGGTCAGGGCCATGAACCTCAGAATCTCCACAGATCATCAACCTGATGCTCCTCACTGCTGAATCAACGTCAGCCACCATACCAATTTAATAGTGTTATCCGTCTTCTTGATTCTTCATCACAAAGATTCTGTCTTCACATGCAGTCTAGCTTATCTTCTGCTCCCTTTTCCAAAATCATACAAATATCTGTAAATAACTCATGTAGAGCTTCAACTTCCGCCCATCCCCACACCTCTAATCCCAAACCCCTCCATTTCCATGACCAACTCCCCATTTTCAGGTCCTCTCATGTCTTACATCATTATTGTTTGCCCAAGTGGAATTGCATTCTTTTGACAGCTTCTTGTATGCACAGTACCTATTTTTATGGCTAAATAGGTGTTATAACTGATATATACTAGTCTAAATTGTACTCAGAATATTCAGTTCACCACACTAAAAACAGAAGTTCTTTGGCTAATATATCATCAAAATATGATTTTGTATCCTGTTTTTAGTTGAGGATGACTGCAATTTGAAAATGAGAAGATGAATCATCTCTAGGGTTTAGCAGAGACCTGAGATAGGAGCATCCAAGGTCCAATGAGGACCTTAGTTGTAATCAAACACTGAGGACATCAAGAATTTTGACTGTTCAAACAACAAAACCAACCAAAATCTACCAGCAAATGCAGGCATGAGTATGGACCAGAGACTGAACATCAATTAAATGAGACCTCCATTCATGGGCAAGCTCAGTCTCTACTTTTAATGATACCAATATGCTTGATGACTGGTGTTCAGTATGAGGTTGTTGAGAACCAAAGGATAGAAGACGGAATGCAAAAGCACAGGGCTGCCAAGAACAACTGAGTTAACTAACATTGTTCCTATTCTAGTTCGAACGCAACCATGCAGCTGAATTGAAAGATATGTTTCCTTGTTCCAAACAGAGCTTCCAAAGAATCAGTTAACAGAAAGTTAATTTTTCACAACCTATTTTAATAAGAGTTCTAAAGATTTTTGTAGCAGTTTGAGACGAATTATTTAGAAATAATTGACAGAGAAAACTAATTGAATAAATGAAGAACTGTGTTATAGGTTGATTCAATCGCGTTGATGTAGGTTGTTTTAGAAGTATTTTGAGGAGACTCATCAATGTCAGAGTTACCAGCAGTCAAACTGTGGCGCCGTATGTCACTGTCCATCGAAACAGCCAAGCTCTGCCAAAAAGGCTGATTTAATTGCAGACCAGCAGAGACAATTAAACAATTTTCATCGTGCTCTCTCAATGAAAGTGAAATCAGCAAGTGTGGTGAATAATCAATGAAGTTTTGCAAAGCCCCTTATGTAAGCATCTCCGTCAGCGATCCTATTTACATTCTTCATCATGTCCTACCATTCTCTTCAGCCACATGGACTGCCTGGATAAACACATCGTGAGTCCATTGAAGAAAACACAAACCAGGGGGTTGGGGATTTTAATGAAGGAAGGCCTCAGTTCTGGTCCTCAGCCCAGCACAAACAAAAAAATAAAAAAAAACACAACTGTAATGAAGACTTTTCAAGGAAGTTGCTACAAATAATGAGAAAAGTAAAGAATAGTAAGGTACAAAAATAATTCTGAGATATCCATACCTAAACAGCAATGTCCCAACCCTCAAGTCACACACTCACCGACGACAACAACCCTTCTAATTTTTCAGAATACAGCAATCGAAGACACCATCTATAATGAGGATCTTTCATAATGATTTTGACATCGTTTCCTATCACCACTGATCATATCATCCTGAAGTATCCAGGAGATCACAAACGGTATTTGTGTGATGGTATCTCGAGATCCAGTGAATCAGTAACACCAAAGCAATCTGAAGGCATCTCTGGAAAAACTTGGCATGTAAACACTGAAGGGAAAACGAACCCAAGAATTTAAAATTTTGAAGTTGAATGCAGAAAGTTCAGCCTGAATGCCTTCTGAAGACCCAAGAGAGTCAGTTCTCCAGAATTTCAAATAATTTCTCATTCTTCAAGAACTTCCAGTTGAAGTACCCACAAGAGATCTGTCATAGATCCTGCCAAGTCTACCAGGAGACATCAAGAGAGTAAATACATAAAAGTCACCCAATTTAACAGGATATAGATACAAACAAGTGTTAAAAATAATATAGTATTTTGCTCATAGCCTGAATATACACACCTGAAATTTAGTAAATAAATCAAACTGATCTCATGAAGACAATAGATGTCATTGAAGAGGAATGGAAGTTAAAAGAGTCTGACTGGCCAAAGAATAATTATGATCTCAGCTTTTTCCTCCTCATTTCCCTCACTTACAGCAACTCTGACTTTTCATGCTCTCTTTAACAATATTCTAAGACACAGGAGTATCCAATCACTGCCTTTCTCATAAACCAGAATTCACTGTGATTGCTCAAAGTTGGGAAATTAAAGATAAAAAGCCAATCAGAAATAAAAGTACACTTGTTAGCATGTATGTTTTATGTTAAGGGCGCCAGACAATTGTTCTTTGATTAACCTCTGACTCTTAAAGACAATGTGAGTCAAAATTAAAATATTCAGATATACTTAAAACACTGCCCATTTTGGATAGATGTGAAGTTTAAAATTGAATGAATTTATATGATAGTAAATGTTTACCATGAAATATCACAGAAGGGATGCCACCAGGCAGGGAATTACAATTTTAACTGATATTAAACATCTTAAATTATTTGGAGAAACCTCAGCATTGAATTATAACAATCAGGAGAAAAATAAAGACATAAATAGGTGTCCCATGCATGTTATGTAAGAAATAAGCAAACCCCAACTCAATACAGAACAGTATCAATGACTGAAAGTTAAATAATATGTTGATTCATAGAAGGAAAAGGTAACATGTTGACTGACACTGTTGAAATTCCCAAAATAATTCTAATAGACAATTCAGTTTGGGTTCCTGCAACAATCATAATTGCATTATCCAGAAAGCCAAACCCTACAAAAGGTATCTCATTGTGAAAGAGTACATATCTCAGCTGTCCTGGATTGGATGGTAGAGCTTCAGTTTTTCTTGTGTGATGGCAATGAACTAGAAGTGGTGCAGTTCTTTGAGCAAGCAGCTCCTCCCAGTGGAGTGCAGGCTCTGGATGAGGTCTCGTGTGCCCGATGCTGTTTTCAACACCTCCATCGGCTCCTTCTTGGGGTGAGTGCCCAGAAGCCAGGAAGTAGGAATGTACAGGCTCTTTTAACAATTTTACGGTAAATATAATCCCTGTATTGGCACCTGATTGAAACTTTCTTAGGTCCCAATTATATCCACGTGTCCAATCCTGGTTTTGACCCGCAGAGGTAAATTTAATATGTAGGGGGATACACCATCCCCTTCTTTTAGAATTAAAACCTTCACAACAGAATCTGGGATATGCATATTAGTAGGATGGGAAGTATTATAAGTCAAACAACTCAGTGTATTAAATAGTAATAAAATTTTGGAGAGGGCCCAGGAGCATGGGACCCCTGCCTGAGACAATCACGAACCTGAAGGAAACAGACCGATAAACAGTTCTCTGCACCCCAAATCCGTGGGAGGAGAGATAAACCTTCAGAGAGGCAGACACGCCCTGCGAAACCAGAAGAGACTGCTTCTGCACATTACTGATTCCAGAGGAAAACACCAAAAACCATCTGGAACCCTGGTACACGGAGGCTCCTGAAGGGGCGGAATCAGATCTTCCTGCCGCTGCACAAGAGAGGCCAGCCCAAGCAGCACCGGAGCCGAACTTGAGCTTCTCGGGTCCCACAGGTAAGACCAACTTTTGCTGCAAGTGACCTGCCTGGTGAACTCAAGACACAGGCCCACCAGAAACAGTTGAAGACCTGTAGAGGGGCAAAACTACACGCATCTGAAAGCAGAAACACTTGTCCCCATAACTGGCTTGAAAAAAACAGTAAAACAGGTCTACAGCACTCCTGACAATATAGGCTTATAGGACAGTTTAGCCACTGTCAGAAATAGCAGAACAAAGTAACACTAGAGATAATCTGATGGCGAGAGGCAAGCGAGGAACCCAAGCAACAGAAACCAAGACTACCTGGCACCATCGGACCCAATTCTCCCACCAAAGCAAACACGAATATCCAAACACACCAGAAAAGCAAGATCTGTTTCAAAATCATATTTGATCATGATGCTGGAGACTTCAAGAAAGGCGTGAAGAACTTCCTAGAGAACAAAAAAGCCTACAGAGAGGAATGTAAAAATCCTGAAAGAATTCCAGGAAAACACAATCAAACAGTTGGAAGAATTAAAATGGAAATAGAAGCAATCAAGAAAGAACACATGGAAATAACCCTGGATATAGAAAACCAAAAGAAGAGACAAGGAGCTGTAGATACAAGCTTCACCAACAGAATACAAGAGATGGAAGAGAGAATCTCAGGAGCAGAAGATTCCATAGAAATCATTGACTCAACTGTCAAAGATAATGTAAAGCGGAAAAAGATACTGGTCCAAAACATACAGGAAATCCAGGACTCAATGAGAAGATCAAACCTAAGGATAATAGGTATAGAAGAGAGTGAAAACTCCCAGCTCAAAGGACCAGTAAATATCTTCAACAAAATCATAGAAGAAAACTTCCCTAACCTAAAAAAAGAGATGCCCATAGGCATACAAGAAGCCTACCGAACTCCAAATAGATTGGACCAGAAAAGAAACACCTCCAGTCACATAATAGTCAAAACACCAAACGCACAAAATAAAGAAAGAATATTAAAAGCAGTAAGGGAAAAAGGTCAAGTAACATATAAAGGCAGACCTATCAGAATCACACCAGACTTTTCACCAGAAACTATGAAGGCCAGAAGATCCTAGACTGATGTCACACAGACCCTAAGAGAAACAAAAATAGCCCCAGGTTACTGTATCCTGCAAAACTCTCAATTAACATAGATGGAGAAACCAAGATATTCCATGACAAAACCAAATTTACACAATATCTTTTACAAATCAGCACTACAAAGGATAATAAATGGTAAAGCCCAACATAAGGAGGCAAGCTATACCCTAGAAGAAGCAAGAAACTAATCATCTTGGCAACAAAACAAAGAGAAGAAAAGCACACAAACATAACCTCACATCCAAATATGAATATAACAGGAAGCAATAATCACTATTCCTTAATATCTCTCAATATCAATGGCCTCAACTCCCCAATAAAAAGACATAGATTAACAAACTGGATACGCAACGAGGACCCTGCATTCTGCTGCCTACAGGAAACACACCTCAGAGACAAAGACACACACCTCAGAGGAAAGGCTGGGAAACAACTTTTCAAACAAATGGTCGGAAGAAGCAAGCTGGAGTAGCCATTCTAATATCAAATAAAATCAATTTTCAACTAAAAGTCATCAAAAAAAAAGATAAGGAAGGACACTTTATATTCATCAAAGGAAAAATCACCAAGATGAACTCTCAATCCTAAATATCTGCCCCCAAATACAAGGGCACCTACATATGTAAAAGAAACCTTACTAAAGCTCAAAACACACATTGCACCTCACACAATAATAGTAGGAGATTTCAACACCCCACTCTCATCAATGGACAGATCATGGAAACAGAAATTAAACAGAGACGTAGACAGACTAAGAGAAGTCATGAGCCAAATGGACTTAACGGATATTTATAGAACGTTCTACCATAAAGCAAAAGGATATACCTTCTTCTCAGCTCCTCATGGTACTTTCTCCAAAATTGACCATATAATAGGTCAAAAAACGGGCCTCAACAGGTACAGAAAGATAGAAATAATCCCATGCGTGCTATCGGACCACCACGGCCTAAAGCTGTTCTTCAATAACAATAAGGGAAGAATGCCCACATATACGTGGAAATTGAACAATGCTCTACTCAATGATAACCTGCTCAAGGCAGAAATAAAGAAAGAAATTAAAAACTTTTTAGAATTTAATGAAAATGAAGGTACAACATACCCAAACTTATGGGACACGATGAAAGCTGTGCTAAGAGGAAAACTCATAGCGCTGAGTGCCTGCAGAAAGAAACAGGAAAGAGCATATGTCAGCAGCTTGACAGCACACCTAAAAGCTCTAGAACAACCGTTTGATGTTGTGTCCCCAAGGCATTCTGAGGTTGTAATGAAAATCATATTTACTGGTTTTGAATTTCCTTTAAGAATGATGCCTGCATTTCTTAGATTTAGTATGTGAACTAAAATAAAAATAAATCGCACTTGTCTGTCAGTGCTTAAAGCAAGGAAGGAATCTTTATCGTATTTTGACTCTGATGTTTAATAAAATCTGCACCATTAAAAAGGTCACAAAAAAAAAAAAAAAAAAAAAAAAAAAAAGCTCTAGAACAAAAAGAAGCAAATACACCCAGGAGGAGTAGAAGGCAGGAAATAATCAAACTCAGAGCTGAAATCAACCAAGTAGAAACAAAAAGGACCATAGAAAGAATCAACAGAACCAAAAGTTGGTTCTTTGAGAAAATCAACAAGATAGATAAACCCCTAGCCAGACTAACGAGAGGACACAGAGAGTCTGTCCAAATTAACAAAATCAGAAATGAAAAGGGAGACATAACTACAGATTCAGAGGAAATTCAAAAAATCATCACATCTTACTATAAAAGCCTATATTCAACAAAACTTGAAAATCTACAGGAAATGGACAATTTCCTAGACAGATACCAGGTACCGAAGTTAAATCAGGAACAGATAAACCAGTTAAACAACCCCATAACTACTAAAGAAATAGAAAGAGTCATTAAAAGTCTCCCAACCAAAAAAGAGCCCAGGTCCAGACGGGTTTAAGTGCAGAATTCTATCAGACCTTCATAGAAGACCTCATACCAATATTATCCAAACTATTCCACAAAATTGAAACAGATGGAGCACTACCGAATTCCTTCTATGAAGCCACAATTACTCTATACCTAAACCACACAAAGACCCAACAAAGAAAGAGAACTTCAGACCAATTTCCCTTATGAACATCTATGCAAAAATACTCAACAAAATTCTAAACCAATCCAAGAGCACATCAAAACAATCATCCACCATGATCAAGTAGGCTTCATCCCAGGCATGCAGGGATGGTTTAATATCTGGAAAACCATCAACGTGATCCATTATATAAACAAACTGAAAGAACAAAACCACATGATCATTTCATTAGATGCTGAGAAAGCATTTGACAAAATTCAACACCCCTTCATGATAAAAAAAGTCCTGGAAAGAATAGGAATTCAAGGTCCATACCTAAACATAGTAAAAGCCATATACAGCAAACCAGTGGCTAACATTAAACTAAATGGAGAGAAACTTGAAGCAATCCCTCTAAAATCAGGGACTAGACAAGGCTGCCCACTCTCTCCCTACTTATTCAATATAGTTCTTGAAGTTCTAGCCAGAGCAATCAGACAACAAAAGGAGATCAAGGGGATACAGATCGGAAAAGAAGAAGTCAAAATATCACTATTTGCAGATGATATGATAGTATATTTAAAGTGATGCCAAAAGTTCCACCAGAGAACTACTAAAGCTGATAAACAACTTCAGCAAAGTGGCTGGGTATAAAATCAACTCAAATAAATCAGTAGCCTTCCTCTACAAAAAAGAGAAACAAGCCAAGAAAGAAATAAGGGAAACAACACCCTACATAATAGTCCCAAATAATATAAAGTACCTCGGTGTGACTTTAACCAAGCAAGTAAAAGATCTGTACAATAAGAACTTCAAGACTCTGAAGAAAGAAATTGAAGAAGACCTCAGAAGATGAAAAGATCTCCCATGCTCATGGATTGGCAGGATTAATATAGTAAAAATGGCCATTTTACCAAAAGCGATCTAGATTCAATGCAATCCCCATCAAAATACCAATCCAATTCTTCAAAGAGTTAGATAGAACAATTTGCAAATTCATCTGGAATAACAAAAAACCCAGGATAGCTAAAACTATTCTCAACAATAAAAGGACTTCAGGTGGAATCACTATCCCTGAACTCAAGCAGTATTACAGAGCAATAGTGATAAAAAACTGCATGGTATTGGTACAGAGACAGACAGATAGACCAATGGAATAGAATTGAAGACCCAGAAATGAACCCACACACCTATGGTCACTTGATTTTTTGACAAAGGAACCAAATCCATCCAATGGAAAAAAGATAGCATTTTCAGCAAATGGTGCTGGTTGAACTGGAGGTCAACATGTAGAAGAATGCAGATCGATCCATGCTTATCACCCTGTACAAAGCTGAAGTCCAAGTGGTTCAAGGACCTCCACATCAAACCAGACACACTCAAACTAATAAAGAAAAAGAGGGGAAGCATCTTGAACACATGGGCACTGGAGAAAATTTCCTGAACAAAACACCAATGGCTTATGCTCTAAGATCAAGTATCGACAAATGGGATCTCATGAAACTGCAAAGCTTCTGTAAGGCAAAGGACACTGTGGTTAGGACAAAATGGCAACCAACAGATTGGGAAAAGATCTTTACCAATCCTACAACAGATAGAGGCCTTATATCCAAAATATAGAAAGAACTCAAAAAGTTAGACCGCAGGGAAACAAATAACCCTATTAAAAAATGGGGTTCAGAGCTAAACAAAGAATTCACAGCTGAAGAATGCCGAATGGCTGAGAAACACCTAAAGAAATGTTCAACATCTTTAGTCATCAGGGAAATGCAAATCAAAACAACCCTGAGATTTCACCTCACACCAGTGAGAATGGCTAAGATCAAAACTCAGGTGACAGCAAATGCTGGCGAGGTGTTGGAGAAAGAGGAACACTCCTCCATTGTTGGTGGGGTGCAGACTGGTACAACCATTCTGGAAATCAGTCTGGAGGTTCCTCAGAAAATTGGACATTGAACTGCCTGAGGATCCAGCTATATCTCTCCTGGGCATATACCCAAAAGATGCCCTAACATATAAAAAAGACACGTGCTCCACTATGTTCATCGCAGCCTTATTTATAATAGCCAGA
This sequence comes from Rattus rattus, assembly GCF_011064425.1. Classification (NCBI taxonomy): domain Eukaryota; kingdom Metazoa; phylum Chordata; class Mammalia; order Rodentia; family Muridae; genus Rattus; species Rattus rattus. Next base: position 158,238,943 of record NC_046156.1, on the reverse strand, counting down.
AGCTGGAAAGAACCAGATGCCCTTCAACAGAGGAATGGATACAGAAAATGTGGTACACCTACACAATGGAATATTACTCAGCTATCAAAAAACAACGAGTTTATAAATTTGTAGAAAATGGTTGGAACTGGAAAATATCATCCTGAGTGAGCTAACCTAATCACAGAAAGACATATATGGTATGCACTCATTGATAAGTGGCTATTAGCCCAAATGCTTGAATTACCCTTATGCCTAGAACAAATGAAACTCAAGACGGATGATCAAAATGTGAATGCTTCACTCCTTCTTTAAAAGGGGAACAAGAATACCCTTGGCAGGGAAGAGAGAGGCAAAGATTAAAACAGAGACTGAAGGGACACCCATTCAGAGCCTGCCCCACATGTGGACCATATATATACAGCCACCCAATTAGACAAGATGGATGAAGCAAAGAAGTGCAGAAGTGTAGCTCGCTCCTGAGAGACACAGCCAGAATACAGCAAATACAGAGGCGAATGCCAGCAGCAAACCACTGAACTGAGAATAGGACTTCCGTTGAAGGAATCAGAGAAAGAACTGGAAGAGCTTGAAGGGGCTCGAGACCCCATATGTACAACAATGCCAAGTAACCAGAGCTTCCAGGGACTAAGCCACTACCTAAAGACTATACATGGACTGACCCTGGACTCTGACTTCATAGGTAGCAATGAATATCCTAGTAAGAGCACCAGTGGAAGGGGAAGCCCTGAGTCCTGCTAAGACTGAACCCCAGTGAACTAGACTGTTGGGGGGGGAGGCGCAATGGGGGAGGTGGGAGAGGAACACCCCAGGAAGGGGAGGGGGAGGGCGATGTTGCGGAAACAGGAAAGGAATAACACTTTCAAAATGTATATAAAAAATATTCAAGTTAATAAAAAAAAAAGTAATAATATTCTTAAGAACAGGGGAAAGAGGCCAGCAAGAAAGCTAGGGGGTGGCCTGGTGAGAGCTGGTGGAACAGCCAGATCAGTTGATAAATAGCATTCAGTCAAACAGCTAAACCAGGACACTTCCTTGGGACAAAAAGTCCAGTGTAAAAATGAGCACAAGCTTTGCGCCTGTGAAGCAGAAAGGCGAGCAGAGGGGCAGCTGGAGTCTGTGACTTGCTGCCCTCTGGACTGATTCTCCCTCAAGGAGTACCTTCCTTCAGTGTGTCAGCTCAGGGCTCTGCATCTCCAGGAGACCCAGTCTCTAAAGGACGACTCTGAGGCTTCCAGTAAGAACTAAAACAAAAGGATGGAGAGATGGATTAGGGACTTGGGTGCTGACAAAGACCATTGAGTAGTTCATCTGCTCTGGAGCACCTTGTGAGACAGAAGAAAACCAGATTTGGGGGGTGTTCCAGGCTGTCAGACATGCCTGGCGACCTTGAGCCAAGAGACCAGGGGAGAAAAGCATTTGAGCCTCCAGTGTTGAAGGGAGGCTCACCCAGGGGGTATGATCTGTTTGAAGCCTCGGAAAGTAAGCTATAATAAGAGATAATCATATAAGGACACTTTTTTGCTGCCATTCCTGAGGCAAGAGTCATAGTTGAGCTGGGCTTCCTGCCTCTCACCATGATCTCCCATGCCTCATGGATTGGCAAAAGTAACATAGTAAAATGGACATCCTACAAAGGCAATCACAGATTCAATGCAATCCCCATCAAAAATCCTAACACAATTCTTCAACCATGTGGAAAGAGCAATTTTCAAATCAATCTGGAAAGGCAAAAACCTAGAATAGCAAACAATTTCTTAACAATGCAAGAAACAGCTAGAATCACCATCCCTGATGTCAAGCTCTACTGCAGAGTAATAGTGATAAAAAACCTTCATGGTACTGGTACAGAGACAGACAGATTCAACAATGAATAGAATTGAAGACCAGAAATAAAAACCACACACTTACGCAAAACTTGATCTTTAACAAAGTAGCATCTTCAATAAATAGTACTGTTCTATTAGTTGTCTGTGTAGGAAAACAAAATAATCCATATTTTCTCTTTTGCACAAAATTCAAGTCCAAGTAGATCAAGGACCTCAACATAAAAACTACAAATAAATCTAATAGAGAAAAGTAAGAGAGATCCTTGAACTCATTGACACAAGGGGAAAAATTCTCAAACAGAACTCCAAATGATTCACATCTCTAAGATCAAAATTGATAAATGGGGCATCATGAACTGTAATACTTCTGTATGACAAAGGGACATAGTCAATGACGATGACCGGCAAGCTGCAGATTGGGGAAAAAAATCTTCACTAACCCCAATAAACAAATAGAGGGCTAATTTCAAAATATAAAGAACTCAAAGAACCTAACCAACAAAATCAAACAGCCCAATCAAAAAATGGGGGGAAGAACCAAACCAAAAGTTCACAACAGAGGAATCTCTCAGGCTGAGAAGCACCTAAAGAAACGTTCAAAGTATTTAGTGATCAGAGAAATGCAAATCAAAGGACCCTGAGGTTCTACCTTACATCAATCAGAATCCTAAAATCAAAACCTCAGGTGACAACACATGTTGGGAAGGATGTGAAGAAAACAGAGCACTCCTCCATTGCTGGTGGGATGGTTGACTGGTACAATCACTCTGGAAATCAATTTGGAGGTTCATCAGGAAATGAGAAATTGATCTACCTAAAGCTCCAGCAATACCACTCTTAGGAATATTCACAAAAGATATCCCACCATGCCATAGAGGCACGTGTTCTACTATGTTCATAGCAGCCTTATTTCTGATAGACAGAACCTGAAAACAATCTAGATGTCTCATGATGGAAAATGAATACAGAAAAATGCCTCATTTACTCACTGAATATTACTCAGCTATTAAGAAACAAGGACATCCTGAATTTTGCAGGCAAATGGTTGAACTAGGAAATTTTTATCCTGAGGAGGTAACTCAAACCCAAAAGACATGCAGTAAGTTTTCACTAATAAGTGGATATTAGCACCCCTCAAAAAAAAAAAAAAAGCACAGAATAAGATACAGTCCCAGAATGCAACAAGGATAACAAGCTAAAGAACCCAAGTGAGAATACCTCAGTCCCAATTTAAGAGGGAGAAGAAATAAACCACAAGAGGGGAAACAGGAAGGGACTTGGGAGGGAAAAGACAAGGTTGAGGGGAGATAGAAACATGATCTGGTATTGGTGGGGAAAAGACTGAGGGGCCCCAGAGGGCCAGAAAAAAATGGAAACAGGCTACCTAGGGAAGAAGAGTTGGAGAATCTTCCAGAATGTACCAGAGGACCTGGAAAAGTGAGGGACTCTCTCAAGACCTCAAGGACGTAGATCCTAGATAAAATGCCCTATAGTGGGAGGGGGGGAATTTGTTGAGACCACCTCCAGCAGAAAGACAGAGCATAAACTGAGAGATGGGGGTTGTTATTCCACAGTCAAAACACTGACCCATAATTGTTCTTGTCTGAAAAGAAATGCAGGATGGAAAGAGAGAGCAAGGCTGAGAAAAGAAACTCCAGCAACAGACCCAAAGTGGGATCCAGCTCAATGGGACATGACACCACAAAAGGCTATGGAGAGCTCATAAAATGGGACCTATCATGACTGCTGTCCAGAAGACCCTACAAGCAGCTAAAAGAGTCAGATGCAGATATTTACACCCAACCAATAGACAGAAGCTGCTCACCCCTCTGGTTGAATGAGGGAAAAGCTGGAGGAAGCTAAGGACTCTTCCTTTGACCCTATAGGAGGACTAGCAGTCTCCATTAACCTGGAACCCTGTGTTCTCTCAGACACTAGATCACCAACCAGACTGCATACACCAACTGAAATGAGGCCCCAACACATACAGCAGAGGACTGTACCTGGAATTTTAATATAGTGGTTCTGAATCTCGGTAAGAATTGGAGGCCCTAGGGAATTTAGACCATAAGTATGTGGGTTCATTTCTGTGTCTTCAATTTTATTCCACTGATCTATCTGCCTGTCTCTGCACCAATACCATACAATTTTTATCACTATTGCTCTGTAATACTGCTTGAGGTCAGGGATGGTGATCCCCCCTGGAAATACAATATAATTTGCCACTGCCTCATATTAGCAGTGAATGGTGTTTGGTATGGTGGTGATGGTGGCGTGACAGTCTCAAGCATAGCTCAGACTACTTACTAAGTATCAGAGGGTGACCTTGAACTCCTGACCCTACAGCCCCTACTTTCACATGTTAGGATTATAGTTGTAAACCACCACGCCCAGCTGCACTGAATATCTATGTACCCTCCCACCAAAGCTTTTATGTTGAAACCCTAATCATTAGTATTTGGATGTGAAGCCTGTGAGAAACAAGATTTACGTTCAGTTGTGAGAGCAGGACCACCCATACTTAAATTGCTATCCTTACCTCATTGGATCTCAACCTTCCTAGTGCTGTGAGTTCAAGACCCTTAACACCACTCCTCATGTTGTGGTGATCCCCTGACCATAAAATGATCTTCATTGCTGCGTCATAACTGCGATTTTACTACTGTTATGAAACACAATATAAATATCTGTGTTTTCTGAAAGTCTTGGGTGACTCCTGTGAGAGAGTCATTTGACCACCCGAAGGGGTCACAACCCACAGGGTGAGAACCACTGCCTTACAGGAAAGGGAAGGCATTGGAGTTTCCACTCTGCCGTGGGAGGACATGGGAAGGAGACAGCTACTCATACATAAGCCAGGAGAGGAGTTTACCTAAGCCCTTCTGGGTCAGCATCCTGACCTTGGAACAGAATTCTGGAGTGGGGAGAGCAGGGTCTCCTGCAGCCCAGGCTTAAATTCACTATGGAGCTGAAGATGACCTTGAACTTGAGATTCTCCTGACTCCCCTCCCCTCCCTCCCAAGTGCTGGGACTGCCAGTGTGCAGTGTCACTCCTGCTTTCTGCACTCTAGAGCTTGAACCCGGGGCTTTGTGCATGCCAGACAAGCACTCTGCCAAGGGCGCGGCATCCTCAGCCCCAGCTTGGATTCTACTCCCCAAAGCTATGAGGACTAAGTGTTGGTTGCTTCAGCCATGCTCCTGTGGTGCCCTGGTAAACAGCCCAGGTTGACTAAAGCAGACTCTTGTGGAAGTCATCTCGAGGCAGCTCTGTGTAAATTTGGGGCCATGACTGCGAGCACGGGGCTCCAAAACTGATGATGACTGTACGTTTCCTGTTGATAGCAAGTGCAGCCAGTTAGTGTTCCAGAATATTGTGCCCACAGGGGATGCTGGAGGAAACCCTGGCATCTCAGTCGTGTCTCATTTCCTGAGCAAGACAATGGTGCAACTTACGGCTCATTAATCAGTTTTTCTCTCAGCTTGTATTGTGGCGATTTGGAGATTTGGGTTTTGGAGGGATTTGGGTGGATTTGGGGTTTTTTGGTATTTTGTTTTGTTTTACATTACTTATTAAACAAGTGTTTTGGGTTTGTTTTTTTTTCTATGATTATCAGACTCACTGGTTATCAGTTTGGGGTGATGTAGAGGGTACAAGTGGGACATGCCTATGCCCTTTACCTTACTTAGGGTACCCATTGCTGTGGTGAGACACCATGACCGAAGCAGCTTGGGGAAGACAGGGTTTATCTGGCTTACTCTTGCAAGTGAAGTCAGGATGGGAACTCACGCACAGGGCAGGAACCTGGACTGATGCGGAGGAGGCTTACTGGCTTGCTCCCCATGGCTTGCTCAGCTTGCTTTCTTAAAGAGCCCAGGACCACCTGCATAGGGTGTCCCCACTCACAATGGGCTGGACCCTCCCTATCAATCACTCAATTAAGAAAATGCCCTACAGGCTTACCTAAAGCATAATCTTATGGGAGCATTTTCCCATTTGGGTTCCCTTCTCTCAGACCCCTCTAGGCTTTGTCAAATTTAGCCAGCACACTCTCAAAGTACTTATAGCATAAGGACAAAGCAGAGCACACACATCCTATAGCATCAGCATCACAAAATGCTGCAAAGAGGAATAGTAAAGGGAGCTTTAGGTGTTCAAGAGAAAGAAGTCACTTTGACATAAGTCTCTTGGATGTGACATGTCTTTCGTCCCTGCATGAAAAAATCATGCAATAGCCCAACAGACCTCAGGAAGCAACTGTGACAGATGATGTCATCAGTCTATGCTGGAACCATGGCTGGAGACAAGACTTCTTAGCTTCAGGGAACTGGATTTTTTTTTAGATTTATTTATTTATTTTGTGTATGTGAGTGCACTTGTAGCTGTCTTCAGACACACCAAGAGAGCATCAGATCCCGTACAGATGGTTGTGAGCCACCATGTGGTTGCTGGAATTGAACTCAGGACCTCTGGAAGAGCAGCCAATTGTCTTAACTGCTGAGCCACATCTCTCCAGCCCAGGGCCTGCTGGATTTTAAAAGTTGAAAACACAAACATTGCTGACTGGCTTTAAACGGTTTATTAAGTACCATTTTGGAAGAAAAAATCAGCTAAGAGCTTGGTGTGATGGTAATAAACTCCTGTAATCCCAGCACTTGAAGGCTGCAACAGGAGAATGGCCCTGAGTTTCAGCCCAGCTTGAGCTACACAGTGAGACCTTGTCACAAACTAAAAGTTCAAGAAACACGCCGCGCATGTGCAGACACAGGAAGAGAGACAGACAGAGACAGAGACAAGAGACAGAGAGACAGACACAGACAGACACAGAGAGAAATAGAGACAGAGACAGACAGACAGACAGAGATAGAGACAGAGACAAAGACAGGGATACAGGGAGATGAAAAGAGACAGTGAGAGAGAGAGAGAGAGTGAGGGAGGCTGGAGGGTGACTTAGCAGTTAAACACTGACTGCTCTTCCAGAAGTCCTGAGTTCAATTCCCAGCAACCACATGACTCAATCTGTAATGCTATCTGATGCCCTCTTCTGGTATGTCTGAAGATAGCTAGTGTACTCACATACATAAAATAAATAAATCTTTAAAAATTACTTTAAAAAAAAACAGTGAGATGGAGAGAGATACAGAGATACAAATAGAAAAAGAGACAAAAGAGACAGAGACAGAGACAGGGACACAGGGAGATAGAGAAAGAGACAGTGAGGAGACACAGGACAGGAAGAGAGAGACAGAAATGAGCGGAGAAAGACAGGTGATGGAGAGAGATAGAGGCAGAGAAATGCAGAGGGAGGAGACAGAGAGAGGGAGACAGAGACAGAGAGACATGGAACAGAGAGACACACAGAGAAAAGAGACAGAGAGGCAGTGAAAGAGGACAGTTTTCTGGGATAACCACTTGGAAATACAATTGTGTGGCTTCTCCTGGGGCAACACAACAGTACACAACCCGCGATGGTACAGGCCTACTGAAGCTGAATTAAGTACTTCTGGATACCGAGACACTTTTCAAAAGACATTGAAAGCGTCAGGAACATAAAAAATACTTTTTTTTTGTCGTTGGAAAAATGTAGTTTAGAAAGATACTACTATATTGTCGACTGTAAAATGTCTCTCAACACAAAAAGATTTGACAGCACCAAAAAAAAGTTAACCCAGAACACAACAATCAGAACTCTCCGGACGTCAGCCTACTCCAAATGTTGGGCATTCAAGAAGGAAAGGTCTCACATTCTCATAAAGGTTAAAGTGTTACAATAATGGTTTTCTGTGATCTGACAATTCTACTCCTAGATATTTACCCATAGAGGAAAATACTTGTCAACACAAAAAACTTACCAATAGCTTCAACTATTATATCCCAGAGTGGGAACAGCACAGACATCTGTGAAACATAACAAAATGTCATGTGACCATGGAACAAAAACCAACAAGAGCCAGTAACACACACACACACACACACACACACACACACACACACACACACACACACGATTATACACAGAAACAGCAAACTTCTGAACACTATGTGGCTGACAGAAGCCTCTACCATCTAAGAACAGAGGACATGTTAATAGATGGAGTTTATGTGAGGTGCACAAAAGGGACACATCTCTGCGGTGGAAGATAACAGGGCCTGGAGTATGTGGCAGGTCTAGGAGCACTTGCTCTTCCTGCAAGAAGACCAGGCTCAGTTCTCACCACCCCCGGTAGGAAGCTCAGGCGGTCTGTAACTCCAGCTCCAGGGCGTCTGGCGCCCTCTTCTGTGCTAGGTGCACCCCTGACAGACATAAGGTCCTGTACACACTTTGTCATCATGTAAATCCTAGTACTTGAAGCAGACAGGCAAGATTGAGGCCAGTCTGGTGTACATAAATGAGTTCTGGACCAGACGGGTACATGAGTGAGACCCTATCTCAAAAATTAGTAAACACATCTTTTAAAAAGGAAAAAAAATTAAAATAGCTGTTTTCTCTATTTTGGCAAGAACTATGAATCCTTCAAAATTCATATGTTGAATCTAATATCATGGTACCAAGTTTTAGCAGATGTGAACTTTTGGGATCAAAAATGATATAAAGGCTCAGTGAGCTAGCTATCTCCTTTGCTTCATATGAGGAGAGGAGGCAAGACGTGTCTGTGAAACAGGAAGTGGTCCCTTACATGTAACCACCACACCTACCTACTTTGACCTTGGACTTTTCGGTGTGTCAGAACTGTGGGAATAAACACATAGTTAATAAACATGTTTATTAACCAGCCAAGGTATTAATATTTTTTATGACAGGCAACTGAACCCCACTAGGACAGTGAGGAGGGACCTGCCTGGGAAAAGGGAATATAAAAGAACTTTGTGACTAGGGTGTAGCTGGAGTAGCAACATGCTTGCTGGCATGCCCAAGGCCCCTGGGTTCAGTCTCCAGTCCGTGTGTGGTGTGTGTGTGTGTGTGTGTGTGCGTGTGTGTGTGTGTGTTATCTGTATGTGTGTGTCTCTGAGTGTGTGTGTCTCTGAATGTGTGTGTCTCTGAATGTGTGTGTGTGTGTGTGTGTTTGTGTGTGTGTTGTATGTGTGTGTTTTATGTGTGTGTGTGTGGTGTGTGGGGCTCTTTGTATGTGTGTGTCTCTGAGTGTGTGTCTCTGAGTGTGTGTGTGTTGTATCACGTGTCTCTCTGTGTGTGTGTCTCTGCATGTGTGTGTCTCTAAGTGTGTGCACATGCATGTCTTTGTCTTCATCACGTGTGTGTGTTCCATAGCTTGATGAGGGACTTGGCCTTCATTTTGCTCAGTTTGTTTGAACAGGATGTCATTGTGTAGCCCTGGTTGGCCTCAACTCATGGCTGTCTAGATTCTAACCTCTAACCCACTGTCATGGACTCTGGAATGTGGCGATTACACCACCAGATCTGAAAACCTGGCTCTTGAAGTGGTACTGGTTTTCTGACACTGTGAACATAATTGCAGACTGTAACTTTTAAAATTACAAGTAATGATATTGAAAAGGGATAAAGTCATGTTAATGGAATGTTTAAAAGTTGAAACAAAATTATTTAAATCACCCCTTAACTGCTCATCACTATTCTTCTGGTTTATTTAGCGACAGCTTTTGCAATTTTGAAAGCAAAAAAGGACTCAACTGGACTTTGTTGAGTTCAGGAGGGAAGACATTTAGAATATGCATAAGATACATTTTATTTACCAATAAAAAAACCAAATAATCCCTTGAAAAAGTGAGCAGGGTCTGAGTGACATCAGCGTTTGGAGCACTGGCTGTTCTGCTAGAGGACCTGGGGGATTCCCAGCACCACCATCCACGCTCTGGTTCCAGGGAATATGACACCCCCTCTTATGGCCTCTGTGGCCTGGTAGTACTCCTGTGATGTGTGAGCATACATGTAAGCAAGCATCATACACATTTTAAAAATTAATTAGATTAAATTGATAAAAAACAAGTAAGAAGAAAGGGTTACTGTGTATAAGTGTGTGTGTAGTCTCTGCCCGGGACATGCTCTGGTATATGTTAGATCTATCAGAGCTGCTGCACTAACAGAGTAACAAGGCTTGACCACAATAGTTTGAGGCTTGACTTCTTTAAAACCTACTTTAATAAGGGTTCTTAAACTTCAACCTCCCTAATAGCCCACTGACGAAAGGTGAGGGGAAGATGGCTGACAGGACAAGGGGGTGTAGACCTGTTTAGAAGAAGTTCTTCAAGGAGGTTTCAATCTTTAGTAGTCCGATAGTTCAGTCCACTAGCAAAATCCCAAACACAGATCCAGCAGTATGACTCAATCAGAAAGAAACCTCAGGCTCTGCAGATGGCATAGCGGAGTCCTGAGTGGCGAGACACAGCCAAAACACTACCAGTTCTTTGGTGCATTTCTCTACAAAGTGGTGATAAGAGACAATCAGAAAACCAGCAAAAAATAATCCCAGGCGTCTTCCACTGTCTGTTGGGTTATACTCTTTCCACTGACATTGTGGGCTGCTCTCAGGCATCCACTCAACAAGCATCATGTGCCCTTTCTCCAGACATCCAGAAAAAACACCACATGTCTGTTCTCAGCCAAAACATCCTCTCACCTGCGTCTGCATCGGCGGCATCCTCTCCTAAGACAGCCTCCAGAAAACATCCACACAACTGAGTTTCCAACGACCTCTTCAAAGTCCCTGAGCTACATGTACTTATTCATTAAATAAATAAATAAATAAATAAATAAATAAATAAATAAATAAATAGGGTTGGGGATTTAGCTCAGTGGTAGAGCACTTGTCTAGCAAGCGCAAGGCCCTGGGTTCAGACCCCCACTCCGAAAAAAAGAAAAATAAATAAATAAATAAATAAATAAATAAATAAATAGTTCTTTTTTTTAAGAAAAAAAAAGGCAATTGAGTCATTTTTAAAGTGCATCTGATCACATGTACAAACCCTGCCCCAAATAAGGAGACACTTAGGAATCTTATTCTTTTAATCAATTTATTTTTATATATGTGAGTACACTGTAGCTGTCTTCAGACACTCCAGAAGAAGGGCATCGGATCCCATCACAGATGGTTGTGAGCCACCATGTGGTTGCTAGAATCGAACTCAGGACCTCTGGGAGAGCAGACAGTGCTCCCTGGCCATTGAACCATCTCTCAGCCCAGGAATCTTACTGGGTGACTAATTTGGGGGCAATGATGGTGGTGAAACTGGTAGGAAGAGGAAAATAAACCAACCTGAACAGGGATGGGGCTTCAGGGGACTGACAACCTAGAAATCACAGACTATCTCTCAGTGGGATGCTGTGAGCCACTGATGTATCTTAGCGACTGACTGTAAAGACATCAGCCTCACGGGGCCTTAACTCAAAGCACCCTTCTCCAGCCAGACTTGAAAGTCTGATCTGACTTCTTCACTTCCAGTTCTCACTGGGCCGCCGCCCACTCATCAAGTGAAGTCAAAGTATCCCTGCTGAACCATCTACAGCACAACCCCACCTAAGGCTCGTGATCTCGTCATTGCTGAAGAGGAGAATGAATGTCAGAGCCAGAGTGACGGGAAACTTGCCGTGAGCTAGCATCTCCAGAGATGTAACAGAGCTACACCCATGAAGCCCTCAACAGCAGCTTCCTAAACAAGACCTATGAGCCATGTGCAAATAAACATGTCCACCATGGAAGGAGCATGGGGCCTCCAACCTGGACAAAGGACCTCAGACAACTGGGGATTCTGAGAAGAAGGAGGAGAGCTCCCAGTTGGCTGTCCAAAAGCCCACGCGAATCAGCCTGAGATCATATATGTACAGGTAATATACAGACTGAGAAGGTTATATATAGGAATATATAAATATATGTACTTTATATATATATATATATATATATATATGTAACAACAAAGAAATAAAGCCATGAATTTAGGAAAGAACACAGGGTTTCATGGGATGTAAGTAGATGGAGGTGTGAAGGAAAGGGGAAGTGGTACAATTATAATACGATTTCAAAAAATTTGGAATTGTCATCAATAAGTGGTGGATCTTAAAACATACAAGACATTGTATTTTTCACGAGACCATTTCATATATAGAATTAAAGTGAAAGGTATTTCCTAAAGTACCTTAGACTATTGTTAATGTCAATAGGAAAAACAATGGTTCACTGGGAGAAAAGTAAGAGGGCCAGTAAGATGGCTAAACTGATTGAAAGGTAAAAAGTTTTAAGTTGCCCCCCCTAGACACAAAGTTTGTGCAAAAAAAAAAAAAAAACAGGTGAGGCCCCAGAATTGTATGTTCAAGAAGCCTCTCCTAGGGGCTATAGAATGGATAATTACATTGGCCAGCTCAACAGCTTTCTCCCAAAACTAATGACCATAAATCTTAGAGAACAATCTTGAGAAGCAGGAAACAACTTCTCCTAGGAACTAGCAGACCATGAAGTTAAATAATCTGAGAAATGAGACAGCTTCTCCCTGGGAAACAATCTTGGGAGACAGAGAGTTCTTCCTTGTGATTTTTCATTGTTCTATGGCGCCATCCCTGCCCCGGGTTATGGTTTTCTCCTTTAAATGCCTCTTCTCCCAGCCTCTCAGGGTGGGGCTCCACCTGCCCTGCGTGGGATCTGATCTCGACCCCAGTGCTGGTTGCTGTCGATAAACTTCATGTGATTACAACAAGACGGTCTTCGTGAGTTCTTGGGGGTCGTGTCATCCGGACTTGGTGAGGGTCTCCCCACTCCAGGGTCTTTCACTGATGACCGATTTGATCCCAGAATCGATAAAAGGAGAAACCCCCCTCAAGTTGTCGCCTAGTTTCTACTTGGTGACACACGTAATGCATGGATGCCAACATTTTACATACAGAGAGAGAGAGAGAGAGAGAGAGAGAGAGAGAGAGAGGAATGGTTTTTAAATGTTATAAAAACTGGTATCTGAGGGTTGAGGATTTCAGCTCAGAGGTAAGTGCTAACGCCCTAAGCAAAAAGGCCCTGGGTTGATCCCCAGCTCCGAAAAAAAAAAAAGAAAAAAGAAAAAGAAAAAAAAAAAAAAGAAACTGGTATCTGGAGGAGGGCTTGAAATGGTTTTACAGTAGTAGCGTGCATGATCCTGATTTTGGATTCCCCCAACACCCACAAGAGTTGGAGTAAACAAATAATATAAAAAGTACCTCAATGTGACTTTAATCAAGCAAGTAAAAGATTCGTATGATAGGAACTTCAAGCCTCTGAAGAAAGAAATTGAAGAAGACCTCAGAAGATGGAAAGATCTCCCATGCTCATGGATTGGCAGGATTATTACAGTAAAAATGGCCATTTCACTTAAAGCGATCTACAGATTCAATGCAATCCCCATCAAAATACTAATCCAATTCTTCAAAGAGTTAGACAGAACAATTTGCAAATTCATCTGGAATAACAAAAAACCCAGGATAGCTAAAACTATCCTCAACAATAAAAGGACTTCAGGGGGAATCGCTATCCCTGAACTCAAGCAGTATTACAGAACAATAGTCATAAAAACTGCATGGTATTGGTACAGAGACAGGCAGATAGACCAATGGAACAGAAATTGAAGACCCAGAAATGAACCCACACACCTATGGTCACTTGATTTTGACAAAGGAGCCAAAACCATCCAATGGAAAAAAAAGATAGCATTTTCAACACATGGTGATGTTACAACTGGAGGTCAGCATGTAGAAGAATGCAAATTGACCCATTCTTATCACCCTGTGCAAAGCTTAAGTCCAACTGGATCAAGGACCTCCACATCAAACCAGATGCACTCAAACTAATAGAAGAAAAAGTGGGGAAGAGCCTCAAACACATGGGCATGGAGGAAAATTTCCTGAACAGAACACCAATGGTTTATGCTCTAAGATCAAGAATCGACAAATGGGACCTCATAAAACTGCAAAGCTTCTGTAAGGCAAAGGACTCTGTCATTAGGACAAAACAGCAACCAACAGATTGGGAAAAGATCTTTACCAATCCTACATCTGATAGAGGACTAATATCCAAAATATACAAAGAACTCAAGAAGTTAGACTCCAGAGAGTCAAATAACCCTATTAAAAAATGGGGTGCAGAACTAACCAAAGAATTCTCAACTAAGCAATATCAAATGGCTGAGAAGTTCCTAAAGAAATGTTCAACATCCTTAGCCATCAAGGAAATGCAAATCAAAACAACCCTGAGATTTCACCTCACACCAGTGAGAATGACTAAGATCAAAAACTCAGGTGACAGCAGATGCTGGCGAGGATGTGGAGAAAGAGGAACATCCTCCATTGTTGGTGGGATTGCAGACTGGTACAACCATTCTGGAAATCAGTCTGGAGGTTCCTCAGAAAATTGGACATTGAACTGCCTGAGGACCCAGCTATACCTCTCTGGGCATATACCCAAAAGATGCTCCAACATACAACAAAGACACATGCTCCACTATGTTCATAGCAGCCTTACTTATAATAGCCAGAATCTGAAAAGAACCCAGATGCCCTTCAACAGAGGAACGGATACAGAAAATGTGGTACATCTACACAATGGAGGACTACTCAGCTATCAAAAACAATGACTTCATGAAGTTCTTAGGCAAATGGATGGAACTAGAAAATATCATCCTGAGTGAGGTAACTCAATCACAGAAATACACACATGGTATGCACTCATTGATAAGTGGATATTAGCCCCAAAAGCTCAGATTACCCAAGATAAAAATCCATAGACCACATGAAGCTCAAGAAGAAGGATGACCAAAGTGCAGATACTTCAGTCCTTCTTGAAAGGGCAAACAAAAATATTCATACGAAGAGATATGGAGACAAAGTTTGGAACAGAGACTGAAGGAATGGCCATTCAGAGCCTGCCCCACCTGAGAATACAAACCCATTTATATACAGCCACGAAAACTAGATAATATTGATGAAGCCAAGAAATGCATGCTGACAGGAACCTGATATAGCTGTGTCCAGAGCCAGAGCATGCATGTCAAATACAGAGGCAAATGCTAGCAGCAAACCATTGAACTGAGAATGGGGTCTCCATTGTAGGAATTAGAGAAAGGATTGAAGGAGCTGAAGGGGCTTGCAACCCCATAAGAACAACAATACCAACCAACCAGAGCCCACAGGGACTAAATCACTTCCCAAAGCCATAGACTGACCCATGGCTCCAGCTGCATATGTAGCAGAGGATGGCCTTGTTTAGCACCAATGGGAGGAGAAGCCCTTGGTCCTGCCAAGGCTGAACCCCCCAGTGGGGGAACATCAGGGCAGGGAGGCAGAAAGGGAGGGTGGTTGGGGAGGGGGAACACCCTCATAGAAGAAGGGGAGGGGTGGGGATAGGAGGTTTATGTCCCAGGAAACTGGAAGGGAATAACATTTGAAATGTAAATAAAAATATCCAACAAAAAGGAGGGGAGGAGGAGGAGGAGGAGGGAGGAGGAGGAGGGAGGAGGAGGAGGAGGAGGAGGAGGAGGAAGGAGGAGGAGGAGGAGAGAGAGACTGTCTCAGCAGGTGATGCCACAAGCCCTTAATGCCCCTCAGGAGCACAGGCAGACAGATGTCTGAGTTTAAGACCAGTCTTGTCTACAGAGACCCTATCATGCTGACTGTGATTGGCTTTTTGGAGAGCTGGAAGTTTAAAAATTCAGTTTGATACTACAGCAAGTGACTCTGCTCTAGTTTGCTGCGATTCTGGAACCTAAGCAGGGGCCGGTCGAAAACAATGGCTCTCTATAAACTTTACACTTGGTAGAATGATAGTTACCAAGCTGTCACCTTAGAACACGGACAAGGAAATGCATTTGCACAGATTTTTGCAGTTCAACGTATGCAGTTACACCGTTATTAGCCTAAACAATTTTATAACAGGAGAAAAGAACACAACATACACACCTATGATAATATGTAAACTGGAACTTCAAAAAACTGTGCTTAGAAAAGACAGTGGTCAAGTGTGGGTGTGGGGCAGAGGCAAGTAGATGTCAGTGAGTTCGAAGCCAGCAAGGTGTGTATAGTGTAAGAAACTTTTTTTTTCTATCCTGACAAAGGCCCATATTTCCTGAACCTCTGCCTTCTCTTTTGTGTCAGTTAACCCATCGTGTCAGAGTATGAGGTTTGTATTCCCACAGATGGAATGACACACAGTCATCACCTATATTGGAGGCCATTTTGGCAACTGTGTTTGTTAACCCGTTTTAGATTTGGTGCAAACTTTGGCCAAGAAAAAAAATCAAGTCACCTTGGCCGAGTGTGGTGGCACATGTTAAATCCCAGCACTAGAGAGGCAGGCAAGTAGATATCTGTATATTCCGGGCCAGCCTGGACTACACAGTAAGTTCCAGGATAGCCTACATAGTAAAACCCTGTCAACCCCCACCATCCCCCCAAAAAAAGTCACCTTGGTAAACCACTTTCTCTTTGTTCCTTTTTGTAACACTGAGACTATTATGTTACAGGCCATCCAGGACTACATAGTAATAGGGTCTCAAGAAGAAGAAAAGAAGGAGGAGGGAGGGGGAATGGAGGAGGGAGGAGGAGAGGAAAGAAGAAGAAGAAGAGGAGAGAGAAAGGAGGAGGAGAGAGGAAGAAAGGAGGAGGAAGGGAGGAGGAGGAAGAAAGGAGAGAAAAAAGAAGAAAAGGAAGAGAAAAAAGAAAGAAGAAAGGAGAAAAAAGAAACTAAAGGCTTACAGGGTTGGGATTTAGCTCAGTGGTGAGCACTTGCTAACAAGCTAAAATTAGGTTCCCAGCTCCAAAAAAAAAAAAAAAAGAAAAAAGAAACTAAAGGCTTAAAATCTCAGCACTCAGAATTAAAGATGGCAAGTTCAAGACCTTCCTAAGCAAGATCCCCATTTCAGAAATCCAAAGTATGAAAGAAAGAACAGCAGCTGGGAGTTCAGGGGACTAAAAGAAGGACATGCCACTTTTGTACAGACAGCTGATAGCCTTAAGTGTATACACTTCCTGCCACATTTCTGCATCGTCAAATATTTTATAAAAGAATGTAGCCTCATACTCCATGAGGACTTAGAGCAAAGCTAACGTGTGAAACAGAAGCCATGTGTGCCCTGATCCCTTAACCTGGCCCACCTCACGGAAAAACCCAATGGCAACTTCAGAACTACTCAGGCTAAATCTGCAACGCAGCCACTTCCCCTCAACCCCTGAAATGACTGCTGGTTCCCCCACGGAACCCAGATGAAGCAATAGAGAAGCAAGTGGGTAACCTAAGAAAAATCTCCATTGCATCTCACCTCGGAATTACAGTTATGATGGGATCAGAGGCACCCAGAAATGGACCAACTGAAGACAGAGCGGGTTTGCACATCCCATCTCCCTGGAAAGCTCCTGAGGACCTAGTCCTGAAGTTGACCTCTGACCCCCACATACAAAACTGTGCAAGCATGTGCACCTTGCAGGAGAATATCCACACCTATATGTGCACTCACAAACTCATAGATGAATAGACAAAAAAAAAAAAAAAGGTGAGGGGAGCTGGCTGAGGCAGGAAGATATAGAGTTCTGGGCCAGCCTGGGCAACATAGTAAGACCCTGTGTCTTCCTCAAAAGAGAGTGGAGTGGGACTGGAAATACAGCCCAGGAATAGCGTGGCTGCCTAGCCCTAGCATGTGCAAGGCTCTGGGTTTGAGGCAAGTATCGGGAAGAAAATGCAGTCACTGAAAATGTGCTAATACTGAAGGAAAATGTTATGATTCTAACCAAATCAGACAGCTGAATCCAGTCCAAGCTCCAAGATGCAAGTGGATCTGTCACACAGGCCATCTTACCTCGCTCTCTATGCTCCACAGGGAGGAACAGCACTGGCTCTGGGAAGACAGGACCATTCATCGCTAGCATTGCCATCGCTGGGATACCAGGAAGAAGTTGCTACCAAAACAGAGGAGGGCTAGAAAACTTGGGTGAGTTGGGTGTGGCGTGAACACTTGGAATCGCCGTGCTGGGAAGGCTGAGGCAAGAGGCTTGCCGGGAACCCTAGGCTGATCTGACCTAAAAGCAAGTGTAAGGCTCACCAGGGATGCACGGCAAGACCCTGTCTCAAACTCAAAACAAAGGCTTGGAGCCATGGCTCCATTTGCTGGTCCTGCAGAGGTCATGGATTTGGTCTCTCACTGGGCAGCTCACGACTACCCATGACTTCAGTTCCAGGGAGTCTGGAATCCTCTTCTAGCCCCCAGGGAGCCACACACGCACACACACAAACTTCACGCACTGTATC
The DNA here is from genome assembly GCF_011064425.1 of Rattus rattus. Taxonomy (NCBI): domain Eukaryota; kingdom Metazoa; phylum Chordata; class Mammalia; order Rodentia; family Muridae; genus Rattus; species Rattus rattus. Next base: position 158,220,893 of record NC_046156.1, on the reverse strand, counting down.
CTTTGCTTCTCTCCCTGTGATGACGCACTCAGACCAAAGCACCTTGAGAGAGTTTGGCTTACAGGGTGCACTCCATCATCCAGGGCAGCCAAGGCAGGACCAGAAGCAGAGGCCACAAAGGAGGAGGAGCTCTGCTCACTACCTTGTTCCCCAGGCTTGCTTAGCTGGCCTTTTCATACCACCCGCAACTGATGGATTAGAGTCTCCGACATCCATCACTCATCCAGAAAATAACCCACAAACTTGCCTACAGGCCAGCCTCATAAAAAGCAGTTCTTCCACTGAGATTCCCTCTTTCCGGGTGACCCTAGTTCATATCAATATGATTAAAAAACAAAACAAAACAAAACAAAACAAAACAGTGCATCCGCCTAAGCACAGACACGGGCAAATTTCAAAAATAAAAATCTAGAATATCTCTTCAAAAATGTTAGATTTTGTTGGGCCTCTTCACCTAACCCATCCACTCTAAGCCAAGAGTTTCCCCCAGATACAAAAATAATAAGAGACAAACATACTATGAGGCCTCCTGTGGTGGTGTAAGAATGTCGCCAGGGCTGGAGAGGTAGGGGCAGGGATGGTGCCTTAGGTAAGAAGGCTCTTGTGGAGCACACAGATGGGGCATTACAAACATGCACACTGTCCCTGGAAAGAAGGAATATCTGTATTCTAAAGCTGTTCAGAGGGAAGTAAGCAGGGTGGACTACTACTCAGTCAATGTTAACTGTTACTCAAGGATGTTCAGACTGGTGATTTGAAGAGGAAAGTGGGGTTTGCACTACAACTCAGCACCCCCCATGGAGGCTCACGGCATCCTACAACCTCAGATCCTGGGGGAGGACTGAGCCTCTCTTCTGACCTCTCTGGGCACCAGGCAGCACATGGCGTGCCTACATGTAGGCAAGACAGCCATACACGTAAGATTAACTTTAAAGAAATGTCCCCACAGGTTCACACATTCGAAGTCTCGGTCCCCAGCTGGTGGTGATGCTTGGGTAGCTTTAGGAGGAGTGGCCTTGCAGGAGGAAGTATGTTGCTGGGGATGGGAAGACTTTTGAGGACAAGAAAACCTACTTCTAGTTGGCTCTCTGCTGGGGAGTTTGTAGCTGAGTGGTAAGCCCTCATCCTCCAAGAACAAGGCCTGGTTGCTCCCCCATCCGGAAAAAAAAAATAATCCTAAATAAATAAATAAATAAATAAATAAATAAATCAAAACAACGTTGGCTCTCTGCATACAAGTTTGTAACTGAAAAGGTAGCTCTCATCCTCCATTTCCGCCACTCTGCCTGCTCTTCCTGGTCCTGAGTTCAAATCCCAGCAACCACATGGTGACTCCAACCATCCATAAACCTGAGATCCCCTGAAAGCCCTCTTCTGGTGTGTTTTATAACAGCGGAAAAAGTGTAATCCATATATAATTTTAAATTTAAAAAAAAAAAAAAAAAAAAAAACAATAAAGTCGGGGTTGGGGATTTAGCTCAGTGGTAGAATGTTTGCCTAGCAAGCCCAAGGCCCTGGGTTCGGTCCCCCGCTCCAGGAAAAAAAAAAAAAAAAAAGCAATAAAGTCCCACTGAAACCCACTATTTTGTACACACACACACACACACACACACACACACACACACACACACATGCACACATGCACGCATGCACATGCACATGCACGATACAAACAACCGCAGTGAGGGTATGTTGTATTGCCGTCTTTTACCTGCTTCACAGGAGTGTGAGTACCTATAGCTTCTCCAGACTGTACCTGCCTCGCTGCTCCGCATGTAGCATGTGGAGAACCTTTCCTGAGGTCTCGGGAAAGACTGTCAACCCGTGAGAGTTTCTTTGCTTTCTTCTTCTCTTCCCTTCCCCCGCTTCTCTCTTCTTTTCCCTTCTTCTCCCTTCCCCCTTCCTCCTCCCCTCCTCTACTCCCTCCCCATCCCTCCCTTCCCCTCTCCTCTTTCCCCCTCTCCAGTGTCTCTTGTAACCAGGCAGGCCTTTAAACTCTGAGGATTTCCCTGAAGTCCTGATCCTCCTCCTGGGAGGAGCACAGCACATGGCGTCGTTGTTGTTGTTGTTTTTAATGTATGGATATGTATGGATATGAAATGACTTACAAACTCTTCCCTCAGCCTTCCCTGTTTATCAGATGCTATTTGGGAACCCTTGGGAGTCTACCATGTAACACCACGACAGCTGAGTCTTGCTCTAGCTTGCTAACTATTCTCCACAGCAGGTTTAAGGGCAAAAAAACCTTCGGTCTCTTGCTCATATACCTGTCGCTTAGACTCTCTGTGTGTGTTCAAATCCACTAGTGTAATATCAACTGATTATGACTTATCCTGCTGCAAACCCCACTTTCCTCTTCAAATCACCAGTCTGAACATCCTTGAGTAACAGTTAACATTGACTGAGTAGTAGTCCACCCTGCTTACTTCCCTCTGAACAGCTTTAGAATACAGATATTCCTTCTTTCCAGGGACAGTGTGCATGTGTGTAATGCCAGCACTTGGAAGAGAAGCCAGGAGATCAGAGTTCCAGGCCATTCTTAGCTAGATATCAAGCTGAAGCCCAGCCTGGGCTACATGAGATTTGTTTCTATATAACCAAAAACAACAACGACAAAGAGGAGGAAAACTAATTGTTTATTGCTTTTCTTGTTCCTTTTGAGACAGGACATTGCCTTGTAGCCCTGGCTAGCTTAGAACTCAATGTGTAGCCCAGGCTGGCTTCAAACTGCCTCTGGCTATAATTGGGATTACAGGCATGCACCACCGTGCTAACCAAGGTGACCACAATTATTAAGTATTGAGACTCAGACCAATAGAGACCTAGGTGCCTGTGAAAAATGGCTTTTATATAGATGTGTCTACATTAAGCAGTATCATTTCAAAGGCAGAACTGAAGGAAACTCTGTATTTTCAAAAAGGGGATAAAATTGTTTATCATCGCACACCTTCTGGGTTGGTCTCTCAGACATTTGAGCAGGTTAGCCATATAGCCAGTACTCCTGCCCAACAATTAAATCCACAAAAGCAGTTGCCTTTCTCCATTTTTTTCAGTAGACATATCCTTCCAGCCTCCCACCCTGTGTTATAGTATCATCAGAAATCAAAAAAAAAAGTTATTTCTTTGTGGGAGTCACAGGTACTTTAAAAATCTTTTAGCTTTCTCATTAGAAAAAAAAGTTAATGCACTTCACACATATTTTGAGTTTGCAGCGTCTATATGTGGCTCAGACCTGTAAATTCAATGCGCAGGATTACAAGGCTAGCCTGGGCTACATGCTGAGTTCTAGACCTACCTGGGCTACAGAGTGAAGCCGTTTGAAAAAGAACTCTGACGCTAAGGGCTAAGCTCTGTTTGTTAACACAAAGTGCACTTTCTAGGGGACCATCCATCCCACGCGCAAGGAGAACACGCTGTAGCCGAGATGGACCTTAGGTGGCGCTGCAGGGACCGGTAAGGTGCTTCTCTAGAAGACGCGAGTAGGGGGCGGGTCGATCCGAGCCTTCTCTGCGGTGGGAGGAGCCTGAGCCGAGAGGAGACACGTGTCCAGCTGCGCGCAGGCGCAGGATTGGTCACTCCCCCGGGAGTGAGGGCTGCCGGGGCGGATGACGTGGCCGGGTAACGTCCCTGCCCGTACGGCCTCCGGGGATCGGCGCTGCCGGAACAGCCCGCGGCCTAATCCCGCCCAACGTGCGTGCTCCTACCTGCCGAGCCCGGGCTAGCGGTGGGGACTGCTGAGCCTGAGAGGACGCGACTGAAATGGGGGAGTGACGCGCCTGCGCCCGCGCTTCCGCAGCGGCAGCAAGACATGAGGAGAGCCCGCGGCGTGGGCAGCGGCTCCTGAGCCGGCATGGAGGAGAAGTACGGCGGGGACGCGCGGCCCGGGCCCGGCGGTGGCCTCGGGCCGGTGGACGTGCCCAGCGCCCGGTAAGGAGGGATTCAACGGCCGGCGGCGGTGCGGACAAGCTTCCCCGCCTTGCTCGGACCCCGCCGGCTACCTCTGCGGTCCATGGCTTGAGATCCGCGAGCGGGCGGGAGTCCGGGCTCAGAACGCATCGCCTGCCAGTTTGCAGTCCCTAGAGAGAGGACCTGAATGTTCCTCCCTGCCACTTAAGTAACGCCGGGCTCCTTAGCTTGTTCCAGGGCTCGCCGAGAGGATAAGCGGAAGGTGTCACCGTCTCAGGCGAGGAAACCAAAGTACAAGCCGATGAACTTCGGTGTACAGCACAGCAAAAATGCAACCCTGCCATCGAGTTTTCTTTGCCGTGGTTTTGTGGAGAGGGATGGGGACTTATTTTAATAGTAAGAGATGTCTGTTACCCCTCTCCCCCCAAAACTCATACCGTACAGGAATTCGTAGCGTGAAAATTCTTCTTTACCTTCCCTCCAACCTAAAGGCAAGGACCGAGTAGTGTACACTGGCGCGAGCCAGTTGTGTCCTTCCTGTCCTGTCCTAAGTTCGGAGGTAGTGTTAAAGCCCAAAGTTTCGTTCAAACTGATTATCAGTATGTACTCTGAGATTCCGTGATTGCTTTTGATAATGTTCTTAGACCGAGGTTACAGCGGTACCAGCTTACTTTTATCTGTGAAAAGACACATATGCTGAATAGAATTTAAACCAACTGCGGGATTTGCAGAATGCATTTGGTTTTCTATTTTCAGCAATTCATTTATAGCATGTCACGTGTTAACCAGTGACCCATAACAGTTAGATGCAGCAGGGGCTACTGCTATGGATTGGTAATAGAGGGAAATACTAGAAGGGACAAGACTAGGTCACTTCACAAAATTGAACCATGGAGACAGATTAAAGTATCAGATCATTGTTAAATTTCCTGTTCATAACTCCTGATTTCATAGGCAGAGTTGCCATATTTTTAGGAAATAGAGATGTTTAGGGGTAAAATGTGACCATACTTCATTTATTCTCAAACAGCTCAAGGGTTTTGTGTGTGAGAGGGAGTGAGTTGCCAACTTACCTACATTATTTGCTTAGTAGAGCTGCCCTTCTATTGTAGGTTATTTCAGAACTCAAAGTTTGACCCAGAGCCGGCTGAATTTTAAGGGATTTCAGGTTGCCGAAGTTTTCTGTATGTTCAAGCACTGGTTATTAACGGCAACAAAAATGATCAGGCCCTTTCATTGTGGTTATTTTTATGCCTGAGTGCCCAAATGTTTTAAATAAAGGTTTGTATCTTGGCTTCATTAAATCTTTGATGGTCAGGACAGCCAGCATTTGCCGAGTACCTCCTATGCCCCAAAGACTCTTAATGTATACTTCCCTTTAATTTTTTCAAGAACCCTACAGGCTTAGTGGTGGTAGCCTAATTTGGTAGGTCAGGAAATTGAGTTGCCTAAGGTCACAAGGCTAATAAATGACCTGGTAGTGTGGGTTGTTTCAGAATCCATTGCCTTCTGTTTACACCTATGAATGCTTGAACATGTATTCAATGAATTGAACTGTTGTTATTATTATACATATTTCTTTTTGAGACAAGATATCATACTGTGGTGTCCAAGCTGGCCACCTCCTTCCTGAGGTGTGTGAGTGCTGGCATAGACCACTGTGCATGGTCAGCAGCTTTGTTTGTATGTGAATTGTGTGCTGGTGTGGCCTGCTCTATCTCTGCTTTATCCCCTTGAGACAGGGTTCCTCACTGAGCCTGGAGCTAGCCTAGCAGCCCCATGCATCCTCCTGCCTCTGCAGGGCAGTGACTGCTACCCTCGCCTCATGTGAAAGCCAGGGGTTCAAGCTCACACTACACAGCAAGCACTCCTCCCCACTGAACCGGTTGAAAAGTGTTTATGTATGTATACTGTTGGGGCACCTTCTCCCTCGAGCCCCTCTATGCCTTCCTCCTCTCCTTTGATATCTAGAGACTGAGCGGCAGTGATGACTCATTTCAGGAAGGAACTATAAACTCAAATCTAAAATTTAATAATTGCAAGTACAGAGAACTGAGGAAATGTCTGACCTCATAGAAGACCAGTTACATTTTTTAATTTGATCACTTAATAGCAAACAGTGATTTCTAAGTTGGGGGCTGGGTTGAATGTTCCTGCACTGCCCTGAGGCTCAGTGTCCTGTGTAAGAGCCTGTCTCCCATCCCTGTCTTCACCTGCCAATCGTTTCCCCCTTAACAGTGATTCTGTATATGGTTACTTAGCCTTAACTAGTGCTTCAGAGATGTCCAGCAGGAAGATGTAGTAAAGAACTTTAGAAGTCAAAGAATACAGAAGCTTCAGGATGTGGTAGGGCACGAGTTTAATCCCAGTGTTTGAGAGGCAGAGCGTCAGGCCAGATCTACAAAAAGAAGCCCTGTCTTGAAAAAAAAACACAGGAGCTAGCAAGATGGTTCAACAGGTATAGGCTCTTGCTGCCAAGACTTATGACTGAGTTTGACCCCCTGGACCCACGTGGTAGAAGGAGAGAGCCAGCTCTCACAAATTCTCTGACTTCATATGCTCTTATGTGTGCATGTGTGTGCACACACATTAACAATAATAATGATAATAATATATGTAATAGGGGAATTTTTTTAAATCAAAGAAGTTTAAAGGTTGAAGTGTTTTTTCCTAATTTGATAATTATAGCAAAAAGATCTTGAGTGCATATTGTATGAAAGATTTTAATATCACAATATGTGTACAACTGCAAATGTGAAGAAAATATTTGTTGACACACATAGGAACAGGTTTGTAAATTGTTTACCTGTGAGGAGAAAGCTAGAAGTGATTTTATTTAAAACCTTTCCCATAATCAGCTACTCGAGAATTAACATTATTACCTCTCGGGTGCAATGCACATATGTGTATATGAAAATAAGGTTTGTTTACTAATATATTATCAATGAGTATTTTACATGAATTGCTTCATATCTCTCCTTCAAGACCCACCTTTTAAATTTTTAATACTTTATAGAGGAATCTATAATCTTTGTAAAACAAGTATGTTAAGTGTAGTTTGGCTTTTCCTTGATTTTAATCATAAGCAATCTATTGCTAAATTAAACCAAACTGGCTAGATTGAACTAAACTTAATATACTAGGACCTTCAAGGTCTCCTGCCTAGTGCTCACATTTTGTCTCTGCTCCTCTGTGCTCTGGCAGGGCCTTCCCTTCCCTTTTCTTGCTTAACTCTTGATTTATATGTAGTGTACACATATCTTAACTGTGGAAATACCCTTTCACTTCTTTACCACATCTTTTAGAAGCATCTGTCAACTTACTTGGGTTGTGTAGTCTGTCTGTCTGTCTCTCTGTCTGCCTGTTCTTTCCTGAAGACCTGGAGTACCATAAGGGCAGTGCCCTTGTCTTGGTTATTACACAGAATCATGGAACTGGAGAGGCTGTAACAAATAGGGATTCTATCACATGAAAGAAACCAGATTGCCCACAGTGATGCCCACCCTGGGATGGAGTCCATGCTTCTTCCCTGCTATTGTTTATTCTGTATTAGCTTTTATATTCAGACGTATAAAATGGATACAGCATCTTTGGCTAGATTTTTTAAATTATTTTAATGTTTTTAGTTTGGCTAGAAATATAAATAAAAATATAAATAAAAATGTAAATTTTACATAAGTTAGGTAAGAAGGTCATGAGGTTGAGATTGGTCTGGACTACATAGTAAGACCCTGTTTCAAAAAGAGGGGGTTGGGAATAAAGGTTTTCCTTAAATAAGGAATAGCTCAAGATAATGTTGAATAGCTCAAGGCACTCCTGTCCCTGTCAGGAGAAGAAGTGAGGCTGAAGCTGGATGCCCTGCCAGACCTCCCTTGGTCTCATTGGCCTTCTTTGTAGCATCCAGCTCATACTGAGTGAGCGAGGACTGTCCACCCAGGCCTGCCCAGAGCTAAGCCACATGGCTGGCGTAGTGCTTGGGAAGGAGTGGTTGCCTGCCTGGGTGTGGGGAGGCAAGAGTCTGGGGGGCTGATTTCCCAAGAGTTGTCAAAGCCCCTCTCCCCGCTTTGCAGCTTCCTGCTGCCCCTAAGTATGTCCAGTTCTCCTCAGCACTTGGGTCTAGTCAGTTGACTTTCAGCTGTAACCCTCAATGCAGTCATTTAGCAGGGCACAGGAGGGACAGATGCCTCCTCCTGGTGTTGTAATCTTCTAGTCTCTCTTAATTCTCCTTGTTGAGTAACTAATTAGTAAAGCAAATTTCAAATGGCTCCATTAATTTTGCTGACTGTATACATTATCTTTGGAGGTTAGGGGTTCTGGGAACTGAACCTAGGACCTCTCACAATTTAGGTAGTCACTGCCACTGAGCTACATCCTCAGCTTCTTTTTTTTTTTTTTTTTTTTTTTTTAAAAGATAGGCTCTCACTAAGTTGCCTGTGCAGAGTGTGGTCTTAAACACACTCTGCTCCTGGGCAGATCTCTGAGTTCAGTGCCAGCTTGGACTATGTAGTGAAACCCTGTGTCAAAAAAGAAAGTCTTTCTGCTCAGCTTCCCAAGTAACTGGAATTACAGGCATATGCCCCAGGCCTACCTGAGACACTAATGTACATTGAAAATAGCCAGAAGTATACGAACCAAAGTGTTAACAGCGTTAGCATGTGGGGGTGAGTTGCTTAGAGAGTGTTTACTGTTTCACATGTGATGGTGTGTGCCTTGGTAGTTTTTATTATGGCTAGCTACCGTACTTGGGTATTTAGAAGAAAAGTAAGATTGCAGTGGTCCTAGTGATTTCAATTATATTAAAAATTGTTCCTGTTCTTATTTTTCAGATTAACAAAATACATTGTATTACTGTGTTTAACCAAATGTTTGAAGGCTGTGGGACTTTTTGAATCGTATGATCTCCTAAAAGCTGTTCACATTGTTCAATTTATTTTTATATTAAAGCTCGGGTGAGTATGGAGAGGGCCTTAATGTGTTTTATTGCTCTGAAGAGCCTGTTTTGACTGGGTATTTTTAAGTAATCTTACCTATGTGTTCTGTGAAGTTTATTTCTTCTGACAACTCTCTGAATTTTTTTCTCTAAATAGAAGCTCGTTCAAGGGCTGTATGGAGACCTGTCAGAAAAAGGCTATTTCAATGAGTGTAGTAGCCCATAATCCCAGCACTTGGGAACTTTAGTCAGGAGGATCATGAATTGGAGGCCAGCTTCAATTACACAGTGAGACTCTGTCTCAAAACTAAAGTAAAAGAAGGGGGTTGAATTCTAATGACTTGCCAAACAGGCTTTTAGTTCGATTTGTCTGCTAAGATTCTTGCAAAGCTGTTTGAATGCCTGCTTAATAGACAGTTTGGTTCCTATCTGTGCTAGCAATCAGTCTTTTGTAATGTCTTGTATCATTTCATCTCACAGGAGAAGATAGGTTCCTGTACACTCCCAAGGACAGGTGTAAAAATACATGGAGCTGCCATATTTTTATAAAAGTGACTTTGACAGGCTAGACTCGGCAGTTAAGAGCACTTTCTGCTCTTGCAGAGGACACGATTTCAGGTGTCAGTATTCATCTGTGTGGCTCACACTGACCTATAACGCATCTTCGGCCTCGCGGGTGGGCATGCATCCACATGTGTACATAACTAAGATGAAGTAGGTCTTTAAAAAGTATATAGTTTTGACTCTATACTCCCTGTGGAGTTGTAGACTATCTTCCGAGGTAGCTCAGTCATGAGACAGTCATAAAAATGTTACCTGAACTTGTCTTAGCAGAGACATTCCTCATTTCCGAGTTAAATTGTGCTGTGCCGTGCACCCTACATAACCTCATCAGAGTGCAGGGTCCTCATGTTCTGTAAACTATACATTTTGTGTAAGCTTTTCTTCCTAAGTAGAGATTTATAAACCTTGAGATTAATAGTAACCCCCCCTCTATGTTAAAAAAAAAGTCTTATCAAAGACACTTAAGGGTGTAGTTTGCCAATTTAGGAAAGAGATTCTTGATGAGAAAAGTCAAGCATCTTTATTGAACTGACAGTAAAAAGATGGACTGGCACATGCCGGTAATCCCACCACTAGGAGGCCAAGCCTAGAGAATCACAAGTCCAGGCCAAGCCTGGACTGCATCACAAGATTCAATCTACTGCTCATTATTACTCGTGTGGTTTATGAACTAGTTCTGAAGACAGTCATCAAAAGGTCCTGATTTTTACCATGAAAGCCTCATTACCAAAGACAGTCTTTACTACAGTTCTTCCGAGGTTGCTGTTTTATTTCTTGAGGCAGTGTCTCTGAATGCTTGGCTGACATGGGGCTTGCTCTAGAGAAAGTCTGACTTCTAACTCACTGAGATCCTTCTAGCTCTGGCTCTCAAGTGCTGGAATTAAAAGTGTGCACCACCATACCCAGCCTAGAGCAAAGTTTCTTAAACTAAATGTGATCATGAAAAATTTGTCAACCAAAAATTCATTCAAAATCCAATGCCTATTGAGTCTAAGGTATTTCTGCAGCACGACTTGGCTTTAGTCTTAGTTCTACAAACAACGTGAACGCTCTGCACTGTGCATACTATCTGGCTACACGGCATCGAAGAATACTTCTGAGCTACTCTTGTGTTTAAGCTTCATCGGGGTTTTTTTTGTGTTTGTTTGATTTGGTTTGGAGTGTTTTTTTGTTTGTTTTGAGACAGGGTTTTCTTTGTAGCCCTGGCTGTCCTGGATCTCACCCAGTATACAGACCAGGCTGACCTCAAACTCACATATCCACCTGCCTCTGCCACAGGGATGCTAGGATTAAAGGCATGTGCCATCACCTACCATCAGTACTCTTGTGTTTTGAATTAGTGTTTTTAACATTATATAAAAAATTTTCTGCCCTTATGGGAGCATAATGATTTAATTACAGAAAGCAAAGATTTGATATTTTCCTGGTATTATTATTTAACATTTTTTGTCAAATGAGTGTTTGTAATGTGTATAAGCATATCCATCTCATTAGTATGCAAATTTGCTTTTATCTTTAAGAAATAGTAAAATTATATACACCAAAGACTTTAAGATATATTTTAAAGATTAATTTATTTGATTTGTTAGCAGTTAATGTTTGATTTGTATATATATTTTATATATCTGTATACCACAGTAGCATAAGAATATATCAGGTAGAAAAGGGCCTCAGGTAGAAAGGGGTTGAAAAGCTCTGCTCTAAAGGACAGCGTGTTTCTAGTTGTGGTATATTTGTTAAAGTGTTTCTAGTTCTGGTATATTTGTTAAAACTGTACCTTACAATTAATGTTAACATGTTACTCTCTCAATGTTCACAGGACTGCGTTTTTTATGGTTTTGTTTCAAAAACCGTTTTCTTCTGGGAAAACCATTACAAAGCATCAGGTGAGATGGCGACAGGATCCCAACAGCTTCCCTTTGGTAGGCCAGAATAAAGTGCCCTGCTTTTAACATTTTAGACTTAGTTTCCTGTTTTGTTTAGAATTTTTAGTTTTTGAGGTTTGTCGTTTGGTCTGGTCTGGTCTGGTCTGGTTTGGTTTGATTTGAGACAGGATCTCCTGTAGCCTATTCTGGGCTCAAACTTGTTATTCAGCCACGGATGGTCTCCCTCCTGATCGTCTGGCCTCCGTTTCCCAAGAGCTGCTCTTACAGGCTTACACTAGCATTCCCCGTGTGTACAGTGCTGATACTGGAACTCATGCAGCCTAGCAGCCTAGCTACATCCCTAATCCAGAGTTAACTCACTCTTGGCTTGTCTTCTCAGATTTGAGGCTCTACCAGTGAGTTTTCCATGTAATGGAGTATTTTCAAATGTAGAAAAGGGTGGCAAATTTTAAAGGGATGTATTTGATTTCTCTTGCCTCAGTTTTGCTCACTTATAAAGTGGAGGTAATAATATTGTTCTTTATTCATATTATATATCTATATCATGTATCTGTGAGGAATAAATTAATTTATACACATAAGAGTTTACTTATACTTCACATGAGCATGTAGTACATACGTTCTCTTTGTCATTCCCTTTAGGTGGCTTCTTGCCAGAAAGGTCCCTCATTCCGCTAGTCTCACATAAAACAGCTCAGTGAAAGCAGTTACACTCTACTGCATGTTTGTTTCATGTCATAATTAGTGTTCTCTACCACATTATCAGAGTGGCAAGTTAAGTGAGTACTCTATTTTGGAGACCAAGAATGTCTTTAAAATATTATTAACCTTTTTAACTCCATCTAAGGTCTTTTTTCTCTATTTTCAAATGATAAGAATTGCTCATAGAAAACATGGTAGAATACACATGTATTCACAAAATGCATTTAGTCAGAAACAAGATCAATATGAGTTCTAGGCTAACCTGAGCTACATAGTGAGACCTGGTATCAAAAAAAAGTCTCGGGCTGGAGAAATGTCTCAGTGGTTAAGAGCACTTCTAGAGGTCCTGAGTTCAAATCCCAGCAACCACATGGTGGCTCACAACCATCTGTAATGGAATCGAATGCCCTCTTCTGGTGTCTGAAAACAGCAGCAGTGTACCTCATATGCATAAAATAATTCTTTTTTAAAAAAAAGTCTCATGGGCAAGATTTTTAAAAGACTAAATTATTAATTATTGCTAGAAAACTAGTGAAAAAAATGAAAAATTATACTACATTGGAAAAAGACTTAAATGCTAACAGCCAGGCATGGTGGTGCATGTCTTTAATTCCAGCACTCAGAAAGTAGAGACTAGTGGGTCTCTGTATATGAGACCAGGCAAAGCTACAGAGTGAGACTGTCTCAAAAAACAGGTGAGAACATACGTGATGGAGGTGGACGTGGTTAGTCAAACGGCCTTGGCAGTGTCTATTTAGTGTTAAAGTACGTGATTATTTAACCTTTAAGGTAGTTACATAGTTATGATATTTCCTTCTGGGCTCTGGTTTCTTTTTAAGACAGTGTCTCGATGTGTTAGGCCTGTGCAGCCTGGAACTCACTGTAGACCGGGCTGGCTGAACTCACAGAGGTCTGCCTGCCTTCCTCCTGGTGTGAGCCTCACGGCATGCTCCACCATCCCGCCTCCTTGTAGGTTTGTTTAAGCATGAAATACTTACTAGCAAATGCTTATGACTGAAGTGTTTTGTTGTTGTTTCTATTTATAGTGGATCAAAATATTTAAACATGCAGTTGCTGGATGTATCATATCACTTTTATGGTTTTTTGGCCTTACTCTCTGTGGACCACTAAGGTAAATAAAAACATGAATATTCGCTCTTTGTTTATATCTTTTCACTTGACTTAATTTTGTTCTGTGCTTTAGTATTTGTTATGTTCACACGTAAAAGTTAGAGGACTTGTGGGTCTCCCTGGCCCTTGTTCCTTGCTTGCACAACTGTTTCTGTCACTTCTGTAGCATTGACTACATTTCAACATAGAAAAACTGATTTAATCTGTAGAGTAGTTCTTAGGTGAATACCATTAATATATTTGTTAATAGCACAGATATTGGCCAGAATCCAGAAAGTTTCAGATGGAGAAGGAGACTGGGAAGTGAAATAAACCAGAAAGATGAGCCATCTTAACGGGAGCCGTGCTCTCCTCTCAGGCTGCATAGACAGTGTCTCTGCACATGGGGCCAGCTCAAGGAGGAAATGCTGAGAAAGACTTAGTGAACACTGAAGCGGGCAGCTCCGAGTAAGGAATGGTTTTAATTTTTTTGAGATAAGGTTTCTCTGTAGCCTTGGCTGTCCTAGACTCACTGTTGATCTGTTGACCTGGCTACAGATCTGCCTGCCTGTTCTCACAAGTGCTGGGATTACAGGTGTGCACCGCCACTCCCGCCTTCTGAGACTTTTTTCATCCTCCCCCCCCTTGCAAAGGTGTTAGCAACAGAGCATAAGAAGAGGCACCTTGCCCTGCCTCTGGTTAGGGGGAAGGGTGAGGGTGAGACAGGGGCTGGGATGAAAGATGGTGTAAAGAATCTCCATTACAGTAAGTAGTGAGGGTGGACAGAGGAGGGGAGGGCCACGGAGGGGGGAGAGAAGGGAGGGGAGGGGAGGGGGGGAGAGGAGAGAAACAGGGCTTCTGGAGGCCAGGCAGGTAACCTTGTGGGCCGAGATTTCTTAGGCGTATTTGCCCCAGGCTTTTCAATACAATATGTAGCAGCCATACCATAGAAGAACAGGAAGATTGGTTGAGTTTCTCAACTTCAGTAGAACCTTTCAGTTTAAACTTGATCGTAATTGTTATCAGCCACTATATTTTAATTTTCTTATTCGTGAGATGATGTTTTAGTTCATATAAAACCCCCATGCCTGTGTCTTAAGATACAGTAGAAAGGGCAAACATTTAGTCACCTGCTTGCTGCCTTACATCCCTCACACCACACACTGCCTTTCTCCATCCTTTCCTGTGCCCATGATGCACCTTAAAGTCTCCTTCAGAGCCGAGGACAACGACGTTTTGTAATCTGTCGTATTTTAGGTTAGTATTGCCATGTTGATATATTAATTTCTTAAGTTAAAACCTTCCAAATATGATAAAAGTTAAAGTTATAATCAGAGTTCTTTCATTACAGACCTGGGCAAAGGAAAATGACACATTTACAGAGAGCTGGAAATGGGTTAATATTTAGATCGATAAGACTCTACTTTGCTGGTTTGGGGTCTCTGGTGTTTGGCCGTCCTGGAGATTGAATCTAGGGGCTCGCACTGAACTGGATCTGTCCTGCCACTCTCCTATTTGAGTCAGAGTCTCAGTCTTTCTTTCCTTAGACAGGGTCTCACTGTGAAGCTCTTACTGACCAACCTGGAACTTACTGTGAAAGCCACACAAATCTACATAGAATACTTCAGTAAATATAGTAAATATAGACAAGAATGTTTTAAATTTATTTTTTACTTTTATTTATATGTGGCTGCCATGTGCGTGTGGTTGCCCATGGAGGCCAGATGAGGGTTCCTCTGGAACCGCTTGACATGGGTGCTGGGAGCTGAACTTGAGTCCTTGGAAGAGCAACAGATGGCCATAACTGCTGACCCACCCTTCTAGCCCCTGTTTATTTTGCTGTAGGATGTGTGTGCACCTGAGACTATGTAAGCGCACCACACACATTTGGGAGCCTTTAGAAGTCAGGGAGTCAGATGCACTGAAACTGCAGTTCCAGGTGCTTGTGCACTCTTATGTGGGTGCTTGGGACCAAACTAGGTCCTCTAGCAGAGCAGTAAGCTAATAGAACCACTGAGACATCTCTCCAGTCCTAACACAAATATATTTTAAGAAGAATAATTCAGTTTCTGATCTAGGAAGCCTCTCTTCTTCCTTGGGCATTGTAGCACACATTGTAACCCCCGCACTTGAGAGGCAGAGGCATGTGGACCTCTGTGATTTGAGACCAACCTGGTCTACATAGAGAAAGAGCTCCAAGACAGGCAAGGCTAATAGTGAGACTCTGTAGGGAAAAAAAGTAATTCCCTTACCTTAAAATTGATTTTTTTAAAGTGTTTAGTTCAGAGCTAAGTAGAGTGGGCTGTGTGCTGGTAGCCTCAACTAATTAGAAGGCTAAGACAAGAAAATCACTTTATCCTAGGAGTTTGAGGCTAGCCTGGGCAACATACCAAGTTCTTCTCAAAAACAAAAATTCTAATGAATACTTTACTATTATTTTAGATGTATTTATGTTATGTGTATGAGTGTTTTGGCTGCATGTATGTGTACCACATGTTTGCCTGGTGTGTACAGACAGCAGAAGAGGGTGCAGCTTGCCCTGAAACTGAAGTTGCAGAACTGTGGTGCTGGGAACCAAAACCGGGCCCTCTGCCAGAGCAGCCAGTACTGTTACCCACTGGGCCATCATCCAGCGCCAACAACAACTTACTAAGTATTTGCTAATACACTCAAGAAAGCTCAAGGGCTGGGAGTTGGCTCAGTAGGCAAATGTTTGCTGCACAGTCATGAGGACCTGAGGTCAGATGCCCAGCAGAGTCAAGCATGGTAGCCCATGACCCTGTGCTGGGGAGCTCAAGACAGTCAGTTCTGGGGACTCACAAAATAGCCAGCCTAGCTAGAAAAGGAAGCTCTAGGTTAAGTGAGAGGCAGACCCTGTTTTAAAACCTAATGGGGAGAGCAAGTAAAAAATAGTGATGCATGCCTTTAAGCCCAGCACTTGGGAGGCAGTTCCAGGACAGCCAAGGCTACA
The DNA here is from genome assembly GCF_011064425.1 of Rattus rattus. Lineage (NCBI taxonomy): Eukaryota > Metazoa > Chordata > Mammalia > Rodentia > Muridae > Rattus > Rattus rattus. Next base: position 158,204,824 of record NC_046156.1, on the reverse strand, counting down.
CACAGAAATGCTGTCTCAAATTAAAACAAAAACAAAACCACAGGAAACCCTGTCTCGATGACGGTGGTGATGATGACGATGATCATGATAATGGTGTAGAGAGCAATGGAGGGAGATACCTAGTGTCACCCTCCAGCCTCTGTGCACCCATGCACATGCATGCATGTCACATACATATGCTCACAGAAATCTAGGCCAGCAGGATGGCTCAGAGAGGAAGTGCATGTGCTATGTAGACCTAACATCCTGAAGTTGATTTCCAGATTCAGAGGGAGAAGGAGAAAACTGATTCCTGAAAGTTCCCTCTGTCCTCCCTGACAAACTGTGACACAGTAAATACCTTTTTTTAATCAAAAAGACGGTGCAGAATTTCAGCTATGATATATTTTTTAAATGACATAATTGTAAGATTGAAGATTGTTACTTTCAAGTATTCGTAGCCTCATTATCTCTAAGGCAGTTAACTCCAAAATGTTCTCCAAGGGAATTTTCCATCTTTATTTTTCTCAGGTTTTGTGAAACTAAGGAGTTTTCTTTCTTCTTACTCTAAGTGGATCCATGCTTCCTGAGAAAGGTCAGATACATTTCCTGAATGGTGTTTTATTTTCATAGGACTTTGCTGCTGTTTGAACACAGTGACATTGTCGTCATCTCTCTGCTCAGTGTTTTATTCACTAGCTCTGGAGGAGGACCAGCAAAGGTAGGCTTTTCTTTGTTGTTACTTAGCAGGTGTTAAACACTGTTTATATCTTTTACCATTCATAATAATGAAGAGGTTAGTGCTAGTTAACATTTTTCTGTTTTCATTTTTGTGTGACTATAAATTCATAGGACGTTATAAAATTAGTACACAGGTGTTCTTTCCACTCAGCTTTTTGCAAAGGAAACTAAGTGGTTGATATTAGAGTAACCCATGCTATAGTCCTTTATTTGGGTATTAGCAATGTTACACACGTGTTTGTAGATTGTATAAACACCTCTACAACCAGAATGGAGAAGAGACATGTCACCAGCAAAGATCTGCCTTATTCTTAAATTAATAAAGCAGGCCTGTGAGATGCGAGGTTTAGCCTCTCACCCAGCATCTTACCAACTGGTCACCCTTTTCGTGAGTATTCAAGTGTGTTGTCTTGGAAACGAGTGGTCAGCCTACCGTTTGCATGTCAGAGCTTGCACTACAGCATGTCCACCTCATCAAGTTAAATACCCTGGACATGGGCCGTTGGCCTGAAGGCTGTCATTGATTCCAGTGCTGCAGTAGGCCAGTTAGTCCTGCTCAGCTACCTGCCACAATGTTCTGGGTTACCCAAAGGAAAGACACACACACCTGCAGCCTTCTATACTTAAATATGCCTTAAACAGCTCAGTGGCTGGGCCACTCCAAACCTCTGTGCAGCTAGCACACTCTCCCCACCAATATTCCTAAATTATTCCTTACTAAAACCATATTCCATCCCGGCTGTCCCAGACCCAGGCCTGCAGCCCTCCTGGGCCACAATCCCCGACTCTTAGATGTTGGCTGTCTCTCTGTCCTGCACTTCTCAGGCCTGGACCTTCTCCTTTCCCAGCATGGTGGTTCTCCATGTTCCTTCCTCTCTCAGTCCCCTTGCCTGAGAATCCTAGAGTCCCGCCTTTGTCTCTCTGCCCAGCCATTGGACACTGGCAACTTTATTTACCAGTTAAAACCAACTGAGGACAGGGACCCTCAGCGTCTTATACTCTTACATGGGGATTTTCGTGCAACCAGTCAGAGACTTTGAGACCCACCTGTACTACATAGTGAGAGACTGTGTTTAGAAACAAAAAGGAAGGGCAGCAGAGACGAAAGGAGTAGGAGTTAAGAGAAAGAGAAAGTTAGTTGTATAGATTTGTAATGTATGCTGCCTTTTGTCATATGCCCACCACACTAAGAATTTATCAAGTGTAATGATAATCATATCATGAATAGACCATTATGCTTTTTTCATGTGAAATTTTTATTTATTCAAAGTATTATAGTTCCATTGCTAAGTATGCATATTATACATAAATGTATGAAGTGGTACATGTAAGCATAAACATTACCTAGGAAATACTTGTAAATTTACAAATATCAAATTAGAGTGAGAAAATATGAGGTTTTTGTACCTAACATTTGAGAATATTTATATAATCTAGGTTCATGCATTTTCTCTATAACTTTCTTTGTGCAAATCCTTTCCTGCTGAGAACATAAACTTAAAAAGTTTATCAGGGCACTGGAAATATGGCCCAGTAGTTAGAGTAATTGTTGTGAGGGCAGGAGGACCTGAGTTCAGGTCCCAGTGCCCATGTAAAAGCCAGGCCTTGGTATGAGTATGCCTTAACTCCTCCAGCGCTGTGTGTTAGAGATAGGCAGGCCTGGGGAAGGCTAGCTAGCCTGCCCACTGCAAACAGCCAACTTCTGGTTCACTGAGAGACCCTATCTCAAAAAGTAGGTTAGAGGGACGAAGATTGCTTGGTAATTAAGAGGAATGGAGATTGGTATCCAGCAATCCCTGTGGGTGACTCACAACTGCATGTAACTCAAACTCCCGGGGATCTGACACCCTCCTGTGCTCTCTGAGGTACATGTACATGCACAATACCCACACATGTACTCATAGTAAAAAGCAAAATTTTAAAAAAAAGTGGAGGGCAATAGAAATTTCCAGATGTCTTCCTCTGGCTTTCTCATGCTTGCCCACAGCTCCCATACACATCTACAGCACACATACAGAGTTCACTATGTAAGTCAGGAACGACTTCACGTTCTCAGCATGGCTTCAGAGACCTTTTTCCCTAGAGAAAAACAAGCTAGACCATTTACTCTGTTTCTTACTTAATGTTACCAAATACAATACAGCTCTACCAGTTATTGTTCCTTAACTACATAGGGCTTTTCAACCAAAAATTAAGAAACTTCTCTCTATAAACCCCATGGCAGATGAGGGCAGAAAAAGCTTCCAGGTTGATATTAATGTGCCTACTCACATTTAGGAGATACATTGCTAATACTATGTCTTAACTGCTCTTGAAAAACTATCTGTTGTGCTATAAACCTATGTAAACAAGATAAAGTTAGCTGTCATTTTTCATTAAATGTTGGTATATTTCTTGTAATTTTCCTCTTAAGCCATGCTTGGTGCTCTCGTGCCTGTACTTCTAGCACTCAGGACTGTGAGTACAAGGCCAACCTGGGCTGCATAGTGAGATCCTGTTCAAAAGGAAAAGGAAAAACCATTTTCCTCTAGCATTTGTGTGGTTGTTGTGCTAGGAATTAACCTTTAAAATTGTAAAACAAAACATCTTTTCCTTCTCTTTCAGACAAGAGGAGCTGCTTTTTTCATTATTGCTGTGATCTGTTTATTGCTTTTCGACAATGATGATCTCATGGCTAAGATGGCTGAACACCGTATCCTTTTGCACCATACTGGAGTTACCTAAAGTCTGGGAGAAAAATAGAAGCTGGCTGAATGGGAAAAGGTGGAAAGAAATTTAACTCAACAGACACAAGCGACACATGATAGATACTTGACATACTTAATTGTTATTCAGATAAGCAGTAAATCCATTCCAAGTTGTCTTTTAAGTATCCTCACTCTTCTTCTCTGTGCTCGGTGTTTTAGATGCCCTGATGCTAGGGACAATGAAACATTTATATCCGCTGCCCTGCTTTTAACTGTCTGGCCCAGAGTTACTCTCGGCAACTCAGGCCACCCCATGAACCCAGCTTCCTAGTCAAGTAGCTGTGCTCTACCCTGTGACTCCCTATTTTCCCCAGCCCTGCTCCTTTGTCTCTTGTGCAGCACTCTTCTGAATACTGCTCCTTAGTCTCCTGAAGTTTATGAGCAAGCTAAGAGCAGTTTACTTTGTTCTACTGAGATGAGGGCAGAAAAAGCTCCAGGTTGCTTCTGGTCCATATACTCGGGACACACCCTCCTGTTTGCTGCTCCATTTTCTGGGGTCTGCGTGGTCTGCTCTGAAAAGAAGGCAAATCCAAGACCTAGGTGCAGCCTAGGTTCCATGGGGCATGAGGAGACCAAGGATATGCCTTGCCTATACATGCGTCTTCTGTAGGCTAAGAACCAAATGTCTTCACCCCACGCACTGTCCTAGATGGAGATAACGTACTCACAGAAGTCAGGCATGGTGGTGTGTCCTTAGAAGCCCAGTACTACTGGGAGGCCGGGGCAGGAGTTCAGGAGCCAAAAGTGGGCTGTGTTTTAAGGCTCTGGCTCAAAACCCAACAGGGGGGAAGGAAGAAATGAAAGAACTATAGACCATTCCAAATTATAAATTATTTCTTTAGAATTAAATTGTTTTGTTTTCAAGAGTAATATGATGTTAAGAATAGTCGAGTTTCTAGGAAGAGCAAGGCCCTTGGTTCGGTCACCAGCTCCGAAAAAAAGAACCAAAAAAAAAAAAAAAAAAAAAAGAATAGTCGAGTTTGCCATGCCCAGGCTAGTTTGTCTTCAAAACAAAATAAAGCAGCTCGACTTTCCGTGGGAGTTGGGTCGGAAGTGTGTTCCTTTACTCCAGCGTCTTCAGCGGAAGGCCATCATGACAGCGCTCTCACTCACATGCTTTATACAGCTATCGCCTTCCTGGGTGTGGCAGATCACAAGGTACACTCTTGTTGTTGTTGTTGTCACAGATATGAAGGGAAGGTCACAATGGGGGACAGGGCCCCATGTAGCCCAGGCTGTCCACAACTTGATGTGTAGCCAGAGATGATCCTGAACACTTGGTCCTACCTCTACCTCTAAACATGTATCACAGAGGAATTTATAATTTTTAAATTTCATGTATAGCCAACATATCTACTCCTAGCACTGGGGCGACAAGAGGATCTCTATTTCAAGGACAGCCTGGGCTACACCATCAATACTGTCCAAAAAATATGTATCTAAACTAACTTAGGTCAGGGCTGGAGAGATGACTCAGCCATTAAGAGCTCTTGCTGTTCTCCACAGGACTTGTTTGGTTCCCAGCACCCACATGGCAGCTCACAGACATCTGTGACTCTAGTCAGGGGATCCAGTGCACCAGGTTCCAGTGGTCATGACATACATGGAGGCAAAGCACTACACATAGCACTTTTAAATACGAAACTTTATCAGAATACAGTTGTTTCTCAGAGTGTATAGCTCAGTGGTGGGAATGTTTGCCTATCCTGGGCAAGGGAGCAGCACAAATCCCTAACACTGTTAAGTTATAATACAAAATGCTCACTGCCTGCCAATTACATCGGGGGTTTGGGGAAGGGGCTGGGGAAATTGTTCCATTTCTTCAAATATATATTCAAGAATTGAACATGGGGGGCTGAAGATACGGGTCAGTGGTTAAGAGTGCCTACTGTTCTTGCAGAGGACCTGTTCCCAGCGCCTGTATACACACATATACACACACATGCACACATTTTTAAATGGTGCAAGGGTTGTAAATCAGTGGTAGATATAGTGTTTGCCTAGCATGCACAGGGAGGGTCCTAGGTTCAGTCCTCAGTATCGCCCAGGTATGGTGGCACATTGGGAGGCAAAGAAAGGCAGACAGATCTCTTGAGTGTGAGGTAGGCCTGGTCTTCATAGCAAGTTCTAAGCCAGCTATGGCTGCATAGTGAGGCTTTGTCTCAAAATTTTGTAAATAGCATAAGTCTGTAGGGAGTTGAATATGACAGTTATGTGTGTTTTTTAATGAGGTTTTTGTCATTTTGCTCACAGGGTGGCGTACTCTTGCTGGTGCTGGCTTTATGTTGTAAAGTTGGTTTTCACACGGCCTCCAGAAAGCTCTCTATAGATGTTGGTGGAGCTAAGCGCCTTCAGGCCTTATCCCAGCTTGTTTCTGTGTTTCTCCTATGCCCATGGGTGATTGTTCTTTCTGTGACAACTGAGGTAAGAGTGAGAGTTGTTGGTAACAAGTAAAATGAATTACTATTAGAAAGAAATTTCAATTCAGAATTTTTTTCTGGTTTTACAAGACTGGGTTTCTCTGTATGGCTTTGACTGTCCTAGAATTTGCTCTGTAGACCAGGATGGCCCCAACCTCTGCCTCCTGGGTACTGGGACTAAGGGCAAGTGCAGCCACCACCACCTGGCTCAATTCCAAATTTTTTAATCTAAGACTAACATGGCTTAAATTATCCTTGCTTTTTCTTTATTTTTTTTAATTGGAGTTAATTTTAATTGTTTATAAAATGTAAGTCAGATATTATTACATTTGCATATGCTTTACATTTTTTATGGCCCAAAGGCATCTGTGAAGAAAACTCAGCTAATCTTAAACTCAGAGATTTTAGCTACTTAGTATTTATAAAATTCAACAAGAGTGAGATTTTGTTGTTAATACCCTGGAGAAAGAATACTGGGAAAATGTACCAATATTTTGTGACTCTTACTGGCATTTTGTGAGTCATACTGAGTCATAAGTATTTTCGTTTATGTATAAAGGGGTTTTAACTCTGTGTAGGATGCTGATTGTGAGTTGTGTGTGTTTGTGTTTTTCACTCTAGAGTAAGATCGAGTCTTGGTTTTCACTCATCATGCCTTTCACCACAGTCATCTTCTTTGTCATGATCCTGGATTTCTATATGGATTCCGTTTGTTCTGTCAAAATGGAAGCTTCCAAATGTGCCCGCTATGGATCCTTCCCCATCTTTATTAGTGCTCTGCTCTTTGGAAACTTCTGGACACATCCAATAACAGACCAACTCCGGGCTATGAACAGAGCAGCACACCAGGAGAGCACAGAGCATGTCCTGTCTGGAGGAGTGGTAGTGAGTGCTGTGTTCTTCATTCTGTGTAAGCATTTGCCTTCATTTTTAGTTTAATTAATCTACTTTTATGATTTCTGATGTTTAAGCCTTCAGTTTAGAAATTGTTTAGTGCTTGCAATTTAGTACTTGATGACAGTGACTGTATTGATGGCTTAAACGTTCAAAACAAGTATAATATCCTTTGTTCTCTTTGTAGCGGCCAACATCCTCTCATCTCCCTCTAAGAGAGGACAGAAAGGTACCCTTATTGGATATTCTCCAGAAGGAACACCACTCTATCACTTCATGGGTGATGCTTTTCAGCACAGCTCTCAGTCGGTCCCTAGGTTTATTAAGGACTCACTAAAACAGATTCTTGAGGAGAGTGACTCTAGGCAGATCTTTTACTTCTTGTGCTTGAATCTGGTAAGATTTTTAAATATTAGTGCTATATTTTTAAAGCACAGTGTTTTATGGGATTTTGATTGGGATGTGTAATTTTAGTACTTCACAAGTTTCTGCTAAAATTTACATTTTTCTCTAATTAATAGCAAGGATCCTATGCAAACGAGGCAAACAGTCTTCGCAGTATTGTGGAAATGCTGGTTTTGTGTACTGTTTTAAATCATTACTATAGTAGCTTGTAAGAGGTAGAGTTGCCTCTTCATAGGATGCCAATACATACCGCTGATGCTGACATCTATTTAGAGCCTGGTCAGCTGATTCCTACGGGCATACAAATCAGTTGCCTTTGAGTTTGTAAAATGCATGTATCTGGTTAGCTTACTTTATAATCTGTATGAAATACAGTATCCAGCATTAAAGTTTTAAGCATATCTTAAAAGAAGGCTTGGGTAATTAAAGGTTAAATTCTTATGACTATAATCTAACAGTTCTCTGCAGTGGTGTATTTCTCATCATACTCCTCCCATGATTTCTTGACCCTCTCTTTAGCTCTTCACCTTTGTGGAGTTGTTCTATGGAGTGCTCACCAACAGTCTGGGCCTGATCTCAGACGGATTCCACATGCTCTTTGACTGCTCGGCCTTGGTCATGGGACTGTTTGCTGCCCTGGTGAGCAGATGGAAAGCCACCCGGATTTTCTCCTACGGGTAGGTGCTGTCAGGGCACTGTTCCCTTAATACAGTCAGAAACAGAGTCGTGTACTTCCCATACAGATCATTCTAAGTCTTCGCTTTTACTTGATTTGAAGTTGACAGGGAGTGTGAGCCGCGTATTTGATTAATACTGAGTGGCAGTCAGCCCAGGATTATTCTTCCTAACCCCTAAACCACTTTAAACCACCTAAAATGTCTGCATTTTTGTTCACCATGTTTCTTTGGGGTCATAAAATATTCATAGCTATTCATACCTTGTTAAAAGTGTTCAAAATTTGAAGTGAGTATATATGAAAATACCCTCGTATTATTGCCAGTAATTCAACCAATGTCACAATCACTTCTGTGTGCAAGGTGTTTAGTAAGTCGTACCTCTAAATAAATCCACCCTATTGATTGTTTATATTTTGGAAATCTTGCATGGTTTTTGTTTTGTTTGCCTGTTGAATGTTTGGCTACACGTATGTGTGTGTACCATATGCATGCCTGATGCCCACAGAGGCCAGAAGCAGCAGTCAGATCCTTGGATCCCTAAATTCTCTGCAAAACACCAAGTGCTCATAACTTCTGGCCCATCTCTTTAGACCTAATTGTTTATATTTTGAAAGGTGAGGGGGCTGAAGAGATGGCTCAGAGGTTAAGAGCACTATGTGCTCTTCCAGAGGTCCAGCAACCACATGGTGGCTCACAACCATCTATAATGAGATCTGGTGCCCTCTTCTGGCCTGCAGGCAGAACACTGCATACATAATAAGTAAATCCTTTTTTTTAAAAAAGTGAATGAACCAAGTATACAAATAATTTTGGTACAGACAGAATCTGTGTGCCATGAGAGATACAGTATATATTAGAGCTTTAGAAAGAAATAGTTGCTAAAAAATTAGATAAGGCTTTTTGTAAGAGGGGCATAAAGAAGGATTTTGTAGATATAAAATTATATAATATTTTAATAGTATTTTAATCTATTTTTAATTTTGCTATTATTAATAGTATTTTTAAATTTTGATAATTTTACATTATTATTCACTTAGTATGAAAAGCTGGGCTTGTTTCTTCACTTTTTATTATAAGTTTATAATGTTTATATTTTTAAAATACTTGTCAGTCTTTCTTTTCTAAAAACTATTATGTGTGTTTAGGTATGGCCGAATAGAAATTCTCTCTGGATTTATTAATGGACTTTTCCTGATAGTGATAGCTTTTTTTGTGTTTCTGGAGTCAGTGGCTAGACTGATTGATCCTCCGGAACTTGACACAAACATGCTGACAGTAAGTCTTCTTCTCCTGTTTAAGTGTCCACTTACTCACCCGGCTTTTCCTCACCAAGGCCTATCCAGCTGCTCTGTTGCTGTAGTATGTTTTAACTTTGTTTAATCAGTATAACTTCATTCTTGGTACACTGTCTCCTTTATGTGCTGTTTTGTCTCCTGTGATTTTGGTAACTAGTTTACCATGGTCTAATAAATGAAAAATTCCTTAAATAAATAAATTTGAGGTTTTAAGTGATTGCTGGGATTAATCCCAGCACTTTGGAGACTGTCAGAGGACTCCATCTGCTTTAGTGTGTTACATTGTTACAGTGGGTCTATTTCATTACTGTTGCTAGTCTCCTATGCCTGACCTGCACTTTATCGTGTGTGTGTGTGTGTGTGTGTGTGTGTGTGTGTGTGTGTGTGTGTGTGTGTGTGTGTGTGTGTGTAGAACAGACATCCATAGCTTAGGGAACACACTGAAGTCTTAAAACTTGTGCCCCAACAATAAACAAAGACTACTCTGCTTACATTGTTACTTCAGACTCTTCGAGATTAATCCTTTTCTCAAATATCTTAGACAAATATAAGGTTACATTATAAAACATACAGGTTCCTTTATAACTTAATTTTTCTTTCAAAATTTATATTTTTAAATACCTAAGGGTATTCATACATTGTTAAAGATAAAATCAGAGAAGAATAAAAATTGTATGTTTTCCCCAATAGATTATATAACGATCATAACAACTTTTAGTTTTTCCTATCCTCAGCCCTTATGGATGTGGTTTCTTGTAGATAGTACATCCTTCCTTCACGTTGCCCTTCTGATTCCTCTGAGATTTGCTGAGTCTGTTCTGTTGGGGAGCTTGCCCTTAAGTTCAGTCTTCTCTTCCATCCTCACAGTTTCCCAGGTGCTTCCTGTCCGTCTCCCTGCCATCTCTTATCCTGCTGTATCTCCTTTAGCAGCCCTGACTTGGGCTTGCTGTCAAGTCAGTCATTCTTCCATAGTAAGATGTGTTAAGGCCCTGAGTCGTGTATCATTAACTCTTTGATGCTGGCACTTGGATTTTCAATTATGTGTAGGGTGTTTTGCCTGCATGTATATATATATATATATACCACATAGCATGCCTAGTGCCCATGGAGGCCAGAGAGGGCATGGGGGTCCCTTGGAATTGGAGTTATAAATGGTTGTGAGCCACCATTTAGATCGTGGGAATTAAAACCTAGGTCCTCTGGAAGAGTAGCCAGTGCTTTTAATGGCTGAGCTAGCTCTCCAGCCCCTTGGTACTGACATATAGTAGGAAAATGAACAATTAATTCTCAAATCACTGAAAGTAATTTGGAGTTTTGTTGGATCAAGGATGTGCCTGTCTGTTTTGAGCAGGGTCTCCCTAGGTAGCCCTGAAATTCACAGAGATCCACCTGCCCCTGCTTCCTGAATGCTGGGATTAGAGGCATGTACCACCACGCCCAGCCAGGATTTGCCATTCTATATCATTAAATTCAAATCCTTGTACCAGTTTTTCTGGTATCTGAAAGTTAGAATGATCCTTCCAAAATACTTTACAGTTCACATCTTTAACATGATAGATTTACTTGGGAAACTTAGTGAAGTTTACTATGAATAGTTTTGAAATTCTCAGTAGAAAAGCATAGCTATGTAATAACTTCTAAATAGTACCTTTTTTCCTAAGCTTTAGAATTAAAGCTTTGCTGTTCTCCTTTTTGCTAGCCAGTGTCCATTGGAGGGCTGATAGTAAACCTTATTGGAGTCTGTGCCTTTAGTCACGCCCACAGTCATGGCCATGGGCCTTCTCAAGGACACTGCCACTCGGATCACGGCCATTCCCACCATGCTCATGGACACAGCGACCATGGTCACAGCCACGGATTCACAGGTGGAGGCATGAATGCGAACATGAGGGGTGAGTCCTTGGGGAGTGCTGTGCTGCCCTCCAGCGGGCTCCTGAGCTGAGGTACTTGTTTTCACTAAGTATCAGCCGTGTGCTGTCAGTGCTCTAGAGGCCTGGACCTGGGGAAGTGGAGCCAATAGTGAGGCATGCCAAAGTCTCATGCAGTAGTCACCTTTATTTGGAGCATCAGTTTGAGGGTTTAAGAAAGGTCACATGGAGGCTGGAGCCCTGTGGTTACTCTTGCAGAGGACCTAGATTCAATTCCCTGCACCCTCATGGCAGCTCACAAAGGGTAGTTTGAACATTTAGTTGAATAACAGCACAAACAATAATGAGTAATGAAGGGAACTCCTACCCACTATACCTGGGGTGTTCCATGTTCTGAAGAAACTGAGGTCACAAGATTCTTGTTTTCTTCCTGTTTTCACGAACAGAATTCTCACATGAGTCCTGTACCATTCCAACATTCTGCTACAATTACTGCTCATGATTTTTTAAAAGGAGATGGCTAAGATTATAGTTCAGTGAAAGGTGCTTGCCTAGTATGCCCATGGCTCCCAACACTGAAAGAAGAGGGAAGAGGGACTCTATAAATAAATACAAGTGGATAAACCTTGAGGACACTGTGCTCAGTGAAAGTTCATCACAGAAACATGTCTCAAGACTCTGCCTACACATGACGACACTCAGACGCAGCATAGAATGGTAGCTGGGAGGAGGAAGGGCAGTCATTGATCTTTGGGCCTAATGTTCCCATTGGTGAGTAGTTTGAAGATCCACAGTCTATGAAGAGCTGTATCTGTAGGCAATGATGATGTATTATACCATAAAGAGTAGGTGGGGAAGGGGGGCTGGGGAGATGGCTCAGTGGTTAAGAGCACTGACTGCTCTTCCAGAGGTCCTGTGTTCAATTCCCAGCAACCACATGGTGGCTCACAACCATCTGCAGTGGGATCTGATGCTCTCTTCTGATGTGTCTGAAGACAGCTACAGTGTACTCATTCATATATATATATATATATATATATATATATATATATATATATATATATAAAAATAATATTTTAAAAAGAAAGAAAAGAAAAGCGTGGCTCAAAGGTTCAGTGCATGGCTCAGTAGAACTCACTCAAGGCCCTGAGTGCAGGGGGAAAACAAGTGATCCATGCATGAGTTTAGGAAGCCGACAGAGACAAAGGCTGCTGCGTTAGAACTTTGCACACTGTCACGGTTGCCTCGTCCTTACATAGTCTGTACTCTGCATCACTTTGAAGGGCCAGCTCCAGAAGGCGCCTGGTACAGAGAGGAGCCAGCAGTGCTGCTCAAATGGCTAAGAGTTGCTCGGATGAGCTGTAATGTCTTACGCCCTGATGTTTTCCTTGTAGGTGTATTTCTCCATGTTTTGGCAGATACACTGGGCAGCATTGGCGTGATTGTGTCCACAGTTCTTATAGAGCAGTTCGGATGGTTTATTGCTGATCCCCTGTGTTCTCTTTTTATTGCCGTGTTAATATTTCTCAGTGTTATCCCACTGATTAAAGATGCCTGTCAAGTTTTACTTCTGAGACTACCACCTGACTATGAAAAAGAACTACATATTGCTTTAGAAAAGGTAATTTCCTCTCTACCTTCTCTGTCCTTTAAAAATAGCACTTAAAGTTGAATGATCTAAGAAGTAATATGCAAGATATAAATGAATAAAATACAATTTAGCATAAAGAACATATACAATAGATAAAGACTTAGTGGCATAAGTTGCTTTGTAAGATGATCAAAATGTAAGGCCAGCCTAGGCAACTTTAGTGAGACTGTCTGAAAACAGAAAGAGCTGGGGATATACTCCAGTGACTGATAGAGTGCATGCTTACATATACAAGCTCCATAGAGTGCATGCTTACATGTACAAGCTCCACAGAGTGCATGCTTACATGTACAAGCTCCACAGAGTGCATGCTTACATGTACAAGCTCCACAGAGTGCATGCTTACATGTACAAGCTCCACAGAGTGCATGCTTACATGTACAAGCTCCACAGAGTGCATGCTTACATGTACAAGCTCCACAGAGTGCATGCTTACATGTACAAGCTCCACAGAGTGCATGCTTACATGTACTAGCTCCACAGAGTGCATGCTTACATGTACTAGCTCCATAGAGTGCATGCTTACATGTACTTACATGTACAAGCTATGCCCACAGAGTGCTCCTGATGCATGCATGTACTAGCTCCACAGAGTGCATGTTACATGTACTAGCTCCACAAGTGCATGCTTATGTACTAGCTCCACAGAGTGCATGCTATATGTACTAGCTCCATAGAGTGCATGCTTACATGTACTAGCTCCATAGAGTGCATGCTTACATGTACTAGCTCCACAGAGTGCATGCTTACATGTACTAGCTCCATAGAGTGCATGCTTACATGTACAAGCTCCACAGAGTGCATGCTTACATGCAAGCTAAGTGCTCCATGCAGAGTGCATGCTTACATGCTCCAGAGGCAAACTCCCCACAGAGTGCATGCTTACATGTACAAGCTCATGTACACAGAGTGCATGCTTACATGTACAAGCTCCACAGAGTGCATGCTTACATGTACGAGCTCCACAGAGTGCATGCTTACATGTACAAGCTCCATAGAGTGCATGCTTACATGTACTAGCTCCATAGAGTGCATGCTTACATGTACAAGCTCCGAATTCAACTGCAGAGGGAGAAATTGGCGGGAAGAATGGGAAGGAGAGGGAGCGAGGAGAAGATGATGGTGCACGGAACAGGAGCTAAGACACAGAAGGAGGGAGTGAGGGGGGAGGAGGGAGGAGGGGAGGGTTGGGGGGTGGAGAGAAAGGCTGTATAAAAAGAAGTGCTGATTTCCTAACCTCAATGCCAGTGTGGCCTTAGAATTTGGGTCTTTTGTTTTATTTTTGTTTCTTCTCAGTATTATTTAAAATATAAGTGAGCAGGGCATGGTGGAAGATGTGCTCCCAGCTCTTGAGAGGTGGAGAGAGGAGGATCAGAAGTTCAAAGATGTCTTGAGCAGTCCCAGTGGGGTGAGACAGCCTGATCTGTAAGCTGAGGGCCAGTGAGACATCCTAGTTTAAAGACGGTGGAAGGCTCTTTAGAGGACAACCTCACTCAGCCTGCGCGCGCACACACACACACACACACACACACACACACACACACACACACAGAGCTTATTTGGAAAAGTGCTTGAGGGGCTGGAAAGATGGCTCAGTGTAAAAGCTCTGGTGGACCCTGAGTTTAATTCCCAGCACCTACATGGCAGTTCACAACTATATGTAACTCCAGTTCCATAAAAAAGAAAAAGGTATTTGAGAACAAAGTAAATTATATACAATTAACTGAATAATTACTATATACAATAGTATATATACAAAAATAAACTATATACAATTAACTGAAGCCTGTTTGGGGATTATAAAATTATAGAATTAGCACACAAAACTAATAATATATCCTTTCACATAAAAAATTGTTCTTTGGGTTGGGGATTTAGCTCAGTGGTAGAGCACTTGCCTAGGGAAGCACAAGGCCCTGGGTTCGGTCCCCAGCTCCGAAAAAAAAAAAAAAAAAAAACAAACAAAAAAAAAATTGTTCTTTGAGATAGTGTTGTGCTACATAACCCTGGTTGGCCTGCTACTCACTGCAACCTGGCATGGCCTCAAATTTGCAGCATCTTCCTCAGCTTCCCAGGGCTAGGATTGCAGGCAAGTGCTGCCATGTGAGAGAGTGGAGCCTAAAAATGAGTTGAGCAGAAGTCTCAGGCCATAGCCAGCTTTATTCAGGGCATCGGTCGGTTTATACCAGGGCTTAGGAGTCACGTGAGTAAAGTGTACACTCAAAAGGACAAGGGTTGGAGAGATGGCTCAGCAGTTAAGAGCACCCGACTACTCTTCCAGAGGTCCTGAGTTCAATTCCCAGCAACCACATGGTGGCTCGCAACCATCTGTAATGGGATCTGATGCCCTCTTCTGGTGTGAATGAAGACAGCGACAGTGTACTTATATATAATAAATGAATAAATCTTTAAAAAAAAAAAAAAAAAAAAAAGGACAAGCCACACATGAGCATGTTTTCCACAGGGACGTATCAACAAATAACAGTAGCCAGCTGCCGTGAATAATCTGAAGTGCACTCTCATTTCCTCTATACCTGGGCAGGGCATGACAGACAGTACATTCCACGAACAAGTCTGTGTGTGAAGAAACTGAGGTCACAAGACTCTGGTCGTCTTCTTTAAGAACTGTCCAAAAAGCACTTGTAATTCCTCTCACACAGACCATGTTGTGACAATTAAGAGCACATGTTGCTCTTGCAGAGGACCCAGGTTTAATTCCCAGCACCCAAATGGCAACTTGGTTGTCTAGAACTCTAGTTCCAGGGGATCCAGTGACCCATTCTGACCTCCATGAACACTACACACACAAGATATACTTACATACATACATATACTTCATACATGAAGGCAAAATACTCATACACATAACAATGACTAGATCTTTAATAACAGATAAGCTCATTGCAGAGAAGTACAGTAAAATATGAAAAAGAAAAAGCAGATGAACTCTTACACTTGCTATAAGTTGTTTGACTTCATAAAAATGCTTGGAGGGGCTGCTCAACAGTTAGCGCAGCAGCCGTTCTTCAGGGAGCCCACATGGCAGGTCCCAACCGTCTGAGTAGCTCTGGTTCGAGAGGATCCAACACCCACTTTGGGCCTCTTGTGGACACCAGGCACACACATGGTACACAGACACAGTCAGGCAAAACGCTCATACACGTAAAAGGAAAACAAAAATATTTTGGGAAATTAAAACAGCAAAAAACTGTTTGATAAGCTTTTTCCACTTAATATCCTATTGAAAAAATTATACATTTTAATGGCGATATATTATACTTATTTAGCCAGTTTTTTATAATTGATAATTTAGCCAATCCTCTGGTGTTGAAAACAGGCTGTCTTTTAAATCTGTTTGCTCTATAACTGTGTGTGCATGTTTGTCAGTATAAAGAGAGCTATAGCTCACTAAACACAGTTCATTGAATATGCTCAGGTAACATTTAGAATCAGCCGAATTTGTTCTTTATTTCTTGAACATCTTACTACAAGCTGTCTGTATCCTGTTTTTCTCTGGCCTTACCATAGTGATTTCTAGATCAAATAATCTGCATATACTTTATGAAAATCCTTTACACCACCTCCCAACTTACTTCACAGGTACAGAAACTCGAAGGATTAATATCCTACCGAGACCCTCATTTTTGGCGCCATTCTGCCAGTATTGTAGCAGGGACAATTCACATTCAGGTGACATCTGATGTACTGGAACAGAGAATTGTACAGCAGGTAATTCTGGTTTGTGATAATTCTGGCACAAATTTGTTTAAAATTGTGTGCACCGTATGACAAAAAATATCAGTCTTGTTGGGCATGGCGGGGCCTGCCTTTAATCCCAGCACTAAGTTCTGTAATGTTCTGAATGTTTAACAGGTTACAGGAATACTTAAAGATGCGGGAGTAAACAACCTAACAATACAAGTGGAAAAGGAGGCGTACTTCCAGCACATGTCTGGCCTAAGCACTGGCTTCCACGATGTCCTGGCTATGACTCAGCAGATGGAATCCATGAAGTACTGCAAAGACGGCACTTACATCATGTGAGATGTGCCCCAGCGGCGTGAACAGTGGAGATGGATAATGTCAGTTCAGAGTGAAAGTTGCACACAACTGTACAGAAACCTTGAAAGCTCCCTATTGTTGGATTAGGCAGTCTTTTTTAAAAGAAAATTGAGGTGTGGAATGAAGCATTCATTGTATAAGAGAGCCATGTGCTACTCTGTTTGAATTATGTACTTGAAAGGAATCTTAGTTGGAATGAACATGATGTAATCTTCAGAGACGGACACGTGATGATGGATTCTGGAGAAGACCATGTTTCTTCTGTGCATTTACTTTCTGTCAGAAAGCATCTCTACTGTAAATATGTATTTACATGTTTATTACAAAGACCCAGATGAAGTTTTTAGTCGATTTTTGCATATCTGAAGGACAAAATGGGAATAAAATTCTATATTTATGAATTTTCTGTATATAAAACTGATTTCTAATTATAACTTAAGTCCATTAAGTGAAAGCTGTCTTTCTGCTTGGACTGTAAACTATCCAGGAGAAATTTCAACCACTGATCTGAGAGAACAATGAGAATAGAGAACTGTGATATAGTTCTTGGTGTATTACGAGATTTAACCACTCCAGTAAATAAATTTTTTATTTTTGGTAGTATTTGCAAATGAATACTTGATTAGAGTGAAGAATTTATAGTATCATGTTACTCCTGTCACCTTTCACCTCCAAGATTGAATCTCCTGCCCAGGGCTGCTCAACAGGCCTCTGTCAGTCCTAGGCTTCTCGTCCTGTCACTACCTCCTCAGCATGCTCTCCACTCTATTTATAACTTCTTCCTGATTTCTGTGAAAATGTACACATGTCATAAGTAACACAGAGTAGGTTTTTTTAAGATGAAACTGAAACTTGTACATGGTTTTCAGACACCACAAAAGTGATATCCTATAATTACTTTCTAGTGTTTTGTCTATGATACTTTTCATTTCCAGTTTTAGCTGGACGCAGAGTCTGAAGAGACATTGTGATAGATACATGGCGGTTTTATTACCACCAAAGAATGTTTTTCAGTGCAATCCTTTGAATATTTTCACTACCTAGGAATTTTGATGAGATGATTTAGAATAGGTACTATTTTCCTATCATGATAGCAAACATTTTAAATCATTTTTTAAAGATTGATTTATCATATACAGTGTAGCCATCTTCAGACACACCAGAAGAGAGCATCAGATCTCATTACAGATGGTTGTGAGTCACCATGTGGTTCCTGGGAATTGAACTCAGGTCTTCTGGAAGAACAGTCAGTGCTCTTAACCACTGAGCCATCTCTCCAGACCCCTTAAATCATATTTTTTTCTTACCAGTTTTAATATATGAGGGGATCTAAGATTTTGCTATAGGTTACTTTGGTACTTTTTATTTTCTCTTCGCATGTTTTGGTCCAGAAGTTTCAGCATGTATTAAAATCTTGAGTGGTGGAGCTAAAGAGACGTCTCAGCAGTTAAGTGTTAGGGTTCATCACTCAAACCAAACTGATCTCAGTTAAGCAAGAATGGTTTATTGAGCACACACCTTAATACTGGACATCCAGGACTGCTAGAAGGAAAACCCCGATTACTAGTCTGCTCTCAAGGTCGACTTCTATAGGAAGAACCAGGTTCAAAAGTGTATACAGGACGAGGAGGGGAGTGGTTGGCTTACTAGGCAAAGTATTGTCAGCTAATCTTTAAGCTGACTGGTCCTGAATAACATAAGTTGAGTGGTGGAAGGGTGATGAATGGGAATTTCAGAACATCGAGATAATATAGCATGAGTATTATGCTTTTAATTTTTTGACTTATTAGCAGCATTCTTCAGTGTCAGCCACAAAAACACAGTGAGCTCATCCATAGGTGCAGGAAGGACTGCCCAGTGATCGGCTCTGACTCAAGCCACTTTAGACATAACAGTTCATATTGACCCTTGACTTGATGGGGTCACTCACTACGTAAAGCTTTGTAGAATTTCTTAAGATTAGCACACCTCATACAGAACATTCGGAACATACAGAACAGAACAGGGTATGTGGCCAGCATGTCCTTGAGCCAAGTGACTTCTCTGTGTCCATGACTGGCAGATATGTTAAAACAACAGTACGAAATAGCTGGCAGGCAAGGAGCAAAATAGCTACAACTGTTGGGGGTGGTGGAAGGTGTCAGACCACACTATAAAGTACTGCTAAAGGACCTGGCCAGCATCCTGCATAGTAACTCACAACCATCTCTACAGTCCAGGGGATCCAGTGTCCTCTGTTGGCATCATGGAGCACTATATACATACAATAAACTGATACATACTGACAAGACTATACATATAAAAAAATAATTTTGTTTTTTTTTTTCAAAGGCAGGGTTTCTCTATTGCAGCCCTAAGCTATCCTAAACTCACAGTGTAGACCTGTGGCCAGGCTGGCCCTCAAACTCAGAATCTGCCTGCCTCTGCCTCCCAAGTGCTAGGCTAGCATTATAGATATATACCACCATCCAGCAAAAAAAGTAATTCTTAAATTAAAAAAAATCTTGAGTGATGAGGAAAAATAGTCGTCTCTTATTGATTTAATGCAGACTATATTCATAAAACATTTCAGCAGATCATGAGGTAAAGTAAATATATTAATGTTAATTTTTTTTCATTTCCCTTAAAAGGCATATAAATAGCAAAAAAACTTGACCTAATGTGGCTAAGAGTGATGAGCTGAGAGAGGACTAAAGATGAAGAAAGTACAAGCAGAAAGGAGGGGCACTGGATGCCCTTGGCTTTAGGCCAGTCGGCCTCTTTTAACATCTTTTTGTTTCTTTGTTGATTATTTCTCTGTGTAACCCTGTCAGCCCTGGACTCACTTTGTAGACTAGGCTGGCCTTGAACTCACAGAGATCCACCTGCCTCTGCCTCCATGGGCTTAAATCCTCTGCTAGAGTTAAAGGTGAGTACCACCACTGCTGGATGAGGGATTTTTTTTTTTTCTCTTAAATCTTTTGAGGAGGGGTTGGGGATTTAGCTCAGTGGTAGAGCGCTGGGTTCGGTCCTCAGCTCAAAAAAAAAAAAAATCTTTCCAGATATTTGAGGTGTGAAGACCCACTTCCAATCCAGATATTTGAGGTGTGAAGACCCACTTCCAATCCAGATATTTGAGGTGTGAAGACCCACTTCCAAATCCAGATATTTGAAGTGGGAAAATCCATCTTTAATCTGGGCAGCCTACATAAAGGACATGGGAAGGACGCTCACTCTGCCTACCTGCTCTCAACTACCAAGTCCATTCCTTCACTGGCATTAGAGCCTACTTCTGCTGGATTTGGGTCTACTGAAGACCATCTGAGCCTCATAGACTGGATTCTGGGACTACCCATTCTAGCCAATCATTCTAATCCCCTTTCTGTTTAGAGGTTATCTTACAAGTACTGTGACCAGAGAACCCTAACTAATTCAGATTTTATTGGATCAAAAATGGGGTGGTTCTAGAGCAACAGGGAATAAGGATAAAGTACACGCAGAATGGAGGGGGACGGCCCGTGGATTTAGGCCAATCAACCTCTTTTAAGTATCTGGAATAGGTTTTCAGATCACCAACACAGAGTTATCGAAGCCTCTCCTAGGAGGCCGGAGAGTACTGAAAACCCGCGGTGTGAACTATATTACAAACTTAAGGAAAGAATGCATCTGATTATCTGATTTTCTACATGTGAGCAGCGATGGATTTCATGGCCTTCTGCGTGGAACGTGTGACCGTTTGTGGAATGGAAAAGGATATGCTGGTAAGTTACTTTTACCATCCCTGGATACGTTGACAAAGGAGAGAGATGACCTCCATGATAAAATTAACCATCCTCTGGCATCTCAGAATATGCCAAAGGACAATGACTCAGGATAAAACTGACCAGCTCCAGATGTACACAAACAGCCTAAAGGTTTCTAAGCATGCCCTGAAAGACAGTCTTCTTCCCAGCAGACACAGAGCTCAAGTTGAAAAAAATCAAACTGAAGTCCTCATTATATTATGAATTACAGTGAAAATTCAAGGCCCTTGGGGGGTGTCAGGGCACTTACTGGTAAAGGGTGGAATCCTGTAACCTGGAATGGGGATGTGGGGGAGGACCCTATTGAAGCTGAGGACTTTGAACTCTTAGCTTCTCAAGGTTTTACTTCACCTGAAGAAGTTGTCACCCTACCCTCAGCTGCACCCTACATTTTGGAGAGGCCTGGGGGGTTGTTACTTCGAGAGGTTGAAGGTCAAACTGAAATACCACTCGGAGTCAAAATGTCCCCAGTGGTGAGAGGCCCATGTTGGTGTAGATAGGAGTGGTCGATATTCCTGTCACAATGTTATCTGTATGTCAAGGGTCTGTGTTCTAGAAGATACCAATTTTAGAAAGCTAAGTAAGGCAAGGTCAAAGACACATGGCAGATTTAAAACAAAGTGTGTGAGTTAAAGCAAAAGAACAGTAGCGACAGTGTCTAGAAGTGCCACTGTGGGGTGACTTCAAAAGGACTGAGTATGTCAGTAGTGACTGGGGACAAGAAGGAACCTTATCTCAGTCTAGGGCCAGTCAATATTGGAGTTGGGAAATAAACAGGGGGCGGGAGAGGTCAAACTCACCCTGGCTACTCACTGAGAGAGGGTGTTTGGAGACAGATTTCACTGGGTTTCATACCAAAGCTTCCTGCCTCCAAAAGGCAGGTCTCTAAGAGGATCACAGTTAGGCACTTTAGCCTTGGGGGTAGAGCACTCCAACCCTGGACAGGGAACCTATGGTGACAGTGCACGCATCTTCACCAACCCTGGACAGGGAACCCATGGTGACAGTGCATGCATCTTCACCAAGTAGGATTTGAGAAGGAAGGTCTGGTCCAGACAGCGTCCAGTGTTGTTTTGGCCTGTGGGAGGATTTAAGAAAGATTTGATCTCCTGATTACTTAAGGAGGTGACCCTGAAAAGGTAGATAGGTCCCTGGGGATTTCCCTTATCCTAGTACTCAGTGACAGCCTTACTCTTCCTTGGATGGGACTCTGAAATGGCAAAGCCTCCCTCTGGTCTGCCAGTATGTACAGAAAGGATTGCCTGCTGGTTCTCCCCTTCAGGATGACTGCAGCCTGAGACTTCTTCCCCTATAGAGACCTCTAACAAGATTAGCGAGCCTGCCTATTTATCCGGATGCATAAAATAAACCTGAGATTTCTGGCTGCTGCTAGTGCATTGCTATGAGACACCAACACCCTGCCAAAGGCCACCTTCTCTGAACATGTTTCTGTTGTTATTCTGAACATACTTTTTGTTTTAAGATTTATTTATTTCATGTATGTGGGTACACTGTCACTGTCACACCAGAAGGGGGCATCAGATCCCATTACAGATGGTTGTAAGCCACCATGTGGTTGCTGGGATTTGAACTCTGGACCTCTGGAAGAGCAGCAGTCAGTGCTCTTAACCGCTGAGCCATCTCTCCAGCCCCTGAACATGTTATTCTGTTGTATGGCTTTGGACCGACTTATAACTCCAGTCAGGTCAGTCTAAAGCCAAACGTCCAGGCAAGCATGACAGTTTCAAAAAGGACCATTGCTTTAAGCGCTATTAAAATGTTAACAGGCTCAGTGAGAACCCCCTTTTCTAGCCTGATGCTCTCTAGTCTGAAAACCTGTCTTGTGTGACTTTGTCCACCTCCCAGTGACCATACAATTCCAAAGGGTGTTGGAGATCTCTTTGACAGCAGATAAAGACTTTATTAGTTCAGTAGTTGAACCAACATTTGGACCCAAGGCTTAGAGCCTAGTCAAGATCCAGATGAGAATTTCAGTCTTTCTGCCTGGAGGGTATGGGAGGCATCAGATAGAGAACATACAGGCCTAGACGAGCATAGTTCTTGGCTGATGACAATTGACTTGGCCACCCTCAGAAGAAGTGTTTAGTGATCTCAACACCTCAAACTCACTGTCTCAGACTGTGTGACAGGCACTGTGCTTGAAAGACAGCAATTTGAGTGTTTATGTGGATGCCTAGAATTTTATCCTGCTCTGCTGTCCTAGATGTATCAGAAGCATGTGTTAGGAGCAACCTGCAGGCCTAAGAGCAACCTAGCAAGACCTAAGAACTTGACACTCCTAAGTGCTGGTGGGGTGTCATGCATACTTCAACCTGTGTCCAGGTTTGCATTCACAGTTCTCACTGGAGACTCCAGCCCTGGGTCTGTTCTTAATCAAGAGCTTAATGGGCTGGAGAAATGGTGCAGAGGTTAAGACCAGAGGTCCTGAGTTCGATTCCCAGCAACCACATGGTGGTTCACAACCATCTGTAAGGAGCTCTGATGCCCTCTTCTGGCGTGAGCAACAGTGTACTCAGATACATGAAATAAATAAAATAAAATCTTTAAAAAAAAAAAAAAAAGAGCTTAAGCTAGACTCCTTAAGACCTGATTAAGAGCAATGTCTAAGGAATCCTAGAATGTAAAAACTTGCAGAAAGAGGGGAAGACATTAGGAAAGTCCCAGATGAGCAATCTGAGACACAAAAGGGGAAGTCATCCCGAAACAACAGCAGAGATACAAGCCCACCACTCGTGTTTCCTGACCTTAACCCCATACTGCTGGCTTGATCAATGATTGGGGTGTTGAGTATTTTTAGAAAATGCCTCCATAAGTTCAACCTGTAGGGCATTTTATTAACCACTGCTTGTGGGTAGCACGTTCTAGACTTCTATGAGAAAGCAGGCTAAGCAAGCCATGGGGAGCAAGCCAGTAAGCAGCACCCCTCCATGGCCTCTGCATCAGCTCCTGCTTGCATTCCTGCATCCCTGTCCTGACTTCCTTCAGAGAGGGACTAAAATGGGAAAGTGTAACCCAAATAAACCCTTTCCTCCCCAACCTGTTTTTGGTCATGGCATTTCTTCATAGCAATGACAACCCTAACTAGGGTAGAAATTGGTACGAGGCTAGTAAGGTATTCTTGAGTTTATCTGGGGCTGGAGAGATGGCTCAGCAGTTAAGAGCACTGACTATTCTGGAGGTCCTGAGTTCAATTCCCAGCAACCACATGATGGCTCACAACCATTTGTAATGGGATCCAATGACCTCCTCTGATATGTCTGAGGACAGTGACAGTGTACTCACATACATAAAATAAAGTATAAAAAAAAAGAGTTTATGAGTTTATCTCCCCCTGAGGATGTAGTCTCTCCACTCTCGGCAGAAGATGTACTCACACTCTGCCCCTTAAAATACTGTCTTTTGCACATTTAACTGGGGAAATTAATCCTTCACCATCTTTTCCTTAAGGAGATGCCACGCAAGCCAATACTGATGTCCCTCATGACCCACAGGTAGTTACCTCTAGACCTATAACCATAGTTAAGACTAAGCAGGAGGAGCACTCTCACTCTTAAGTCCATAACCCACAGGTAGGACCCCATGTACTCTCCACTGACAATCCAAAGAGGGACCTACCAGGAGTGCTGCACAGGGCTCAGGAGCCGCAGGGCAACCTGGGATGGGGTTCTTCGGGTCTCCATCTGGACCAAGAGCGAAGGCCTTGAACACAAAATCTGCCCACAGAAAGCTGGTCTACCAGGAGTGCTCTTCCTCTTAAGCCCACAGTCCACAAGTGGGACCTCACTTTCTGTACATTGACTGTTCAAGGAGAGACACGCCGAGGGCCTACAGGGCAAGGGAGATGCAGGGCGCCCTAAGACAAGACCCTTCCAGTCTCCATCAGTGCCCAGAGCTGCGGTTGTACCACAGTTTTAGAACCCAAAACCTGCCCTGAGAGAGCTGGTCTCCCGGGAGCCCTCTCACTCCTGAGATCACAGGTTCACAGGCCCACAGGAGGGACAAGCTCCAGTCAGAGACAGCAAGACTTAACACGAGATAACCAGATGGCAAGAGGCAAGCCCAAGAACCTAAGCAACAGAAACCAAGGCTATTTAGCATCATCAGAGCCCAGTTCTCCCACCACAGCAAATGCTGGATATCCCAATGCACCAGAAAAGCAAGATTTGGATCTAAAATCAAATCTCATGATGATGATAGAGGACGTTAAGAAGATAACTCCCTTAAAGAAATACAGGAAAACACAGGTAAACAAGTGAAGCCCTTAAAGAGGAAACACAAAGATCCCTTAAAGAATTACAGGAAAACAAACCAAACAGGTGACAGAATTGAACAAATCCATCCAGGATTTAAAAATGGAAATAGAAACAATAGAAATCACAAAGGGAGACAACCCTGGAGATAGAAAACCTAGGAAAGAGATCAGGAGTCATAGACGCAAGCATCACCAATAGAATACAAGAGATAGAAGAGAGAATTTCAGGAGCAGAAGACAACTATTCCACAAAATAGAAACAGAGGGAACACGAGCCAATTCTGGCTTTGAAGCCAGAATTATGCTTATACCTAAGCCACACAAAGACACAACAAAGAAAGAGAACTTCAGACCAATTTCCCTCATGAATATCGATGCTAAAATACTCAATAAGTCCCACAAACCGAATCCAAGAACGTATCAAAACGATCATTCACCATCATCAAGTAGTCTTCATCCCAAGGATGCAAGGATAGTTCAATATATGCAAGTTCATCAAAGTAATCCATTATATAAACAAACTCAAGGAAAAAACCCACATGATCATTTCATTAGATGCTGAGAAAGCATTTAACAAAATTTAACACCCCTTCATGATAAAAGTCCTGGAAAGATCAGGAATTCAAGGCCCATACCTAAACATAGTAAAGGCCATATACAGCAAACCAGTAGCTAACATCAAACTAAATGGAGAGAAACTTCAAGCAATCCCACTAAAATCAGGGACTGGACAAGGCTAGCCTCTCCCTACCTATTCGATATAGTACTCAAAGTCCTAGCCAGAGCAATTAGACAACAAAAGAAGGTCAAAGGAATACAAATTGGAAAGGAAGTAGTCAAAACATCGCTATTTGAAGGTGGTATGATAGTATACTTAAGTGACCCTAAAAAATTACACCAGAGAACTCCTAAACCTGATAACTTCAGCAAAGTGGCTGGATATAAAATTAATTCAAACAAATCAGTAGCCTTCCTCTACTCAAAGGATAAGCAGGCTGAGAAAGAAATTAGGGAAACAGTACTCTTTGCAATAGCCACAAATAATATAAAATACCTTGGTGTGATTCTTTTTTTTAAAGATTTTATTTATTATTATGTATAAGTACACTGTAGCTGTCTAGTACACTGTAGCTGTCTTCAGACACACCAAAGGAGGGCATCAGATCTCATTACAAATGGTTGTGAACCACCATGTGGTTGCTGGGATTTGAACTCAGGACCTCTGGAAGAGCAGTCAGTGCTCTTAACCACTGAGCCATCTCTCCAGCCCCCTTGGTGTGATTCTAACCAAGCAAGCGAAAGATCTGTGTGACAAGAACTTCAAGTCTTTGAAGAAAGAAATCAAAGATCTCAGAAGATGGAAAGATCTCCCATGCTTCAAACTATTCCAGGATTGGCAGGATTAATATAGTAAAAATGGCCATCTTGCTGAAAGCAATCTACAGATTCAATGCAATCCCCATCAAAATTCTAACAATTCTTCATAGAGTTAGAAAGAGCAATTTGCAAATTCATTTGGAAAAGCAAAAAACCCAGGATAGCAAAAACTATTCTTAACAATTAAAAGAACTTCTGGGGGACTCACCATCCCTGGTCCCAAGCTGTATTACAGAACAATAGTGATAAAAAAAAAACAAAAAAAAAAAAACTGTATGGTATTGGTACAGAGACAGGCAGATAGATCAGTGGAATAGAATTGAAGACCCAGATATGAACCCACACACCTATGGTCACTTGATCTTTGACAAAGGAGTTAAAAACCATCCAATGGAAAAAAAGACAGCATTTTCAACAAATGGTGCTGGTTCAACTGAAAGTCAGCACGTAGAAGAATGCAAATTGAGGGAGGGTGGCAATGGGGGGAGGATGGGGAGGGGAACACCCATAAAGAAGGGGAGAGGGAGGGATTAGGGGATGTTGGCCCGGAAACCGGGAAAGGGAATAACACTCGAAACGTAAATAAGAAATACTCAAGTTAATAAAAAAAATTAATTAAAAAAAAGAATGCAAATTGACCCATTCTTATCTCCTTATACAAAGCTCAAGTCCAGGTGGATCAAAGACCTCCACAGAAAACCAGATACACTGAAACTAATAGAAGAGAAAGTGGGCAAGAGCCTCAAACACATAGGCACAGGGAAAATTTTCCTGAACAGAACACCAATGGCTTATGCTCTAAGATCAAGAATCAACAAATAGGATCTCGTAAAATTGCAAAGCTTCTGTAAAGCAAAGGATACTGTCAATAGGACAAAATGTCCACCAACAGATTGGGAAAAGGTCTTTACTAATCCTACATTCGATAGAGGGCTAATATTCAATATATACAAAGAACTCAAGAATTTAGTCTCCAGAGAATCAAATAATCCTATTAAAAAATAGGGCACAGAGCTTAACAAAGAATTCTCAACTGAGGGGTTGGGGATTTAGCTCAGTGGTAGGCGCTTGCCTAGGAAGCGCAAGGCCCTGAGGTTGGTCCCAGCTCGGGGAGAAAAAAAAAAAAAAAAAAAAAAAAAGAAAAAAAAAAAAAAAAAATTCTCAACTGAGGAATAATGAAAGGCTGAGAAGCGCTAAAAGAAAAGCTCAACATCCTTAGTCATCAGGGAAATGCAAATCAAAACAACCATGAGATTCCACCAGTCAGAATGACTAAGATAAAAAATTCAGGGGCTGGGGATTTAGCTCATTGGTAGAAAGCGCTTACCTAGGAAGCGCAAAGGCCCTGGTTCGGTCCCCAGCTCCGAAAAAAAAAAGAACCAAAAAAAAAAAAAAAAAAACTCAGGTGACAACAGGTCCTGCAAGGATGTGGAGAAAGAGGAACACTACTCCATTGTTGGTGGGATTGCAAACTGGTACAACCACTCTGGAAAACAGTCTGGAGGTTCCTCAGAAAATTGGGCATAGTACTACCTGAGGACCCAGCTATACAACTCCTGGGAATACACCCAAAAAATGTTTCAACATATTACAAGGACACATGCTCCACTATGTTCACAGCAGCCTTATTTATAATAGCCAGAAGCTGGAAAGAACTCAGATGCCCTTCCACAGAGGAATGGATACAGAAAATGTGGTACATCTACACAATGGAGTACTACTCAGCTATTAAAAAGGATGACTTCTGGGCTGGAGAGATGGCTCAGCAGTTAAGAGCTTCGACTGCTCTTCCAGAGGTCCTGAGTTCAATTCCCACAACCACATGGTGGCTTACAACCATTTGTAATGAGATCTGATGCCCTCCTCTGGTGTGTCTGAAGACAGCTACACTGTGTTTGTATACATAAAATAAATAAATAAATCTTTAAAAAAAATGATGACTTCATGAAATTTATAGGCAAATGGATGGAACTAGAAAATATCATCCTGAGTGAGGTAACTCAGTCACAAAAAACACACATGGTATGCACTCACTGATAAGTGGAAATTAGCCCAAAAGCTTGGAATACCTAAGAAAAAATTCACAGATCATATGAAGCCCAAGAAGGGCTTCTTAGAAGGGAAAACAAAATACTCATGGGAGAAAATGCAGGGACAAAGTGTGGAGCAGGAATTGAAGGAAAGGCCATCCAGAGTCTGCCTCACCTGGGGATCCATCCATCCCACATGCAGCCACCAAACCCAGTCACCATTGCTGATACCAGGAAGTGCTTGCTACAGGAGCCAGATATGGATGTCTCCTGAGAGGCTCTGCCAGAGACTTACTGATACAGATGAGAATGCTTGCTGCTAACCATTGGACTGAACAAGGGGACCCCAGGGGAGGAGTTGGAGAAAAGACTGAAGGAGCTAAAGAGGTGTGCAACCCCATAGGAAGAACAACAGAATCAACCAACCAGACCCCACCAGAGCTCCCAGAGACTAAACAACCAACCAATGAGTACACATGGAGGGACCCATGGCTCCAGCCACATATGTACCAGAGGATGGCATTGTCTAGTCAATGGGAGGAAAATCCCTTGGTCCTCGGGGGTTGGGGGGGGGCATTTGAAAAATGGTGTGATGGACACAAACACATTTGAAGAGCCTTGTTGCCACCCTTCTCCTTGTGCCAGACCTTAGGGTTGGAGACGAGGTTAGCTCAGTTAGATGAACTTAAAACCAATAGGTTTAATTGGGTCCTGAAGAAGCAGGAGCCAGGTGGCAGCACTAAATTAACAAAGGCAAGGTGATCACACTTATCATAACGAGAAGTTATGCATATGCTTGGCCCAGGGTGTGGCACTATTAGAAGGTGTGGACTTGTTGGAGGAGGTGTGTCACTGTCGGGGGTAGGCTTGGAGATACTTATCCTAGCTACCTGGGGATGCTCGTCTATCCTGGCTTCCTTTAGCTGAAGATGTAGAACTCTTAGCTCCTCTTGCACCATGCCTGCCTGGATGCTGCCATGCTCCCGCCTTGACAAGAATGGACTGAACCTCTGAAACTGAGCCAGCCCCAATTAAATGTTGTCCTTATAAGACTTGCATTGGTCATGGTGTCTGTTCACAGCAGTAAAACCCTGACTAAGACAAGCAGCATAGACAAAGCATCGCCCATAATCACCTGACCCATAACAGCCAGCACCGGAAAGGTCACTTTTATGATGACATGACTTGTATGACCCTTTGGTACTGGCTTACAAGCAGGGTGTTTCTTATCATGAAATAGATAAGAAGCCCACTGAAGTTTTGTCTGATTAGCAAAAATTTCTCAAACAAATGAAAGGAAGATTACGGGCTGGAGAGATGGCTCAGTGGGTAAGAGCACTGACTGCTCTTCCAAAGATCCTGAGTTCAAATCCCAGCAACCACATGGTGCTTCACAACCATCTGTCATGAGATCTGATGCACTCTTTCAGTGTGTCTGAAGACAGCTACAATGTACTCATATATAACAAGTAAATAAATCTTTAAAAAATTAAAAAAAAAGAAAAGAAGGTTACAGGTTGGAGAGACAACTCAGTCATTAAAGGCTAGGCTCACAACCAAATATATGAGTTCAGTTTCCAGCACCTATGGCTGTCTCTCTGGCCACCTTAAAAAGAAAAGAAAAGAAAAAAAAAAAAAGAAAAGAAAAGAAAAAAGTTTACATTGGATCATGGCAAAAAGAGAATCTCAGTCCATGAACGGGTTTCCTGATTTTAGCTAGTTTGCAGACCCAGAACTCTTTGAATGAAATGATGGCCAAGGTTCCCTGAGGAAGGACCTTGGTAAAATACCTGACAGTTTTCCTCTTAGCTTTTCCCCAGTTCTTCCCCCAAAGCGTAAGTACATTGGGGAAAAGAGACAATCTGACTTTCCAGGGTCTATTGGATGCTGGTTCTGAATTGACACTGATTCTGGAAGATCCCAAGAAACACTGTGGCCCTCCAGTTTTAAAATAGGGGCTTGGGCCTGCAATGTCAACCTGAACAAGGGGGCACAACTGAGGAAGGTTGGAGCCACTGAGGTCACCAAGACCAGTGAGAGCGAGTCCGTCTGAAGAACATGAAGAAGCAAGCGACTTTGTTAAGCAACGGGTTCCTTCGTTGCTGCTTTCCCCTCAGGTAGCCTCTCTCCCTCTGTCCACTCCTGGGGGTGAGGGGGTTACCTCTTCCCAGTGTTTTTAATTCCTGTGGAGCACACCCCCAAAGTATTAAAAGTAGCTTTATAACTCAATGATAATAATAATAATAATAATAATAATAATAATAATAATAATAATAGTAATAATAATGAGTTGTGGAGGTCAGATCATTAATGGAGTTTTGGCTGAACTCTGACTCACAGTGGGTTCAGTGAACCCTGAACTCATCCTGTGGTTATGTCCCCAGTCCCAATGTACAATGGAACTTAGAAGTTGGTGGATTCTCCCACTGTGTCCCTGGCCTGTGGCATGAGGACTATTATGGTTAGAAAGGCTAAATGGAAGCCTTTAGCGCTCCCTCTGCCCTTAAAACCACCATCACAGCCCCAGAGGAATTTCAGAAATTAGTGCCACCATCAAGAGCTTGAGGGGTTGGGGATTTAGCTCAGTGGTAGAGCACTTACCTAGGAAGCGCAAGGCCTGGGTTCAGTCCCCAGCTCCGAAAAAAAGAACCAAAAAAATAAAAAAAAAAGAGCTTGAAAGATGCGAGGGCCGTCCCATCTCCTTTTAACTCTCCTATCTGTCCGGTGCAGAGAACAGACGGATTGTGGAGAATGACTGTTGACTATTGAAAACTAAATCAGGTGGCGACTCCAATCGCAGCTGCTCTTCCAGATGTGGTTTCTGTCCTCTCTTGGATTAACGCAGCTCCTGATACACGGTCTGCAACTATCAATGTAACAAATGTCTTTTTTTCTCAGTGCCTGTCCATAAGGATCACCAGACACAATTTGCTTTCAGCAGCAAAGGCAGTAGTATACCTTTACAGTTTTACCTCAGGGATAAATTAACTTTCCAGTCCTGTGTCATAATTTTGTCAGAAGGGATCTTGATTATCTGTCTCCCCCCGCCCCCCAAATATCACACTGGTGCACTGTATTGATGGAATTATGCTAATGGGACCAAATGAGCAGAAGCTAGAAACCACTTTGGAACACTTGATAACCCATACATGCATCAGAGACCGAGAAATAGATCCAACCAAAATTCAAGGGCCTTCTACCTCTGTAAGTTCTTACAAGTTTAGTGGTGTGGGGCATGTGGAAATATTCTTTCTAAGGTAAAGAGTAAGTTATCGCCCTGGCCCCTCCCACCACTGAGGAAGAACACAACATTTAGTGAGCCTGTTTGGATTCTGGGGACAACACATACCTCACCAGTTCATTCACCAGGTGACTTGGAAAGCTGCAAGCTTTGTGTGGGGCCTGTAACAGAAGAAGTCTCTCCTCCAGGTCCAGGCTGCTCTACCACTTGGCCTACATGATCCAGCAGACCCAATGGTACTTGAGGTGTCAGTGGCAGGAACCAAGAAAGCCTTTGGGACTCTGCAGCAAGGATCTACCGTCTGCAGACAACTACTCTCCCAGTGAAAGATAGCTCTACTAAGGCCTGCTATTGGGCCATGTGACCTGCGCTGCCTATCATGAGCTGGGTGTTATTTAGCCCACCAAGTCATAAAGTAGGATGTACACAACAGCAGTCTATTATCAATGGAAGTGGGATGGAGATATATATATGATTGGGCCCTGGCAGGTCCTAAAGGCACAGCACGTTATGTGAAGAAGTTCAAATGCCTATGGTTTCTACTCCTGTTACAATGCCATCTTCTGCCAAGCATGCACCTGTGGCCTCATGGGATATCCCTATGATCTGTTGACTGGAGAAGAGAAGATTGGGGTCTGGTTTACTGACAAGGCTGCATGTTATTCAGGTACCATGCAGAAGTGGACAGCTGAAGTCTTAGAACCCCTTTCCAAGACAATACCGAAAGACGCTGGGCAAGAGAAATCTTCGCAATGGGCAGAACTTTGGCCAGTACACATGGTCATACATTTTGTTTGGAAGAAGAAATGGCCAGATGTGGTAATTGTTCACTGGTACATAGGCTGTAGACAATGCACTGACTGGATGGTCAGGGACTTGGAAAGAGCATGATTGGAAAATTGGTGAGAAAGACATCTGGGGAAGAAGTGTGTGGCTAGATCTCTCCAAATGGGCAAAGGATGTGAAGATACTTGTGTCCCATGTATGCTTATCAAAGGGTGACTTCACCTGAGGAGGAGTTCAGTGGACAGCCAGCCTCTTTCCCCAGCCATTCCTGTTACTGCCCAATGGGCACATGAACAAAATGACCATAGTGGCAGAGATGGGGGTTAGGCCTGAGTTTGACAGCGTGGACTTCCACTTACCCAGGCTGACCTGGCTACAGCTGCTGCTGAGTGCCAACAGAAGAGACCACCACAGAGCCAGATACAACACCATTCCCCAGGGTGAGCAGTCTGTGACCCGGTGGTACCAGGTTGACCACATTGGACCACTTCCTCCATGAAAAAGAATGCTTTGTCCTTACTGGAGTAGATACTTATTCTGGTTGTGGATTTGCCTCTCCTGTATGTAATGCTTCTGCCAAAACCACCAACCACGGGCTTTCAGAATGCCTTAAACTCTGTATTCCATGACGGGCAGGAGTTGGTTCTTTCCTGCTATATGGATTCAGGTTGTCAGGCTTAGCAGCAAGCCTCCTTATACCCCTCCCCCACCAGCCAGCTCACTGGCCTAAGAATAAGCTTTGAAAAGTCAGTTGACAAGCCATGTACAGTGGCACTCACCATTCAAGCCAGCACTCAGGAGGCAGAGGAAGGAGGATCTCTGCAAATTGGATGCCAGCCTGATCTACATAGTTCCAGGACAGCTAGGGACACCTAGAGACTCTGTCTGAAAATGAATAAATAAATAAATAAATAAATAAATAAATAAATAAATAAATGACTGATGACATAAATAGACCATAGTGACAGCAACAGCATAACTAAGGGTTACAATGCACTGGTGAGCATCATGTTTTGATTAAAAAAACCAAACAAACAAATCTTAACTAAAGATTGATTATTTCTTGGACAGAAGGAGACCCAGAGAGTGTTGCAGGATATTTGATCACATTGTGAACCTCAATATTGTGCTATTTGCTAGAGAAAAAAAAAGTTTTCTAGTGGTGGTGAGGCTCAGCCCTTAGCACACACCTTTAATCCCTCTGACTGGAATACAGACACTCCCTTAGTACACACCTTTAATCCCAAACAATGAAGGCAAAGTTAGTTGGTAGAAGGAAGCACCTGTATTTGAAAGTGATGTTTAATTGAGTGGTGGATAAAGTGATGCATCAGGGAAAGATTTGACAGAATAGGATTTGCCCAACTCTCACGAGAACAGAAAAGAAGGGGAAGCTACTTGAGGAGCCGTGAAGGCAGTTTTACCAGGAGAGTTTTACAGAGACAGGTTAAAGAGAGAACAAGCTAGACGCAGTGGAGATAGAATGAGACAGAGAATGAGAAGGAGCCAGAGGATTAGAACAGATTTCTAAGAGTTAGTCTGAAGCTAAGCAGAGCATTTCAGAGGCCACAACAAAAGCCAGATTGAATCGGTCAGCTTGGAGAGGAGTTTAGCCAAAACAGCTGAGTTGAACCAGCCCAAGTGCAGTAAGAACAAAAAAGGCTGAGCTTAGTCAGCAGCAAGTCTCAGAGGCCGAAACCATTCTGGGCCTAGATTAGATCCCACAGAGGCTAGAAGCTTCTAGGACTAGGCCTAGGTTAGCAGACGGAGTGAGTAAACCTCAGAGATGACAATTACATGAGGTGAATAAAAGTCACATGTAGGAGAGAGAGAGAGAGGAGAGAGAGAGAGAGAGAGAGAGAGAGAGAGAGAGAGAGAGAGAGAGAGAGAGAGAGAGAGAGAGAGTGAGTTGAGAAATGGTTGTAAATGTATAACTGAATGTGTGTATATCTGTGTGTGGGTATGTGGACGGATGGACAGTCACAGGTAGGGCATTAGATCCCTGGACTCACAGGTGAGGTGCCGCACGTGGATGGTGGAAACCAAACTCAGATTCTCTGGAAAAATAGCATGTGCTCCTAATCACACAGCCGTCTCCTCAGACTCTAGATTTTACTTTTCAGAAATTACTTTTATTTTTACCCATGTGTATGGGTAGGTCTGTGTATGGGTAGCATGTTCTCAGTGAACTATAACAAAATACAGCTTTTTTGCTATTGTCCTTTTTTTTAGTGTGAATGCGTGCACGTGTGTGTGTCTGTCTGTCTGTGTCTATGTCTGTGCGTCTGTGTGTACAAACCGATGTGAGAATGTCTGCAGAGGCTGGGAGATGGTTTTGGATCTCCTGGATCTGGAGCTACAAGCAGTCATGAGCCAATCAACATAGGTTTAAGCCAACAGAAAGTCTTTATTAGCCAGTCAGTGGCGACACTGGGTGTTCTAGATCCGGTGTAGCCCCGAGCCTTTCTCAGGATGAGGTGTTTTGTTTTGTTTTTAAGATTTATTTATTTATTTTATGTATGTGAATACACTGTTGCTATCTTCAGACACACCAGAAGAGGGCGTCAGATCCCATTACAGATGGTTGTGAGCCACCATGTGGTTGCTGGGAATTGAACTCAGGACCTCTGGAAGAGCAGTGGGGTGCTCTGTAACCATGAGCCATCTCTCCAGACCATAGGTGGTACTGGGATATATACTATGTGCTGAAATTATATAGTCTGAATGATAATAAACGTTATTATTATTAAATATAAATATATAATATATATAAATGTATATATATTATATATATATATATATTTTTTTTTTTTAAAGAACAGAAAACATCATGAAGTCAAGTTACTGAACTGCTGGATTAGGTCTGGGTTTTGTCAGATGGTAAATGCAAACTGGACTCAAGACCTCTGGAAGAAGGGTGCCAGAGTTCAACTGCTCTTTACCCACTTGCCATCTCTCCAGTATTGTTTGTGAAACAGTCTGTGAACCCAGACTGGCTTTTGTGGACTCAAACCTCCAGCCTCCCAGCCTCCCCTACTGTTTGGAGACAGTGAGATTTTTGTGTATCCAGCCTCAGCCTCCACGTGCTGCCTGGATAAATAAAATTCTGGGTTATCCTTTGGTCCTGTCTGTTGCGGTGGTGGGGACTGAGTCCAGCATCTGTGCTGTGCACACAGAAGCACACGGTGCATTCTAAACTCCGGCTTGAACTATTTAAAATCATAGTTTTGTAGCACACACTCATCCAGCACTTGTGAGGCTGAGCGGGAGTTCCAAACCATCCTGGGCTACCTAATACCCTGTCTAAATAAATAAAGCCTGTGCCGCTGAGACAGCTCAGCAGGTAAAAGCACTTGCTGCTAAACCTGACAACCTGAGCTCAATCCACAGAATTGACATGGCGGAAGGAGAGGACCAACTCCAGCAAATTATCCTCTCACCTGTATGCCGGCACTGTGATGTGAAACGGGAGCCTTGGAAGTGCTAAGATAACCATATTCTTATTACCTCTTACACAAGGAAGTAATCTTTGGGGTCACGGGAAAGAAAAGTCCAAGAATGCAAGGAAATCAGGAGTGGGAGGGACAATAAAGGGTAATGAGGGATAGGTAGGATTACCATATCCTGTAGCGGGAGTGGTACTAAGGGGGGTGCTGCTCCCTTTCCAGCCAAGCGCTTTCAAAGCAGAAGCAGAGAGATCTCTGCTGAATTCAGGTCAGCCTGTTCTACAAAGCAAGTTATTGGCCAGCCACAGTTACACAGCGAGACCCTGTCTCCAAAAAGTAGAGCATACTGAGCATTTTCAGTGACAGTGAATGAGCAGGGCTCTGAAGCGCTGCCCTCTGGGTATGGCAGAGAGAATGCGATCCTGATATCCCCATCCCCACCCCACACCCCCACACCCCTACCCTCCCTCACTCCCACACCCACACACCTATCCCCCGCCTCACTCCCACACACACCCCCAACTCCCGGCACAGCTGCATCTGCTTTTGAGGAGCCTAGCAAGCAGCCAATCACTGATCAGGGAGGGCCGTATAGGACCCGACCGACCCTTCTCGATGAACTGAACCGATAGCTACCGATGGACATAGGAGAGGGGCAGTCATTGTGTCCTTCCGTTGTGCACCACAGAGGAGCCCACTAGGCTCCAAGGGATCATCGTTCAAACCCATGGTCACACAGATAGTGCCTGATTAAGCTCAGTAGGTATTTCTTTTCTTTTCTTTCTTTTTTTATTTGCTTTTATTTTATTTTATTTTATTTTTTTTATTTTAATTTATTTTTTGCTTCCTCCTGAAGATGAGCATCTTGTCTTTTCCACCTGTACACAGACCTGGCTGATCTGAAATTTGTGCACTAAAGACCGTGTTTTATAGCATCCTGGGCATTTCAGCCTGGCCTCTGCAAACTCTTAAGAGGATGAAGGAGATCCTTGCCATGTTCTGAGTACTGGGATTAAAGATGAGGTCTGACCACCACACCTAACTTAAATTCAGTAGGTCTTTAAAGACAAAGCAAAAAAACTGACAACCACAATAAAAAATGCCAAGGATGTAAGGACTTGCAGGCAGAGGGGGGTGAGTAAGGCGGGAGGGAGAGCAAAGAGAAGAGAGGTTATAATATAATCAGAGTGTGCTTTACTTATGTATGAAACTGACAAAGAACAAACAACTCCCCCCCCCTTTTTTTTCCTTTTTTTTTTTTTTTTTTTTGGTCCTTTCTTGAAAGGTTACTTAAACCGGCTGGAGTCCATCCCAGTAATAGGTTTTCTCTGCCAATGAAATAAGCCAATTCTAGCCAAATTACAAGTGGAAAAAAAAAAAAGAAGACCAGGTTTATTTGGGGGCACCTCTCTGGCCGGTTTATCAGTCCCAATGAACAGGGTGTGTGTGTGTGTGTGTGTGTGTGTGTGTGTGTGTGTGTGTGTATAGCACAGGCAAGCAGGGAGAGAGAAATGGGGGGAAGGGGGGGAAGAGAAAGGGAGGGGGGGGAGGTAGGTAGGGGAGGAGGAAGAGGAGAAGGAGGAAAGGAGTGGGTGGGGGAAACAGGGAAAGAGAGGGGTGGGGAGGGAAGGGGAGAGAGATTGAAAAATGTCTGGATTAATAGAGAAGAGCCTAAATTCAGGGCAGAGGGTGGGGTAAGGCAGCCACTCCTGGTGACAAGTAGGGATTGAAAGGTACTAGGAGAATCCGCCTTACTTTGATATGTTAAATATGCACCTTAACCACTAGTCCCAACCCCCAGCACCAAAGGAAACAAAATGAAACAAAGAAAACCCAAGTCGAAGTACTACAGCTCAGCACAAAGGCTAACATTACAAACTTCAGACAAGGATGTGAAATGACAAGAACACTTGTTAATTACATAGACATAGAAGATGGCAGGCATGGAGCTCTATACACTCATCTGAGCACTCAGGAGGCAGAGGCAGGAAGATTTCAGTAAGTTCAAGTCCAGCATGGTCTTACATAACAAGCTCTAGGTCAGTCAAAGCTGTTTAAAAACAAAGAGGCAATCAGCTAGTTGTCTCGGTGGGAAAAGAAACGGACTGCTGAGCGTAACTGAGTTTGATCCACTGCACCAAAGGACCACACACAGGTACCCAGGGGGACCATTGGCTGTTCATGGCTGCAGGGAGAGAGGGAGTTGATTTTGTTAGTGGTGGTGATTGGTTGGTTTTTTGTTTTTTGGTTTTTGTTTTTTTTTTTTTTTGTTGTTGTTACTGCTTTAGCAGTGTAGCCACTGAAAAGTTGCAGATGCTTTTGTAAATAGCACCCTACCCATGCTAGAAAAGCAGCCCTGATTGAACTCTGTGAGTGGCACAGAAACAGACAGGAAAGTAGGCTTGAGAGTCCATGGGAGGGAGAATTGTCCCAATGGAAGAGGGATAGGGATAAGGGAGAGTAATGGAGGTTAAATTTACTAAGATTCATCACAGACATGGGTTGAAAGCTCAGTGGTAGAGCAACCTAAAACAAACATTCGCCCCACTCAGAGGGGGGGAAAAAAAAAAGAGAGAGACAAGTGTTTAAAAAAAAAAGATTCATCACTGACATTGAAAGGTAACAACTTGCAAACAGCAAACTCAAATTGGATTTTTGTTGGCAGCTAGGGAGACTAGGCCTAAATCTCTGTTTCCAAGAAATGGGCAAGTCCAGGCCTCAGAAGCTGCCCTGCCACCTGGCACCAGGCAAGGACAATGGATTAGCAGCAGTTTCCAGACTTCCCCAGCAAGTTTCCAGACCTCCCCAGAAACAGTTTCCAGACGTCTCCAGCAAGTTTCCAGCTTCCACACCCTGGTAAAATGGACCCAAAAGATTAACATAAAGGTTACCTACCTCAGGATTCCCTAATGTGCTTTAAATCAGGCCTGCAAGCTCACTTGGTTGTCTCTCTGTGTCGGTAATGGGAAACTCTAGCATGCTGGACTTCTGCAGAATAAAACACTCTTTGTGTTTACATACGATTTGAGTCTGGGGTGAATCATTCTTGGGTGAATCATGGACCTTTATACTGTTTAGTATACACAGTCTACCTCAAAGGTCCCTGGATCTTCTCTTTCATTTTCTTCTATTTTTTTTTCTTTTGAGAAAAGACCTTATAATAGCCCTTGAACGTGTTATATCCTGAAGACACCTCCCCCTTATCCTGGTATATTGCTCCTGCTGACTTTTAGTTATTTATCCTACCTCAGACCCTCAGTGGTCCCTCGAGGGAGGGAGGATGGGGCTTCATGAGCCCCATGATGAAATACCGATAAGCCCAATCTGATGGTTTTGTACAGGTACCTGTAACTGCAGTGAGTTCGTGAGCATCATTTTGCATCACACCTGTTACGTGACTAAACACACATCCACTCACCCCAGATAGGGAGCTCAAGACAGACCAAAGTATGGATACCACCAAAGTCTAACTTGGTGAACCAAAGAGTTTTATTGTAGTTTCTCGCAGAAGCAGAAATGACTCGAAGACAACTGCATCGTCTAGGCCCACCCCAGCATAGGTGACAAGCTCACAAACGCTGGGAAACCTGGAGCACAGTGCTTCAAGCAAGTGTGACAAGTGCTTGTCTTAAATAAAACAAACCAGGTTTACACACACACACACACACACACACACACACACACACACACACACACACACACACGTTGGGGGATAAGGAGGCAATCCTGGGATATAGTATTTGCTTACTAAATATATTAATTTGCATAGCAATGATTACTAGAGGGCTAGGGATACCTCTCCATTGGTAGTGTTTGTCCGCCATGCTTGAAATCCTCGCTTCAATCATGAGTGTGACATAAATCCAGTGTAAAGGTGTATGCTGTACTCTCAACACTGAGGAAGTAGAGGAGGGAGAACAGGAGATTTTTTTTTTTTCTTTTTTTTCGGAGGTCCTTCTCAGCTACATAGGGACTTCGACCTGTGATGTATTTTATAAAACCAAGGATATGTTTTACAGAGCACAGTATGGTGTGGTGGGAGGGAATACCTCAGTGGACCGATGCTGAAGCATATACCCTTCACACCAGATACCAGCCATGATGGGTTTAGTACAGAATAGTTTATTTGGGGGCATGGGAAGGGGAGTTGAAAAGGGAATAGAGACAGAGAAAGAGAGGGGACGGAGGACAGAGAGAAGGGAGAAGGGAGGGGAAGGGAAGGGAGAGGAGAGGAGGAGAGAAGCAGTTCTTTTTTTAATAGCAAACTGGCCTATCTGGCTGTTGCTAGGTAACTGTTGGGCAGAGCATAGAAGGAATGCCAACAACCTGTGCTACAAGAGATCCTGGTCAACAAATAAATAAATCCTCATTGATGTTACTGAAATTTAATGTGGAAAAAGATTTCACTGAAGTTAATTAGCCTTGATAAGGTGTCTGAGGTAGAAGGATGGAGTGCTGCATTATGGATTCTTGTTAAATAGAATAGATTCTACAAAACTGTATTTTTGAAGTAATCTTAAACAGGAGCGAAATTAAGCATGTGGCACATTTTCTTTTGTCCCTGGGGCAGTAGCTATTGGGGCGATTGGTATGTTAATCTATTTGCTTAGGCTATAACTTCATGCTATAAACCCCCAAATCCATCCCAGATAGCAGTCGGAACAATCATACTAAAGACTGTCTCTGCTTCAAAGCTTTCGCTTGAACTCTTTTTTTTTTTTTTTTTTTTTTTTTTGAGGAGCTGGGGACCAACCCAGGGCACTTAAGATAAGTGCTCTACCACTGAGCTAAATCCCAACCCCTTTCCTTGAACTCTTAGATAGTACTGGCACTTCTGTAGATGAGGATGAGAAACAGTAAGTAGGGGCTGGAGAGATG
This sequence comes from Rattus rattus, assembly GCF_011064425.1. NCBI lineage: Eukaryota > Metazoa > Chordata > Mammalia > Rodentia > Muridae > Rattus > Rattus rattus. The sequence goes on along the minus strand of NC_046156.1, from coordinate 158,164,272 downwards.
GCTCAGCGGTTAAGAGCACTGACTGCTCTTCCAGAGATCCTGTTCAAATCCCAGCAACCACATGGTGGCTCACAACCATCTGTAATGGGATCAGATGTCACATGGTGGCTCATAACCGTCTGTAATGGGATCAGATGCCCTCTTCTGGTGTGTCTGAAGACAGCTACAGTGTACTTATATATACTAAATAAATAAATCTATTTTTAAAAAGAGAAACAATAAATAGGACAGCAAAACTGTTATGCGTGCTCCTGAAACGTGGCGGCCCCACAGTCATTTTCCTAAGGTCCAACAGAGTTGCCTTGGACAACACACAAGTGGACATTGCCGGCCAAGCCTACCTAAGGCAAGTGGCAGCAAAGAGGCGAGTGCGCAGGCGCAGAGCTTGACCTCACGAGGGGTGGGCGGTGCTGCCAGCTACAGCCTCGCTCTGGCCCCACCCCTCGCCGAACTTGGGATCGCGGGATCGCCCAGGAAACGCATTCTACGGGAACCCGCAGCACCAATGGGAAGAGAGCGAGTGCCATGAACTGACCAATGAGGAGGGAGCGGCCCGGGGTTTAAACCCAGGCCCGGCAGACTCCTCCCGGCGTGCTGTGGGGGAACGGCTGTTAGTGTTTAGGTGTGGGCAGCCAGAGGTTAGGGTGTCTTCTCAGATCGGCGAACCTCTGCTTCAGGAGGAGCCATGGCGCTCAGGGTCACTAGGGTGAGTCGGGCCGGGCGCTGCGGTCGTCGCTGTGGGAGAAGGCCGGGGCGGCCAGGAGGGGAAGGGGATGCCCGGAAGGTTCCGGCCAATGGAGGAGCTAAGCACCCTCCCTGGAGGGTGAAAAAGACTTCGGGACATATCTGGGCTGAAGGACTTAGGGGGAGTAGGGTGGTGTGCTTTTAATGATGAAGGCCCAGAGTGAATCTTTCGTCTTCCCAGAGAGCTGTCTACAAGGAGGCTTTCATGGTGACCTTTCCGATGTAAATTTCACCGTGTTTAGGATTGCTTGGGACTTAAAGGGAAATTGGATAATAGGTGAACGTTTTGGGTGGAAACCTGCTTGTCAGGCCTGGAGGATAGATCCTAGAACCCTTGCTTTCCATAGTGGGGTCCCGCCTTAATTAACCACGACTTCTGGAGCCGCCATAGATCCTCTCTCAAGTGGTTCTTACTTCTTTCAGAACACGAAAATTAACACAGAAAATAAGGCCAAGGTCAGCATGGCAGGCGCCAAGCGTGTGCCTGTGGCAGTTGCTGCCTCCAAACCCCTGCTGAGATCGAGAACTGCTCTTGGAGACATTGGTAATAAAGTCAGCGAACAGTCAAGAATACCCCTCAAAAAGGTAACTTATCTTCCTGGCCCAGTTATCCTGAAAAAGCCCATCTTCTAGGTGTCACCGTTGGAAAAACATTCTGTTCTTTCACTTTCATCCACAGGAAACAAAAAAGTTAGGTTCTGGAACAGTTACTGTTAAAGCCCTACCAAAACCTGTGGACAAGGTGCCCGTGTGCGAACCAGAGGTGGAACTTGATGAGCCTGAGCCTGAACCTGAACCTGTTATGGAAGTGAAACACTCTCCTGAGCCTATTTTGGTAAATTTAGCATTTTAAAAAGTGTATTCCTCCTCTCTGACTTCATTTCATGTTGATGCACACGACGGCATTTAAATATATTGTTTATTGAGTGGTTAGTGCATTTTACGTGCACTAACAGCTCTGGGGTAAGTATTAGCACTCTGCTTCAGATGGTGGCAGATAAATATGGTAGGGCTCTTGTCTTATGTAGACAGTCCCACTGTGTGCTCCTGGCTGGCCTGGAACATAGAGGTTTGCCTGCCCCTCGAGATCTGGGATCCAGAGGTGGCATAATCATTTTCTTTTTTGTGTAACTGTATAGCTTCCGCTGTCCTTGAGTTTGAGATTCCCACCTCTCCAATGCTGGGGTGATATATTCAGGCTAGATCTTTTAATTGCTTTCTTTAAAAGGAAAAAAAATCTCAGACAGAAATAAGATTAATTAAATAGGGTCCTTGGTAACACATCTTCCAATCCCAGCATTCTGGCCTAGAGGCAGGCGGACCTCTAAGTTCAAGGCGGGCGGTGTCTATAGTAAGATCCAGTCCAGACAGAGCTGCATGTAGTGAAACCATTTCCAAAAAAAAAAAAAGATGATGGATTGATGTTGATGGGTTAACATTTAAGCCCCAAATGGAAGTTTACCTGAGTTCGTAGCCTGTTAGATTGTGTTTAGCATAAGGATGCCCTGGGTTCAGTCCTTGTGTACTAAAACCACACACACACACACACACACACACACACACACACACAGCGCCAGATTTTACTACTAGGTGTGATGGTGCATGTTTGTGATTTTAGTACTTCTGCTAAGGCAGGAGGGTTGAATGCTCAAGGCTAGCTAGGGCTCTCTGGGTTTGTAATCAAGAACTTGTATTCACCTGAATAATTGATTAATTGATAACTGAAGGCTTGGCATTCTTTTGAATTGACCTCACATGATGCTGATGAATAAATGGCTTTATTATCACTTACCTGCTCGTTTCCTTTGACTTGCCTTACATGCTAGTATCTATAGAGTCCTGTGTGTGCCCAATCGTATGTATCTGAAGAGAGGCTCCTTTGGAGCTGGAGTAACAAGCATTTCTGAGCCACCCAGTGTGGATGCTAGGACCTGAATTCTGGTCCTCATGGAGTATCAAGGGCTCTTTAACTGCTGAGACAGTTCTCCGGCTCCCATGCTCTCTTGTATTTTGTGTGAGAATACACAGAGAAGTCAGAAGACCGCTTTTTTTTTTTTTTTTTTTCTTTTTTTTCGGAGCTGGGGACCGAACCCAGGGCCTTGCGCTTCCTAGGCAAGCACTCTCTCTACCACTGAGCTAAATCCCCAACCCCTTAGAAGACAGCTTTTGACTCAGTTCTTCCACCATGTGGATCCCCTGGGAGTTGAACTCAGTTGTTAGGCTTAGCAACAGGTACCTTTACCCGTCTTGCCAGCCCACTTCTTCCTACTTTAAACTACCTGAATCTAAATTGGGGCTTATTTTTTTATGAGACCAGATCTTGCTGGCTTGCAGTTTGCTATGGAGACCAGGCTGGCTTCAACTCACAGAGATCTGCCTTCCAGGTGCTGGGATCAAAGCTTATATTAACCATGCCTGGCTCTGATTGTTAGAACTGTTTTGTTTTGTTTTTTAAAAGATTTATGTATGTGGGCTGGAGAGATGGCTCAGAGGTTAAGAGCACCCAACTGCTCTTCCAGAGGTCCTGAGTTCAATTCCCAGCAACCACATGGTGGCTCACAACCATCTGTAAAGAGATCCGATGCCCTCTTCTGGTGTGTCTGAAGACAGCTATTTATGTATGTGATAAATCTTTTTTTTTTTAAAGATTTATTTATTCATTTATTATATATATTTGTCTTCAGACACACCAGAAGAGGGCATATAAGATGGTTGTGAGCCACCATGCAGGAATTGAACTCAGGACTCTTAACAGACAGCCTGGTTTTTTGTTTTGTTTTAATAGAAGATGTCAGTTTGCAATGAGTGCAGGGCCCAGGGAGATCTGAAGAGGTCAATATCCTGAACTAGGTTGAAATGGTTTTTGAATAGAAAACCAGCCCTTGGCAAAAGCAGTAAATGTTCTTTATAGCTAAAACCATCACTCCAGCCCAGTATGAATCATTTCCCAAAAAGAAATTGGGGGAAAGACTCTGAAATACCTTTCGTTTAATAAAATGAATTACATTTATTCAGAATGACTTACTGAATTGGGGATGATGACTTTATGCTCCCATGATGTAGCATGTTTCATGGAGTCTCTTTTTTTCAAGGTTGATACTCCCTCTCCAAGCCCAATGGAAACATCTGGATGTGCACCTGCAGAAGAATATCTGTGTCAGGCTTTCTCCGATGTGATTCTTGCAGTGAGCGATGTAGATGCAGACGATGGTGGTGATCCAAACCTCTGTAGTGAATATGTGAAAGATATCTATGCTTACCTCAGACAACTGGAGGTCAGTATTGTCATTAGTGTCTGCCTTTACTAACTGCAGCTACCTTAAGCCCTTACTCTTGGGCTTAAGATCCTCCTGGATCAGTATTCCTGGTGCTGGAATAAAGGGAGATGCTGCACTATACCTGCTTTATCCCTTTATGTTATTTACTAACTAATTTAAAGGCTAGCCTGGAACTCACAGAGATCCTTCTGCCTCTCTGGTGCTGGGATTAAAGTTCTGTGACATTCAATTCAGCTGTCAAAGAAATTTTTACTAACAGCGCACCTGACAGTTTTTGACAGTGAATACTATTTGTTACACTCAGAGCACTGTTGTTAGTTTTGAAACACTAAAAATAAAGTCACTAACCCCGTGAAGTGGACTTGCCACTTTGAATATAAAATGTCAGTGTTGGGAGATACCTTCCTAAAATAGACATACCATAGAGGGGGAAGTCCTAAATGTGTGTGGTTCGAGAACGGGTTGGATGGTGCTAACAGACACTCGCTGTCCCACACAAGGCATTTTGTACCAGCGTGCGCTCGATTCTCTATCCAAGGTGGAAGCTGTTGGTCCCATCACCTCCACCTACTTGGAAAACTTTCTATCAGTGGGACTTGCCCTTTTATCTTTTAAACAAGACATTCTATATAGTTCATGCAGTTTGATCAGGTTTAGACCCTCTCTGTCCTCCCAGTCCTAGGGACAGTCCTTGTGCGTGCTAATCAAGTACTTTGCCACTCAACTATATCCTAGCATTGTCTTCTCAGGTTGTTAATGGTTTTTTGGGTTTTTTTGTTGTTGTTGTTGGTTTTTTATTTTTTTAGTCTCTTTTGTAATAGTGTTTCCAAGTGTTGTTGTATGGGTGGGCACATAGAGGGGGTCAAATGACAACTTCCAGGGGTTGATTGCCTTGTGAAGTGGCAGCAGCACATGCCTTTAATCCCATCACTGAGGAGGCAAAGGGAGCGGAGGCTAGCCTGGTCTACATAGTTCCAAAACAGCCAGGGCTACACAAAGAAACACTGTCTTGAGAAACAAAAAGACAAAAGAATTGGTTCTCCTTCTGCCTTTATGTGGGTCCTGGAGTGAATTAAAATTCAATTTAAGGGGTTGGGGATTTAGTTCAGTGGTAGAGCGCTTGCCTAGGAAGCGCAAGGCCCTGGGTTCGGTCCCCAGCTCCGAAAAAAAAGAACCAAAAAAAAAAAAAAAAAATTCAATTTAAGTCAGCAGGCCTTTCCCCATGAAGCCATCTTGCTGACACCCATTCTTTGTAGCTAGTGTCTGTATTTTCTAAAGTAATGTTTAGTAAGATTCCTGGTTCCAAACTAGCTGTCTTCCTTTTTCCTTGTTAATACTTTTTTTTTGTTGTTGTTGTGTTCTAACACTGCAGAACTGGGTTTCGTATTTGCGCTGTGTTGGATGTTTTGAGTTTATAACTTAGATCAGCTTTCCAGCAGAATGAAAAGATCTGAGATGAGGATGGGTACAGGGTGTAAGCTGCAGTCATTCTGGTTAACCGAATATCAACAATATGAAGAACCTGTTATGACTAACCTAAACCTTGCTTTCTTGGTGAACTTCTGTCCCAAGAGCTACTTGTTTTGTGTTAGTTGACTGGCCTTTGTGGACACAAACGTTATATGGCAGGATGGTTCTAGAATAACTGGCATTTTCTTTTACAGGAAGAGCAGTCAGTTAGACCAAAATACCTACTGGGTCGTGAAGTCACTGGAAACATGAGAGCCATCCTAATCGACTGGCTAATACAGGTTCAGATGAAATTTCGGCTGCTGCAGGAGACCATGTACATGACTGTGTCCATTATCGATCGGTTCATGCAGGTATGTGTGCTCCAGCCATTTACAGTTAGTTCTCCAGTTGTCTTCTCTGAGAGTCTCAGAGGAGGGGGAGCGGACCCTGAAGGTAGGCAGGAACCTTACCTGCTGAGCCTGAAACAACCTTTTCTTGGGAAGTCAGGTGTCATCAGTTGAGAGGTTCGAGGACAGACTGTTGATTGAACTTGCCATTGCAGGACAGTTGTGTGCCCAAGAAGATGCTGCAGCTGGTTGGTGTAACTGCCATGTTTATTGCAAGCAAATACGAGGAGATGTACCCTCCAGAGATCGGTGACTTCGCTTTTGTGACTAACAACACTTACACCAAGCACCAGATCAGACAGATGGAGATGAAGATTCTGAGAGTTCTGAACTTCAGTCTGGGTCGCCCTCTGCCTCTGCACTTCCTCCGTAGAGCATCTAAAATTGGAGAGGTACAGACTTCTGGAGGAATTTTTTTTCTTTTTTTTTGTTTTTTTGTTGGTTTGTTTGTTTGTTTGTTTTTGGCCACATGCGAAAATACAGCTGCTAACATTTAAAAATAAGGCTGATGACCTAACTACATATTGTGTGGTTACTTTGAGAGTTTAGTCCCAGGGCTTTGTCAATTACTGCTAACGGCTTAGAGTGGTGTGTGGGTCGTCTGTTCCAGGTCGATGTTGAGCAGCATACTTTGGCCAAATACCTCATGGAGCTCTCCATGCTGGACTACGACATGGTGCATTTTGCCCCTTCTCAAATTGCAGCTGGGGCTTTTTGCTTAGCCCTGAAAATTCTTGACAACGGTGAATGGGTAAGCTGTCTCACCAAACTACCAAACATTCAAATAAATTACTTGGTGTTAAGACCACTCTCCTGGTTCCTACCTAATATGGAAGGAATGTGAACATAAATGGTAACCCAAACATACTGCCATCTTAGAATGGCCCCCCTTCTGTAGCTAACTTAATCTTTATGATAACAACCTTTTGAGGAGGGAAGCCACACCCAAGTGATTTAAGAAACTTAGCCACATCCTTGGAGATGAATTTCTCATGTACCAGGTGCTATCCTGACCTTCAGATAAAGAAGCTACAGTAATAATATTGTGCTTAGATTAGAGCTCGCGCTCTTCCAGAAGTACACATGGGCAAAGAGGTATGAGGGGTGATGACCATACACTGTCCTCTGCCAGACAAAGCATCTAGAACGCTGATGAAAGCCGCTGGTGTTTTAAACCTGTTTTTGTTCACTTAGACACCAACTCTGCAGCACTACCTGTCCCACACTGAGGAATCTCTGCTTCCTGTGATGCAGCACCTGGCTAAGAACATAGTCATGGTGAACCGTGGCCTCACAAAGCACATGGTGAGTCCACTGACCTTTAGTCCCACCACCACAGGCAGGGAGAGGCCCATCTGAGATCAAAGCCAGCCAGGACTCTATAGAAAGATTGTTTTCACTTTTTAAGTTAAAATAGAAACGTTTCTACCTGTTCCTACCACCCCTCCCAGGCACACCCCCACTGGCATGATTCGTTTTCTTCCCTGATTGTAGTGCTCTTTCTCTTACAGACGATCAAGAACAAGTATGCAACATCTAAGCATGCTAAGATCAGCACTCTGGCACAACTGAATTGTACACTAGTTCAGAATTTGTCTAAGGCCGTGACAAAGGCGTAACTCGAATGGACTACCTCGTCTGCAGATGCAGTTGGCACCATGTGCCGCCTGTACATAGGATACCATGTTTATTTGCTCTTCAATAAAGGTTGTGACTTTTTTACTTTGCATAGCTCAACTCATTTGAATGTGGTTGCTTCTGACTTTAGGATAACAGAAGTTGTCAAAGAATTTAGGAGTATATCAAAAACTGCTTCTAGTTTAACAGTTAATGTATATATGTGTAGTCTATATTTTATATACTTGCTTCACTTTGTGTGTCCTTATCATGTGGTCGTCTGCCTAGCTCTGGGTTAAACACTAAGTCTACCAGCTAGTCCTGCTGCCGAAGCCACTGTCTCTTGAGCTGTCAACTTTCAGATCTTGAAACAGTGTTTTTGTTATGTAATTATTTATTTGTTCTTAATTGGAAGGTAGGATGTTCAAAATTAAAGGTGTCTTAAAATAATTTGCCCCCAAGTCTCAGTACCAACAGATAAGGGTGTATTCTTGTATATCCTGTATAGATATAATCATGCATTTATTGTCGAGGGGATGTTTTTATATGGGTTCATTTATCAACAGTATTCCTTTTAGCATCCTTCAAGGCTTATATTGCATTTCCTAGTGTGAATAAACTATGTAATATAGTCAATCGTTCCCTTAGTGATATTCAAGTGCATTCTCTCGCTGCCTCTCCACAATGCTGCTTAATGCTGTTTAATACCTTGCCTGGCTCCATGCATAGTAGCTCTCCCAGGGGGTGTGCTTTCAATTCTGACAGCCAGATGAGTGCGGCTGGCACCACGCCAAGGTGCCACTTCTTTCTCCTGTTTTGTAACACCAACTGGAAAAAAATCCTGTCTCATTTGCTGTTTTAATTTATACATCTGATTCCGAGTTGAATAAAATTGTATTTCTGGAAAGCTTTCTTTCCCATTCACGTTTGCCCTCTTGACTGTGTGTTGTCTTTTGCTATATGGAACCTTCTGTTGCTAACAAACATCTTCCTATAGTTCTAGATTTTCAATCATAAGGTGGGCCACACCTTGTCCCAGCACAATGGAGGCAGAGACAGGTAGACTTTTTATGGGTTCAAGGCCAGACCCTGTCTCAGAAAAATTTTTTTTCCAAAATGCTTTCTCTTAGGTGTACATTCCTTCCTTCGGTGAGTAAAGTCTAAGTGTATGACGATGTACGATGTATGTCGGTGATTAAGTGTACATTTCTGGTCTAAATGTTGTTTTTCCCCTGTAATAATAGTTTTTAAAACCAAGTTCCAGAGTTTTTGTGGCCACCTACTATGGCTTGACTGTTTTCAAAGTACTTGGCATTGTCAAACATTTGCCACGTGAACTTAAACAATGTTCAGTTGCCAGTGCAAGGTTTTAACTGTTGTCTATTACACCAGCATGGTGTAGAGCTGCATGTATCTTGTTATTTAGAAACTTCTTGTTGAGCCTTCACTGTACAGTCCTGAGGTTCCTTATGCTTATGCTGGGGTGAAAACTTGTGAAAAATCAATTTCTTTGAAATTAAATTAAAATCTAATTGTGTAATTTCCCCTTTACTTTTCTTCAGCCTCTCCCATGGAACCCACCCTCCCCTTGCATTCTCAAACTCATGACCTCTGGCTTTTGTTGTTGAGAATATGTTCATAAGTATATAATCGGCACAATATGTTGTATGTATTTCAGCACTGACCCCTGCCTGGTATTATAGTTACCTGTAGTTGTCTTGGATTGCCTCCCACTCCCATGAGTTTCCCCTTCTGGGTTGGCATCATCTTTATTAAAGTCCTGATTAAACTTTATGGGTGTAATTCCCCTGACATCTCTAGGACTCACGACTTCAAGCAGTCTTTCTATTCCTCTGGCTCCTAATATCTGTGCCTCCATTCCAGTTTTCTTTCTTGCAGGGGTTGCGTTGTTGATCCAGGAGCTGGGGTTGGGACAGGGCAAGCTCACTTGATAAGAGTGTGGCTTTCTGTGTGTCTTAAGGATGTTTCCAGTACAGTACATGTGTGAGCTCACTCGCTCTCTCTCCAGGTGGCCTGGATCACTCAATCCCTCCTCAACCTAAATGCTGGAATGCTTCATTCTTCTTGCCTCTGATTGGCTTCTGTTGTATGGAGGGGTGGTAGGGATTCTAAGTCACATACTCACATATGCTTTTGTTACATGTTGAGATAACACTTAACGGCTCATGTAGAGGTTTTAAATCTTTAATTTTTATTTAAGAGTTTGGCATAAGATGTTTTGATTCTTATTTGCCACTCACTCCACTCCCCAACTCCTCCAAACCCTTCCCAGATCCATCCCCTTCCCAACCCAACCCAATGTTGTGCTTTGGGTTCTGAGTTTTAACTTTTAAAAGGTGTCTGTAGTACTTTAATAACAGGGCTGTATTAACAATAGACATGGTATGGTCAACTTGGGGAATAGCTGTGAAGGAACGCAGCCCTCCACAAAGGGCTGTTTTATTCTGCAAGGATGTACATATCCCTCAAGTGACCATGAGAAGCTTACTAATGAATCAAGCATTTGTATGTACAGCATTTTCTCCTCTCCTTGACATCAAGGCTCCATTGTAACCTGTCAAGTCAGAAACTAGATACTTGGGAGCTCCCAATTCTCAATGTGATTTCCAATCCCAACTATACTTGCCACTACTCTCCAATAGAATCTCTGTCCTGTATATCCTAGGCTGGTCTCAAATTCATTACATTCTTGCCTCAACCTCTGCTGTTCTAGGATTGCAGATACCTTTCATTTCACTGATAGATGGAGTACAGTGTAAGGAATTGAAAGGGCATGTTTGTGGCATGGTAAAGTCTGGAGAACATGTGCCAGCACTGCCTCCTGGTTGAGGTATTCATTTCTTCATGAAACTGGTGGTTATGGACCTCAGGAACTGTAATAGGGACTAAGGATGTAGATCAATAGGGGTTGGGGATTTGGCTCAGTGGTAGAGCGCTTGCCTAGCAAGCGCAAGGCCCTGGGTTCGGTCCCCAGCTCCGAAAAAAAAAAAGAAAAAAAAAGGATGTAGATCAATAAGAGACCCTAGGTTTGTTCCCAAAACATCAAGAAAGTTAATACAATTCTGCAAGAGTCCCATGATTCTCAGCATTTGGAAGTCGAAGGGATTGGTAGATCAAGATCAGCTTGGGCTGCATGAGAGTCAATTTCAAAAAATTAGAGCAGAAGCTAGAGAGATGGTTCAGTAGTTAACACTGGTTCTTTTGGAAGACTCAGGTTCCATTCGTAGCCCCCATATCAAGTGGCTTACAACTGCCTGTAACTCCAGTTCTGGAGGGAATTTGATGCCCTCTGGCCTGTGCAGCCACCTGCGTCAACACGGTTCACATATCCCACCCAGCAGAGCAAACCTCCTCCATACCGTGACCCAGAGTGTAGTAAAAGGGACAATTAACAGCAACCAGGAGACTATTGACATCTGTTTAAGCCAGAGCTTTTCCCGTTGCGGGCCACTCTATAAAGATATAGCTTAAGTTATAGCCTAAATTTTCTCCGATTACCGCCCTTGGCTCGGTGCTGGGTCGACCCCAAGGCACTAGGCATACTAGGTAAGCGTTCTACCACTGAGCATATTTCCATATATCCATACCTACCCAAAGGCTTGGATTCGCTCCCGTGGGTTGGTCAAAAGTCCTAACTAGAAGCCTAGAAAAGGAACGCAGCACGGTAGCTACGGCAACCCGCTGCCCGTGAGAAGCAGAAGGTGGGACTCTGGGAGGAAGGGGCGGGACGGAGAGGGTAGGTACTTCCGGGAGTCAATTTCGTGGCGGGAAGAACTGCTGCGGTGTTTTCTGTAGAGATCAAGGCTGCGGCCTCTGCGATGGAGCCGCTGCGCGAGAGGCCTGTGGCCGGGGCTGAGGCCTGCGGACCCCGCTCCTCTCCGCAGGCCTCGGAGGAGCGGATCATGGACCGCATCAGCCTGCTGCTCAGGTGCGCCCGGCGGGCATCCGCCCTCACTCTGGGAGGCCCTGGGTTCGAATTCAGTCTAACTGGCTGACTCTTTGGCCCCAAGCCTTGCGGCACCATCAGTTTAACCGCCGTAGGCCAGTCAGTGGGGACGAGAGCCGCAAAGGATACTCTCGGCGCAGACAGGCTAGTGGGCTGAGGCGGGACATTCTGTGGGAGTGCGCAGCGCATTGCCCCTTCCCTAGCCAGGCTTGCGACCTGTCTGTCCTCCGTCCTGTCTTACCACTGTGGTCCCGGCGGGCAAGTTACAGGAGGGAGAGGGAACACATCCCACCTTTAGGACTAAGATCCTTTGCTGTCTAGAAGCTTCCTTTGTTTATCATTCTGCTAGGACAATGATGCTCTCCAGTCAGCAGTTTTTAGGGAAAATTTGGTGTCAAGGAACACCAAAGTCTAAGGCCTGGACCAAATCTTCTCTACTGCCTGTGGTGAATTCTTCCAGCTAAGAAATGGAGCGTCTGGTGTATGCTTAGTAAGCGCCATACAGCTCAGGTACAGCATAGTTTTTCCGTATTTAAATAGGGATAGGAACCAAAAATATTTTGTAATACATGAATTACAAATGTTAGTGTTCATAAAGTTTACTGGGACACAGGTACTTCTGCTACAGGGCAGAGTTAAATAGTTAAAACAGATTATATGACTCCCAAATCCTAAATTATTTGCTCTCTGGTTCTTTGCAGGGAAAAAAAAAAACAGTTTGTTTGTTTGTTTGTTTTGAAGACCTTTAAAACTCATAACAAAGAGACTTGTTTTAATTTTTTTTTTTTTTTGTTCTTTTTTTTTTTTTCGGAGCTGGGGACCGAACCCAGGGCCTTGCGCTTCCTAGGCAAGCGCTCTACCACTGAGCTAAATCCCTAACCCTTGTTTTGAATTTTTGAGACAGGGGCTTGTTGTGTAACCCTGGTAGGCTATAACTATGTGTGTCAGGCTAACCTTGAACTTGTAGCAGTCCTCCGGCTTTTGCCTTCAGGGTGCTAGAATTATAGTCATTAAGAACCATGCCCAGCCATACACAGACATGTTTATCTATAAACACAACAACTTCATCCCATTTCAGCCAAAGAACAAAGCCGAGAATCTCCAATTCTCCTGTAATCTGTAATAACTTGTCAGGGATGGGGATTGGTTTTGGCAGTAGTAATGATTGAATCTAGGGCTCAACCATCTTAGGTGAGCACTTTTTTTTTTTTTTCCCTTTGGTTTTTTTTTTTCGGGGCTGGGGACCGAACCCAGGGCCTTGTGCTTCCTAGGCAAGCGCTCTACCACTGGGCTAAATCCCCAACCCCAGGTGAGCACTCTTAAGACTGAGTGCCTTTTCACACAGCATGTAACAGCCCTTTTTGACTTTTTATCTTGATCTTGAATTTGATAAGTTGCCAAGACTGGTTTCCGAACTTACTGTGAAGTCCTGGCAGGCCTTCACTGACCTTTCTGTCCTTCCTCAGCCTTCCCAGTGACCAGGATGGCTAGCCCAGAGTGTTAAGTTGTTGTTTTCATTTGGAATTGTGTCATTGAAAGAACAAGATAGCCAGACAGTGGTGGTGCACTCCCTTTAATTCTGTCACTTAGGAGGCAAAGGCAGGAGGATCTCGAGTTCAGGGCCAGCCTGGTCAGGAGGATCAACAGAGTTAACTAACCTGGACCCTTGGTGGCTCCTGGAGACTGAATCACCAACCAGATAGGGAGATCAGGCTAGACCTAGGCCCCTGCTCATATATATGTAGTAGATGAGGAGCGTGGTGGGTCCCCCAAACAAGTGGAGCAGGGGCTGTCCCTAACCTACCTGCCAGGGCTACATAGTGAAACCCTATCTTGAAAAAAAAAAAAAAAAAAGAACTTGATTTTGCGTAAGCTTTCATAATCTGTCAGGTGTTTCTTAGCTGTCCATATGGGTCTCCAAAGACAAACTCAGGACTACGTAACAAACACTAGAAGCTGTACCATCTTTCCCAACTTCTTTCTATATTTTCGTTTGATTTTGGATTAGGAATAATAGAACTGAAGAAAACAAACTACCAAACATTAATTACTTAGCTGGTCACAGATTTTTTTTTTTTTTTGGTTCTTTTTTCAAAAAATTTTTTCTACCACTGAGCTAAATTTACTGAAATGTTTGTTAATATTTTACCATTTTTAATTTTTTAAGATGTATTTTTGACGCTGGGTAGGAGAGGTGCATACCTTAAAAACCCCAGGACTCAGGAGGCAGGAGTAGAAAGATATCTATTTGTTTGAGGCCAGCCTGATCTACAGAGTGAGTTCCAGACCAGTCGGGGCTACATAGAGAAACCCTGTCTGAAATAAAAAGTATTTTCATTATCCTTAGTGGGGGATCGGTCAGTCTGTCTGTCTGTGTCTGTGTACATGCAAGGGTATGCCCTTGGAGGAGAGAGAAGACAAATTCCTCCTGGAGCTGGAGTTAACAGATGATTGTGAACGGCTATTTTTGGTGCTGGGAGCCAAAGTCCCCTTACAAGAGCAGTACCCTCTCAATGGCCCAGCCACCTTCATTCCCTCCTGAAAGCATTACAATGTGTGTGTAAAGCTGGGAGAGTTTGGGGGCATCATCACTTTGTGCTACCCCCGTGGAGATGTCCTCATTAACCACATTTCGATCTGGCTGATGAATGTGTAAGAATTATTTCTTTTATTTCACGTATTGAATGATGATTGTAGCCACCGTCCATAAATACTTTTCCTGTCTGCCCTTTCTCCGTTCTCAGGCTGAGAGCACAGACAAAACAACAGCTCTTGGAGTATAAGTCCGTGATCGACGCAAGTAAGTCCCTCAGTTTCAGATCGGCTTTGCAAGTTTGCTGATGAATGCTCTTTGTTTTAAACACTTTTTATTTCATGTGTATGTGCTTGGCCTGCTGCTTGTCTGTACTCATGAAGCCAAAGAGTATATTAGGTCCCCTGGAACTGGAGTCAAAGAGGTTATAAGCTATCATCTGGGTGCTCTACAACCGCTAACCCCTGAGCCATCTCCAGCCCCTAGGTGAATGGTTCTCTAACTGAGTCTGTTCTACTGCTGTGAACAGGCACCATGACCAAGGCAACTATTATAAAGGACAACATATATGTGGGGCTGGCTTATAGGTACAGAGGTTCAGTCCACTATCATCAAAGCAGGAGCATGGCAACATTCAGGCAGGCATGGCGCAGGAGGAGCTGAGAGGTCTACATCTTCATTTGAAGGCGGCTAGTGGAAGACTGACTTCCAGACAGCTAGGATGAGTGTCTTATAGCCCATACCCACACCTACTCCAATAGGGCCACACCTCATAATAGTGCCATTCCCTGGGCTGAGCATATACAAACCATCACAATGGTATTCTTGGGAAAGAAAATCAGCTTTACAGGAAGTGGTTTTTCTCGGGCATGGTGACTCATGCCTTTAATTCCCGCACTGGAGAGGTAGACAGAGTCCGATCTCCACTAAGTTTGAGGCCAGCCTGATTTCCATATTGAGTTTCAAGCTAGCCAGGACTATACAATGAGACCCCATCTGGAGGAAAAAAAAAAAAGTTGTGTGCATTCTGTGTAGCAAAACAGGTAAACAGGCGTGCACGAT
Source organism: Rattus rattus (assembly GCF_011064425.1). Lineage (NCBI taxonomy): Eukaryota > Metazoa > Chordata > Mammalia > Rodentia > Muridae > Rattus > Rattus rattus. The sequence continues at coordinate 158,149,212 of NC_046156.1, read as the reverse complement.
AATTATGAAGTGTGGTAAGGTGGCAACAAGATTGCACGGCTGGTTCAGGTGAGTGCCTACAGCCTGGTGCCCTGAGTTCAGTGCCTAGATCACACTGACTCTAGAAGAGAGAACTGGCCTGACAAATTGTCCTGTGACCGCCACATGTGCTTCCCGATATGCATACACACTCACACACTCGTGTGCACATGAGCGCACACACAGACAAATATTTAATAAAACTGTTACTGACTTAAAAAAAAAACTTTTTTACTTGTAGATGAAGAAAAAACTCCAGAACAGATCATGCAAGAAAAACAAATTGAAGTGTATGTCATATTTTAATCTTTTATTTGTGGCTTTTACTAAGATTTAGTTATATGAGCCGTGTCTTGGGGCTGTCTTTCTTTTCCTTTAGGATTCTAAATAAGTCAGGCCTAAGTTGGGAGCTTGGAGATTTGCAGTGGAGTAGTATTTGGTGCTAGGGGGTGGTGGCTTCTTTGCTGTGTGGTATGCCTTACATGGTCTAGACGCTTAGTGAGGAAGCTCAGCTCCCCAGCCCTGTAGACAGGCTCCTGTGTGGTGGGCCCTCGTTTTCTTCTGTTCTAATAAAGGTGTTCAACTTCCTCCCCAAGGGTTACTTTGTACACAGTTCAGTAACCACTTTGACATTGCTGAAGTTCGTTCATGTTTCTTTAATAGTAAAATTGAAGACCTGGAGAATGAAATAGAAGATGTAAAAAGTAATTTTGAAGTGAAAAGTCTCGCACTGAGCAGGTAATTTTTACTTTAGTATTAACATCGGGATGGGTGCAAGCCTGAGGGAAGGTCGGGGGTGAAGGGTTTAAACTAAACTGAATTAAAGGATGATTAGAAGCCAAGCACAGTGACAAAAGCCTATGACCCCAGCACTCACAAGGCTGAAGCTGGAGGGCCAAAGCCAGCCCTAGCTACACAGGGAAAACCTGTGTTAAATGGGGTGCGGGGGTGGGGGGGAGCTGGGAGTGGTTGCTGTGCCATATCTTTAATCCCAGCACTCTGAATACAAAGGCAGGGAGATCTTTTTGAGTCCAAGGTCAGCCTGGTCTACATAGCAAGTTCTAGGACTGCTATGTCTAAGTAGTGAGGAGTGGCAAGAAAAGGAGAGAGGGAGAACAAGAAAAGATGGTTAGGGGGTTGGGGATTTAGCTCAGTGGTAGGGCGCTTGCCTAGCAAGCACAAGGCCCTGGGTTCGGTCCCCAGCTCAGAAAAAAAGAACCAAAAAAAAAAAAAAAAGAAAGAAAGAAAAGATGGTTAGGCAGTGTTCCAGAGTCTTGGAGAGAAGTTGCATTACTCATTAGCATCTTCCTTTGAGGAAGGTCTGTAAGAGAGGTGCTAAGGACCCTTCATGAAGCTCATGGACAAGTTTCTAACACAGCGGCATTTAAAAGTGCAACACAGATAAGTTTGTTTCAGTAACTGTTGATACTTAGAAGAGTTGTCATAAAGTTGGTTTGGTTTGGCTTGATGGCCAGATGCCTAGAAATTGGTATGTGGTTCAGATTGACCTAAAGCTCCTGCCTCGGCCACCTAGGTTCTGGGACGACCGGAGAAGCCACTTCCCTTGTTAGGAACTTTAAAAGGTTTTTAGTTACTGGCTTTGCACTTGTGTTGTTGTGTTGTGTTTTGTGCTGTTTTGTGTTGTGTTTTGTACTGTTTTGTGTTGTGTTGTGATCTGTGCTGTGCTGTGCTTTGTTTAGAGATAAGGGCCTAGGCCTGGAGTTCATGGAGCTTCTTTGCTCCTCCCAAGTTCTGAGATGGCAGGCATACTGAGTATGTCTAGTTCTACGTTGGTATTTTCAGGTGTATTTGAACAGACGTGTGAATACAAATACAATATCATAAGCTCTGTAAGTACTGGTGTCCATGCACTGTGCAGGAATTTTCTTCAATGACAAGCTACATATATGAAAGTGGCGCTATCAAATTCTATCGCCTCGTGACGCTGTGGCCACCTTCCTTTGTGTACCCTGTACAGTATTCTCATGGTGATGAAACTGCAGACAATGAATAGCTTGGAGTGTGTCTATGGTGAACGATGCTTATTAACAGACAAGCATGACCGTTAAAGGTTGTGATTTCATAACCCCAAATGAAGGACTCTTAGAATTCCTACCTTGTGGGTTTGACCTTTCCAGATTACCTTAAGTTCTAAATTTAATTTTTATATTCATTTAAAAACCAGCTGAAGCAGCCTGGGGAGGTGGTCTGGCAGGTGAAGGTACTGGATAACATATCTGATGACCTGAGCTTGATCTGTAGAACCAACATGGTTGACAGAGAACCAGCTCCCACAGGTTTTTCTGTATCCTCTTCACCTACGCATTCTGACATGTGCACAAGCGAGCACACACACACACACACGCATTCATATATACACGTATGTACACACATGTACATATATACACACAAAAGAACACAGTAATTAAAGCTATCTTAACTAGTTATATAGAGAGGAAAGCAAGAAATAACTCTGCTACTACTGTAGACTTAATTGTCCAATTCTGCTTGTCCTCCAACTCTAGATCCTCCTGCCTCAGACTCGGGAATGGCAGGAGCTATAGGCGTATACCCACTGTGCCTACCTGTTCCTTGTGTTTCTGTGTGTGTTGGAGACAGCCCAGTGCCTTGCACAAGCACACTGTGCCTGCTTAAAGTACTGTGCTTCAGCAGTTCACGGGAAAGTACGTACGTGGACAGAGGTAGAGGCAGGAGGACAGAAATTCAGGGTCATCCTCAGCTACAGAAGAGTTTGAGGCTAGCCTAGGCTACATGACCTTCCAGAATCTTAGGGGAAGATGTAAAGCTTCCATCTGTGTTGCTGGCATCCTCGGCAGGCCCGCGCTGAGGTCTGTAAGGCCTCGCTGTTCCCCAACTCTACCACAGTGAACAGCTGAGGATAGATTCCAGTCCACGCCTCAGCCTGGCCACACACAGCCACAGGCCACAGCCTCTTCCCTGTTCTCTTTTGTTTCTTGTGTAGAGTATGTCCTGGGGTTGGAGTGATCTCTGGCCAAGAGCTCATACTCTCTTATGGAGGAGCTGAGTTCAAGCCCAGCCTGGCAGCTCACTGCTGCCTGTAACTCCAGCTCCAGTGGCTCTCACACCCTTGTCCTTCTCGCCCACATGCAGATATATACATTACACATAAATACATAGTAATAAAAATATACTTTTTTTTTTTTTGGAGCTGGGGACCAAACCCAGGGCCTTATGCTTGCTAGGCAAGCGCTCTACCACTGAGCTAAATCCCCAACCCCTAAAAAATATACTTCTTAAAAAGTGTGTTTCTCGGGGTTTATGGATGGGAAAGGGGATAACATTTGAAGTGTAAATTTAAAAAAAATCCAATAAAAAAGTGTATTTCTCATACCATGTTTTTAAAACACTGTTTTGTGTGTATCTGAAGGGAAATGAACCTTTTCTTTCTTTAGGATGAAACTTTCAGCTGCCCTTCAGAATACCTTGGAGAACATGGGCCCTGAGAGTAGGTATGGCTGTTTCTCCTGGATGTGAAACAATAGGAACAGTAAGGGATGCATGCAAGCTGACTTCAGACGTGACTCCTGTAGAGCTTGTCATGGCCCAGGGGTGGTGGGGACGCCTTTAATCCCAGAGCTGGGAGGCAGAGGAAGGCAGAGCTCTTGAGTTCGAAGCCCTCCTGATGGGTATAGTGAGTGCCAGGACAGCCAGGGTTCTGTAGAAAGAAACATGCTATCTCATAAAACTTTAAATAAAAAAGTGCACGAGTGTGTGTGTGTGTGTGTGTGTGTGTGTGTGTGTGTGTGTGTGTGTGTGTGTGTGTGTCAGGACAGCTTGAAGGAGTTCGTTTCTCCTGCCATACTGGCCCTGGGAATTGAACTCAGATCCTCCAGTAACAACTTAATGAAATAGAAGGGCACCCCTTGGCTTTTCATTGGTAGAAATGAGCTTGTTTTACCTGCCTGGGCTACAGAGTGAGTTCAAGGATAGCCTAAACAGCTTAAAAAGAGCCTGTGACTAAATGAAAAGTTTGTTTTTTGTTTTTGTTTTTTTTTTAATTTATTTTATATACACTGTAGCTGTCTTCAGACACACCATAAGAGGGCATTGGATACCATTACAGATGGTTGTGAGCCACCCAGTGGTTGCTGGGAATTGAACTCGAGGCCTCTGGAAGAACAGTCAGTGCTCTTAATGACTGAGCCATCTCTCCAGCTCAGATGAAAGGTTAAAAAAGAAAAGAAAAGGTCTGGGACGTCGCTGTAACTCAGTGCTGGATGTCTTATGACCTGTGAGATGTATGGCATGTGAGGTCAGTCCCAGTATGAAAAAGATGGGAAGGAGTCGAAGGAAGGAAGGTAGGTGCTGGTTCTGCTTACAGACTTTGTCAGGTAGTATAAGTAAAAGCGCTGGAAATTATAAGAGTCCTACCTCAGGCCACACCTGTGATCTCTCTTCCCAAAACTCTAAAAATTTTGTGATATATTATCCTCTTTCATCAGCACCAGACAAGTTCTGAGATGGATCTGGGCACCTCTCCCATCGTGGTGTCCTCGTTCGGGCTGATTTGTAATCCCTTGATATTACTGCTGGCTCAGATTACAGATCCTGAACTCTGAAATTCTTAGGTCAGGTGACAGTACATGCCTTAATCTCTAGGGAGGCAGAGGAGGCAGATCTCTGTGATTTTGAGGTTACCTGTCTCAAAAAAATTAAAAGCAAACGTTTTTAAACATTTATACCTTTTGTGTAGGGGTAGGTAGATATTCACAGGAGTCATTTCTCTACCCTATTCAGGTCCCAGGGATGGGACTTGGGTCATTAGGCTTGGCAGCAGGTACCTTTGCTTACTCAGCCTTCTCACAAAACCTTCAGGCAGTTTCATGGTGAGGCTGGAGAGGTGGCTCAGCAGTTAAGATCACTGCTGCTCTTCCACAGGACCCGGGCTCAATCCCTAGCACCCACCTGGTTGCTTACAACTGTCTGTAACACCTATTTCAGGGGACCCGATGTTCTTTTCTGGCCTCTGCACACATTCGATGCACTTACATCCATGCAAGTAAAACACCCATACAAATGAAATAATCTTCTAAAACGCAGTTTCGTGTTAAAGGAGCAAAGTTTAAGATAGACTCACCATATATATGAGTCCCTCCTGAGAGCAAAGAGCTCAGACAGGCCAAGCAGTGTCTGTGGTGTGTTTTGAATAACTCGAATGGGTCGTCACTGGTGTGGACGTCTCCAGCTCCTGGAGTGGCAGTGCCTTACATTCCTGTGTAAGGAAGCCAGAACCCAGTGTAAGCAGTAAAGCAGTCACTTGAGCCGTCCCTGGCTCTAGCGAAGCACTGAGCGGCAGGCCTGACCTGCTGAAATCAAGTTAGTAGATTTTGGCTGATTGTTGTTGTTGTTTTGTTATGTTTTTTTATTTTGAGACAGGGTCTTTCCATGTAGCCTGGGATGTGCTTGAACTAGTTATGTGGGACAGGGTGGCATCAAACTCAGTCCTCCTGCCTCACCTTCCTGAGAGGGATTTGTGACTTCTGCCACTATGCCCAGCTTATGCAGTTGGGGATTAAACTAGAGCATGGTCCAAATGTTCATTCTAGGCAGGCACTGCCAACTAAGCAGTCTCCCAGCCCCGAGATTTCCGAGATTTACTGGGTTCTTTATTACTTTGCATGGATGGATGCTCATGGGTGTGTACAGGCAAGTCCACTGTTTCCATGACGTGCCCGCAGAGGCCGGAGAACATCAGACCCTGGGACTGGAGTTACAACTCCACTGTAACGGCGTGTCTGTGTCCTTTGCAGTCTGCTCACTGACGACATGAAGCACATAATGCAGCTACAGAAGTTAATAATGAAGTCCCAGGAGGTAAGCTGCTGCCAGCTGCTTAGGCCATCTTGCTGCCATCTTGCCAAGAGCTGTTGCACAGGATTGAGGTGTCTGGTGGGACTGGGCGACTGCAGATCGATGCCCTCAGTTGTTTTATCATAGACCTTATTTTTTACCAAGGTTACAAATAACGACATAATGTAAGTGGCTGTCTCCGTCCTTTGTGGAAACGGGGTAAAAAGCCAGCTCTAGACCAGGTGTTGCTGTACCTGTGGTCCAGGCACTTAGGAGGCGTAGACGGGATCCGGGAGTTTAGTCGTTCTTGGTTCCGAAGTGGGTTGAAGCTAGCCTGGGCTATTTAAGACACCATCTTAACAAGATAGCTGGGTGTGGTGGAACACACCTTTGCCTCTAATCCCAACGTGCAAAGTTCACTGCCAGCTACATAGTAGACTTTTCAAAATAAAAACCACACAGACAGAAACAAAGATAAGGGAAATTGGAGCCTAAGAAGATTTGACTGTCTGCAACTCAGTGACGTAAGTATTATAAATCTACCATTGAGCGACATCCTTTAATCTGCATTTTAATAACAGGAGTCTAAGGAACTGGAGAAAAAGCTGCTTGATGTCAGAAAGAAGAGACTACGTATGTAGAATATGTTCATGTTTTCTTACAATTGTATGTGTGTGTGCGCAGTGACATCCCACCCTCAGAGCCCTGAAACAGTCAGTACATATAGGGCTGGGAGTTATGTTCCGTGGGTGGAGGCCACGGGCTGATCTGGACTGATTAAACGTGTAGATTGTCTCATTCTTAGATTGAAGTCCTCACAAACGCACTAAGTCAAGGATTCTCGATAATCCATTTCACCTGTCGATCTGAAAACTGTGGGGATCCATACTGCTCTTTTATAAGAAAACTGCGAGAATATATCTATGTGGGAAAACATATAGATATCTAATAATAAAGATACTGTGATTAGAAAAGCAGCCGTCATGCCAGGGAGTGGTGACGCACACCTTTGCCCCCAGTACTCAGGAGATAAGGCAGGCAAATGTCCTAGTTCAAGGCCAACCTGGTTTACAGTGCAAGTCCCAGGGCAACCAGGGCTACACAAACGAAACAAGAAGAAAAGCACAAATCCCCCAAGGGATATTCTTCCGGTGACTATAACACTGAAAGTGACTAAACATTTATAAGAACCAAGGACTGGAGATGTAACTTAGTCGAGTTTACCCAACATACAAGGAAGGGGCTGTACGTTTGGACTGGACATTGTGGCACACACACATGTAATCCCAATACTTGAAAGAGAGAAAGAAAGATTGGAATATTTTTAATGTATGTGATTGCTCTGCTGTATGTACATCTGCATGCCAGAAGACGGCATTGGATCTCATTACAGATGGTCATGAGCCATCATGTAGATGCAGGGAATTGAACTCGGGGCCGGAAGAGTAGCCAGTGCTCCTAACTAATAAGCCATCTCCAACCCCGAGGATCAGGAATTTAAGGCTAACTTGAGCTACATAAGACTCTGTCTCAAAAAAAAAAAAAAAAAAAAAATCAGAAACATCAAAATAAATAACTTCACGAGTAGAATAACCAGGAAATATTTTGTTTTATAGTCTGGTGCATGGTCCCAAATTTGTAAAGTTGCACATGTCTTGAGGTTGGTAAGTCTGAACTCCAGACTAGCTAGGGCTACTTAGAGAGATCTATCTTTAAGGGGGGAAAAAAGCCATACACACAGACACACATATCTTTGTTTTGTCTTTAACCTAACAGAACTAAAACAAGCTTCAAGAAGTAAGCTTTTAGAAATACAAACGGAGAGGAGCAAACAGAAAGAGGATGTGGACAAGATGGAGAATTCTGAAGTGGTAAAGGCCATGAAAGACAAGCTACAGATGGAGATAAAGATCACTACTGTCATTCAACATGCATTCCAGGTGACGCTTATGAATTAGGAGAAGTGGTTGCTGGGCATGGTAGCACATACCTATAATCAGAACCCTTGGGAAAGGAGTTTAAGGCTAGCTTGACTTACATGAGACCCTGCCTCAAAACAGAAACGGGCTGGAGAGTTGGTTTGGTGGTTGGGAGCGCTGGCTACTCCAGAGGACCCAGGTTCAGTTCTCAGTACCAGCATTGCAGTTCACAACTCTGTGCATGTAACTGTAGGCCCAGGGGATCTGAGCTCTTCTAGATTCCCACAGCGATAGGCCTGGTGAGCAAAAGGCATGTAGATGAAGAAACCAAACATATAAAATTAACTTTAAAAAGACAGAAAATTTCTCTGGGTTTTTCTGTATAGTCCAGCTGGCCTTAGAGATCTGCCTGCCTGTGCCTTTATTTTTATACATAACAGCATAATACTTATTCTCTAAAATCTGTCTAAATATTGTAGTGAGCCACTTTTATCAAAATATGACCAAAATTTCCATTAATCATGATCCTTTTCATCTCTTTTGAAAATAAACACTGGCTCAGTGTTGGGAGCTCTGATTGCTCTTCTTAAAGACCTGGGTTCATGGACTGGAGAGATGGCTCAGCAGTTAAGAGCACTGACTGCTCTTCCAGAGGTCCTGAGTTCAGTTCCCAGCACCCACATGGTGGCTCCCAACCATCTGTAATGGGATCTGATGCCCTCTTCTGGTGTGTCTGAAGTCAGCTACAGTGTACTTATAAGTAATAAATAAATCTTTAAAAAAAAAAAAAAAAAAAGGCCCAGGTTTAATCCCCAGCACCAACTGGAAGGCGAGAATGCAACACCCTCACCCAGACTTACATGCAGGCAGAACACCAGTGCCCATGAAATTACAAAAAGAAAACTTATTAGTTATGTTTAAGTTACTGCTTCACCATGAATTGATGAGCACTCAAAGGAGCACCGCAAGGCTAGCCCTGACCTCAGGCAGCAGCGCTTTCCTGCAGTCTTAATGAATAGAAGCTATCGGTGAACAGTAGGGAACTGAGGGTGGAGCACTCTTTCCTCGGGATCATAGTGCTCACTAAGTATCAGATGATGGCAGTGCAAGCTGGGACACAGCTCAGTCGATAGTGTTCATATGGCAGGCACGAGTCCCTGGCTGTGATCCCAGCCCACGTGAACTGTCCACAGTGGCAGACCTCGTAATCCCAGCACTGGAGTACGTAGGGCGGGAAGATCTGAAGTCCAGGGCTATCCTCAGCTGCAGAGTTGGTGCACAGCAAGTTCAGGGCAAGCCTAGGCTACACAGGAACCAAAAAAAAAAAAATCAGGAGAGAATTTGTCAAAGTCTTGTGAAATTAAGTGCTTAGAATTTCTTTTTAATTACAGGGCCTTATTTTGGGGAGTAAAACCAACTGGGCAGAGGATCCTGCACTCAGAGAGATTGTGCTGCAGCTGGAGAAGAATCTCACTACACTGTAATAAGAATCTCGCCTTGGCATTTTAAAATGGGTTTTGTGGCCAGTCTGTCATTCCAGGATCAGAGTTCATGGGAAATGTAAATAGTGTATTTAGAACCTTTCTCTGCTTCAGTGTTTGGATTTCGAGTTGATGCTATGGCACGGAATCTTTTGTTTTAAATGTGCTCAGTAAAGTGACTGGCATACTCTGCAGGAGTGTGAACATCGAGGCCTTGGAAAGAGGCCCCTGCTCATGCCACCACTGAATGTGCACATCTTTGCAGACGTTTTCCTGGCTGTCCCTCAGAATATGCTTATGCATCTGTGCACACTGGCTTGTCGGCCAAAAATTAGAACAGCGTCCGACGGGTAACGTTGTGTTTGTGAAGTAAGGTTCTTACTTTTTTCTCCGTCTTTATTTAGCATGCATTTAACTTTTGTAAATTAAGGAATAAAAAGAATAAACATTACTGTCTTATTAACTAAAAGAGAAAACTTACAGGACTAGAGAGGTGGCTCAGTGGTTAAGAACACTGACTACTCTTCCATAGGACCCAGGTTCAGTTCCCAGCACCCACAGGGCTGCTTACAACCGTCAGTAACGCCAGTTTCAGGGAATCTGACACCCTCTTCTGGCCACAACCAGGCACCAGGCATGCATGTGGAGCACACACATACATGCATGCAAAACACACATAAATATTAAAAAAAAAAAAACTTAAAAATTAAAAATTTCCCTCCAAGTACTACTCATAAGATATCCAAAAACAGAAAATGGAGTCTATAAAAGAGAAATAAGAACCCCAGTCACAGTAGCTCATGAAAGACGTGTATATTTCTGTCTTTGTGAGCTTATATGGTCACTTAGGACTTGAGCTGAGAGAGGAGCTACAGTGTGACGTATGCCAGGTAGGGACTTCTGACAAAAGGCCACCACATGAGAACTACACAAGCAAAATGAACACTGCTTAGGGGAGGTGGGCCAAGCACCAGTCACAGAATAGACTTCTTATAGTTTTTTTAAAAACTTTTATTTCATCATCCTGAGTGAGCTAACCCAATCACAGAAAGACATACATGGTATGCACTCATTGATAAGTGGCTATTAGCCCAAATGCTTGAATTACCCTAGATGCCTAGAACAAATGAAACTCAAGACGGATGATCAAAATGTGAATGCTTCACTCCTTCTTTAAAAGGGAACAAGAATACCCTTGGCAGGGAAGAGAGGCAAAAGATTAAAACAGAGACTGAAGGAACACCCATTCAGAGCCTGCCCACATGTGGCCCATACATATACAGCCACCCAATTAGACAAGATGGATGAAGCAAAGAAGTGCAGAAGTGTAGATCGCTCCTGAGAGACACAGCCAGAATACAGCAAATACAGAGGCGAATGTCAGCAGCAAAACCACTGAACTGAGAACAGGACCCCCATTGAAGGAATCAGAGAAAGAACTGGAAGAGCTTGAAGGGCTCGAGACCCCATATGTACAACAATGCCAAGCAACCAGAGCTTCCAGGGACTAAGCCACTACCTAAAGACTCTACATGGACTGACCCTGGACTCTGACCTCATAGGTAGCAATGAATATCCTAGTAAGAGCACCAGTGGAAGGGGAAGCCCTGGGTCCTGCTAATACTGAACCCCAGTGAACTAGACTGTTGGGGGAGGGCTGCAATGGGGGAGGGTGGGAGGAACACCCATAAGGAAGGGGAGGGGGAGGGGATGTTTGCCCGGAAACCGGGAAAGGGAATAACACTCGAAATGTATATAAAAATATTCAAGTTAATAAAAAAAAAAAAAAAAAACTTTTATTTCATGGGCAGTTGTGGTGCACACCTTTGATCCCAGCACTAGGAGGCAGAGGCAGTCTGATCTACAGAGCAAGTTCAGAATAGCCAGGACTACTCAGAAATCATTTTGAAAAAAAAAAGTGTGCGCGTGCGTGCGTGCGTGCGCGCATGGGCGCATGGGCGCATGGGCGCATGCGTGTTTGTATATTCCATGTATATGCCACAGGCTACAGAGCCCAAAAGAAGGTGTCAGATCCCCTGGAACTGTAGCTTCAGCCGGCTGTGAGCTGTCATGTGCTGGTAACGAGACCTAAATCCTTTGAGAGCAGTCAGTGCTCTTAAGTACTGAGACATCTCTCTAGCCCCAGAAAATGGACTTTTTCTACAGTAGAGGAATTCTAAGTTTCTGAAGCATGTAAGAAAAATGGGCTTTTCCTTTTAAGTTTTTATTGCGGGGTAGTTCTCTGAATTTGAGGCTGACCTGGTCTGCATATCTAGGTAATAGTCCAGCAAGTTGGGATTATATAGTGAGACCCTCTCTCAAAAATAAAAATAAAGTGATTCTTCTCCCATTGAGGCCAGACAAGGCAGCCCAGCTAGTAGAACATATCCCACAGACAGGCAATTGCTTTTGGGAGAGCCCCCATTCCAGTTGTTCGGGACCCATATGGTGGGTCCACATCTGCTACATATGTGCAGGGAGGCCTGGGTCCAGGTCAGCTGACTCTGCTGGTCTTCCTGTGGAGTTCTCATCCCCTTAGGAGCCACAGTCCTTCCTCCTATTCTTCCATACGAGTCCCCAAACTCTATGTACTGTTTGGCTGTGGGTGTCTGTATCTGTCTGAGTCAGCTGCTGAGCCTCAGAATGAGAATCTCCCACAGACAGGGGTTGGGGATTTGGCTCTGGTAGAGCGCCACCTAGGAAGCGCAAGGTCCTGGGTTGGTCCCCAGCCCCAAAAAAAAAAAAAAACCAAAAAAAAAAAAAAAAAAAAAAAAAAAAAAAAGAATCTCACAGACAGTTTTTCACTAGGAGAAAACTACTCTATCTGTACACAAACTAAAGACAACCTAGGCCAGGGACTTACATTGCTGGCAGTTTTCTCTGTAAGAACTTGTTACCTGGCTTCAGACCTCATTCATTGCATCCCTTTTCATAGAGCAGAAGCAGGCACACCAATGGCTAACACTTCCAGTGTCATTATTGGAGAAAATGCTCCAGTAGAAGGGATGTGGTTTAAGAAGGGGCTGGTGGCCAATTCATACACAAGGATAACGGAGAATGCACACTAGAAAACAAACCACCAATCAAAAAGGATCAAGAGCAGAGCAGGCAGTCTGACGGAAGAGGACACCTAGAGCAGGCAGTCTGATGGAGGAGGGCAGCCAGTGCTAGCAGGTTAGTGTGTGAGCAGCTAGCACTAGCAGGACACAAAACTTTGCACTTTTCCCTCTTCAGTAGTCCTCCATCCCCTGACATCACACACTGTTAACCCATTAGCCTGTGGAACTTGCAGCTTAAGCCAGCCACCCCCGTGGTAGCATTTTAAAATGTTAAACTACTCAACACCAATCGTGACTTTTTAATCAATAAACATTAATTTTAAAATAAAAAAAGAGAAAAAGACAAAGAATAAAGTCAAGGACCTATAGTAGGTTGGGTGGGAAAGACCAAGGAACACATTCAGGGTAGAATAAAATACCAATTCAAAGATACTGAAGAATGTTCACGTGGCATGTTATGCAAAGTCAAGGCCTTCAAATGAGTGACCATGGCCACTGACTCAGGATGCCCTGTGACACGTTCCACTGTGACGGCGGTACATGAACCTGTAGTCACAGGACAAAAGACACCATAAATCAGTGCCATTGCCAGATACCTTAGGTGGGATGTCAGGTGGCTGGCAGCTAATGGGAAATCTCTGCAGTTGTGGATTGAGTGTGAAATGTCCTTTGTGACCTCACGTATTTGGACCATGGGCCAACAGCTGGTGGCACTATTTTGGAAAGGTGTGGAATTTTAATATATCTTTTTAATTTAATATGTATGACTATTTTGCCTGCATGTATGTATGTGTCATTGAAGTTCAGGAGGAGTCATCAGAACCCCTGGAACTGGAGTTAGGAGTGGATGTGAACTACCATGGTGGTGCTGGGAAATAAACCCAAGTCTCTATAGTAGCAGTCAGTGCTCACAACCACTGAACCATATCTCCAGCCCAAGCCGGAGCATTTGTCAGGAGATGGAACTTCATGGAGGACCTGAATTTGGGACCAGCCTCGAGGTTTTATGGTCTGCCCCTACTTCCTGCAGCTCTCTGGTTCCTGCCTGCAGATGATATGTTACCAAGTGCCTCACACTCCCTCTGCCAAGTCTTCCTTATGAGCATGAACTATATTCCCTCAACAAACCCTTCCTCATTTCGATTGTTTCTTGTCAGGTATTTGGTCAGAGCAACAAGAAAAGTCACAAACGTGGGTGCTACCTGATGACATGCTCAGCTTTGGGGTTGGTCATTGCTAGTGGTCCAATATAGTTAATTGTTGCATTCCAAAGATTTTACCGAGTAGTTAAAACACATTATTTCAGATAAGAAATGGGTGATAATGGCTGTTAAGAGAGCTATCCAGCTGGAGAGATGGCTCAGCTGTTAAAGGCTAGGCTCACAACCAAAAATATAAGAGGGCTGTCTTAGGGTTTTACTGCTGTAAACAGACACCATGATCAAGGCAACTCTTTTTTTTTCTTTTGTTTTTTGTTTCTTGTCTCAAGCTTATTTGTAAAAACAACATAGGACTGGTCATCTGCAATAGTGTGTAGGTAGGTGTGTCACAGCAGTCCGTCTGTCTTCACACTGGCAGGAGCCTTTTCTATAGGGCCTTCCCAGGGGCCTGGGCTGGAGTTGAAGCCTAGGCCTTAGCTGGAGTTTTGGCCTCTGCCTTGGTTTGAACCTTGGGCTTTGGTTGGCAGAGCCTATGACCCTTGGCTGTGTAGCTTCAAATCCTCTTCCCAAGCTTGGGGTGAGCGATGAAAGCCAGACGGCTGAGTTTGTGGCTGGAGCCCTTTGGCATCTTGGGCTTGATGGCCTGAGGCTTCACGGGGCCCTGATGGCCTCTGCTCGTGCACTCACTGCCTTGGCATTGTTGGCCTGCATCTTCTTCAGGCCTTTCTTGTGCTTCTTGGCAAAGCCATGTTCCTCAGAAACTTGGGGTCAACTCCCTTAAGAGATTTGTATCTTTGTGAATGGTTTCTTGATGCCATTTCTGTGCCATTTGCGGGACTGGTTGTGTGTGGTGTGGTTCTTGGACTTGGTCATGTCTGCACCGTAAGCTGCGGCTCCCGCAGCACCTGGGACCAGAAGAGAAAGAGCTAGGCAACTCTTATAAAGGACAACATTTAATTGGGGCTGGCTTACAGGTTCAGAGGTCCAGTCCAGTATCATCATGGCAGGAAGCATGGCAGCACCCAGGCAGGCAAGGAGCTGAGAGTTCTACATCTTGTTCCAAAGGCAAACAGGAGAAGACTGTCTTCCAGGCAGCTAGGATGAGGGTCTTAAAGCTCACACCCGGGGTTGGGGATTTGGCTCAGTGGTAGAGTGCTTGCCTAGGGAAGCGCAAGGTCCTGGGTTCAATCCCCCCCCCCCCGGGAAAGGGAATAACCCGTAAAAAAATTCAAAAAAAAAAAAAAAAGAAAGCTCACACCCACAATGACACACTTCCTTCAACAAGGCCACACCTCCTAGTAGTGCCACTCCCTGGGCCAAGCACATGCCAACCATCACAAGGACTAAAGATAGCCTCGGATAATTTTAGCTCTTGGTCTACAGCATTCCAACTCTCCACAAACCATGGGGGCTCCGATCAACAGGACTGCAGAGCCTCGAAAATGGTGTGACTTTTTCAGCAAAGTCTATTTGTACCAGAAATGGAACATCTAGGTGGATGTTTCCAACGGTTTGAAGACCTGACTTCTCAGACCTTAACTCTCAGCCAAACAGCTGCTATCCCTTTAAAAGGCAGTGCCCATCCCCCATCCTTCCTTTTAGTACACAGCTGGCCAGAGGCCACTTAATCAGACATGCCATCCAACCCTGTGGCCAGTCTGATAACAAGACTTCTGTATCCTGACCCAGGTATTCTCTACGGCACAGTGAGAGTTAGCTGACATATACAGACAGGAGACAGAAGATGCCTATAGAACTATTTCAAGGATGTTTTATTTAGAGAACCATGCCATGGGATTGTATTAAAAGGTGGTTTATGTGGGTGCCTGTCTTGGATACAAGATTCTGCCAATGACACTAAAGTTTGATACGGTGGCTTCCAGAAGCCCAAAGAAATTATCTAACACTGAGCTAGACAAAAACAAGTATGGAAGAAGGAATTGAAAAGCCTAGAGCACAACATGTAGAAGAATGCAGATCGATCCATGCTTATCACCCTGTACAAAGCTTAAGTCCAAGTGGATAAAGGACCTCCACATCAAACCAGATACACTCAAACTAATAGAAGAAAAACTAGGGAAGCATCTGGAACACATGGGCACTGGAAAAAATTTCCTGAACAAAACACCAATGGCTTATGCTCTAAGATCAAGACTGGACAAATGGGATCTCATAAAACTGCAAAGCTTCTGTAAGGCAAAGGACACTGTGGTTAGGACAAAACGGCAACCAACAGATTGGGAAAAGATCTTTACCAATCCTACAACAGATAGAGGCCTTATATCAAAAATATACAAAGAACTCAAGAAGTTAGACCGCAGGGAGACAAATAACCCTATTAAAAAATGGGGTTCAGAGCTAAACAAAGAATTCACAGCTGAGGAATGCTGAATGGCTGAGAAACACCTAAAGAAATGTTCAACATCTTTAGTCATAAGGGAAATGCAAATCAAAACAACCCTGAGATTTCACCTCACACCAGTGAGAATGGCAAAGATCAAAAACTCAGGTGACAGCAGATGCTGGCGAGGATGCGGAGAAAGAGGAACACTCCTCCATTGTTGGTGGGATTGCAGACTGGTACAACCATTCTGGAAATCAGTCTGGAGGTTCCTCAGAAAACATTGAACTGCCTGAGGATCCAGCTATACCTCTCTTGGGCATATACCCAAAAGATGCCCCAACATATAAAAAAGACACATGCTCCACTATGTTCATCGCAGCCTTATTTATAATAGCCAGAAGCTGGAAAGAACCCAGATGCCCTTCAACAGAGGAATGGATACAGAAAATGTGGTACATCTACACAATGGAATATTACTCAGCTATCAAAAACAATGACTTTATGAAATTCATAGGCAAATGGTTGGAACTGGAAAATATCATCCTGAGTGAAAATAACCCAATCACAGAAAAACACACATGGTATGCACTCATTGATAAGTGGCTATTAGCCCAAATGCTTGAATTACCCTAGATGCCTAGAACAAATGAAACTCAAGACGGATGATCAAAATGTGAATGCTTCACTCCTTCTTTAAAAGGGGGAACAAGAATAGCCTTGGCACAGAATAGAGAGGCAAAGATTAAAACATAGACAGAAGGAACACCCCATTTAGAGCCTGCCCCACATGTGGCCCATACATATACAGCCACCCAATTAGACAAGATGGATGAAACAAAGAAGTGCAGGCCGACAGGAGCCGGATGTAGATGGCTCCTGAGAGACACAGCCAGAATACATCAAATACAGAGGCGAATACCGGCAGCAAAACCACTGAACTGAGAACAGGACCCCGTTGAAGGAATCAGGAAAGAACTGGAAGAGCTTGAAGGAGCTCAGACCCTTATGAACAACAATGCCAAGCAACCAGAGCTTCCAGGGACTAAGCCACTACCTAAAGACTATACATGGACTGACCCTGGACTCTGACCTCATAGGTAGCAATGAATATTCTAGTAAGAGCACCAGTGGAAGGGGAAGCCCTGGGTCCTGCTAAGACTGAACCCCCAGTGAACTAGATTGTTGGGGGGAGGGCGGCAATGGGGGGAGGATGGGGAGGGGAACACCCATAAAGAAGGGGAGGGGGAGGGATTAGGGGGATGTTTGCCCGGAAACCGGGAAAGGGAATAACACTCGAAATGTAAATAAGAAATAATCAAGTTAATAATAATAATAATAATAAAAAAAGCACAAACTGAATTTCTCAGAAACCTCATCAAATCAATCCCTAGCACCGTGTAAACCAGGCTTGGTGGTGAACATCTATAATCCCAGCACTCAAGAGGAGCAGAAGACCAAAGCCATGCTCATTCACCTTCATTGTAAGCTTGAGATTAACCTAGGCCACAAGACACCCTGCCTTTAAAAAGAAAAAAAGCCCAGGGACAGCTCAGGGAGGTAGTTCAGTTAAGTTTGAACATGGCCGCCCTTCTAGAAAGCCTGAGTTAGATTTCCAGCACATAGCCATGTGTAACTCCAATTTCAGGAGGACCTAATGCCCTCTTCTGACTTCTATGGACACCAGGCACACTAGTGGATCACAGATATAACAGGCTCCCAGATCCTAGTAGCACAACTTATACCATGATGGAAGTACCATTCGGCCTTGGAACCTAGCAGGAAAGCAGCAACACTTGCCAAAAGGAAAACAGAGACCTAATCCACTGAAGTCCATCAGTTCTAGGAAAGACCCTGAGGGTATTAACCTTGCTTTAGGTTCTAGGAGAGACCCTGATTGTACTAACCGTAGTTACTCTGCAACTAACTGTTCCTGCTAGCTGAAGTGTGTCAACCCAGGATATGTTTTTGTTTGTTTGTTTGTTTGTTTGTTTGTTTGTTTTGCTTAAAAGCTCACCAAGGGTTAAAAAACCTAGTATGAGGGCTGGAGAGATGGCTCAGTGGTTAAGAGTGCTGACTGCCCTTCCAGAGGTCCTGAGTTCAATTCCCAGCAACCATGTGGTGGTTCACTAGTATGGTGGCCAGCCAATTAATAAAGACTTTCTATTGGCTTGAACCCGTGTCCAAGTAGTCTTCTCTGGAAGGTACCTCACAACACAGACATTCATGTTAAGTAAATCACTAAAATATTCAAATTTTTAAAGACTTTTTTTATTTATGATTACACTGTAGCTGTCTTCAGACACACCAGAAGAGGGCATCAGATCCCATTACAGATGGTTGTGAGCCGCCATATGGATGCTGGGAACTGAACTCAGGATCTCTGGAAGAGCAGCTGAGCCATCTTGCCAGCCCTCAATTGTTTTTTTGTTTTTTTGTTTGTTTGTTTGTTTGTTTTTTCTTTTTTCTTTTTTTCGGAGCTGAGGACCGAACCCAGGGCCTTGCGCTTGCTAGGCAAGCGCTCTACCACTGAGCTAAATCCCCAACCCCCTCAATTGTTTTTTAATGTTTCAGAAGTTCAAGGAAATGGGTTTACTGGAGAGAATATACTTTTTTTTTTTTTTTTTTTTTTTTTTTTTTTTTACTGTTTACCCTTGGCTGGCTAGAACCAGGATGGGCTAAAACTTAGATCCATCAACCTAAAGACAGGCCCCACCATGCCAGCAAAGCTATGCATTTTCTTGCCTTAAAAAGCAATTCCAGAACTTAAAAGACTGATGATGCAGTAAGGTCTAAATGAGTATAAGTTACATAGCACAACTTTGGAAGGACCGGGAAAAAGGGTGGGAACAGGAACTGTGAAAAGACGGGAGCCACTGTGCCAAGAAATAAGCCCACGATGTGGTGCAACATGTAAAGTAGCACCACCTGGAAAGACTGCAAAGCCAGGTAGAAGGGCAGCACCCCAGGGGCTGCAGATGCAGGAGACACAGGATCCTAGTCCTGGGCTCTGCCTGAAGCCTTGGGGCATTACGTGTGCTAGGACCAGATAATGCTTTGCCCCATGTCCCACTTCTGAGCTGGACAGGCCTGGTCTCCTTTGACTATGGTTCCGCCCCCCACGGGGAAGACTCATAGACTGCGTATTCCTCTTCAGGTGGGCCTGCAAGCCTCATCGCTGCTGAGATGGATGGATCTCCTACACAGGCCTTAAACCAAGGAGCTCTGAGATAAAAAGGGCTCACTAAACCATACAGATTCTAGGCAAAGGTGAAGGGCCAGCCATGACCCAAATTGCCACAGCCACCAGAGGTACAGTCAGACAACGCACAGGAAAAAAATCTACTAGGCAGAAAGGGTCATGGTGTTTCCTAACATTTGAATGAAAAAAAAAAAAAAACAAGAATGTTCATTTTCTATCAAACTGACTGTACATAAGACAAGCAGGACAATGGCCAAGGGGCTGTCCTGGAATAGTTTAATCCCTAAAGAAACAATTGTTGACCATCCCACTGTTCTCTGCACCCAAATCCCGTTGGGAAGAGAGCTGAACACCCAGGAGTGCAGACATCCTGAGACCACAGGACAGACTGCCACTTCTACACACCTCTGTCCACATCCAAGGGGAAACTGCACAGTGCCTCTGGACACAGAAATATTGGAACAGTCAGCCGCCAGTACCCACGGTTCTGGTCTATGCCCAGAACCGAACTAAACTGGCCAAACAGCTCCCTGCACCCAAATCCCATGGGGGAAAGAGCTGAACCCTAAAAAATGTAGATACTCCTGAGAAGTCAGAGGAGAATACCCTCTGCCCACAGGCCAGACCCAAGAGGGAATTGCATAGTGCCAACTGTGCCCGATGGGTGCAAGGACCTAGGAGCAATCAGGGGTAGGACCCTTTGATTCCTGCCCATGCCTAGAACTGAAAGACAGTCTCCAGGAGCACGTACACACATGAGAGCAGAGCACCTGTTCTCAGAAAAGGCTGAAAGAAACCAGGAAAACAGTTCTACAGGAGTGCTGACACAGAGGCCTACAGCAGGGCCAAGTCACTCTCAGAAACAGCAAGACAAGCAAACACCAGAGACAACCCAATGGCTAGAGGCAAGCGCAGGAACCTAAGCAACAGAAACCAAGACTACTTGGCATCATCAGAGCCCAGTTCTCCCACCAAAGAAAATACTGGATATCCAAACACACCAGAAAAGCAAGATTTAGATTTAAAATCACATTTTTTGATGATGATGGAGGACTTTAAGAAGGACATAAAGAACTCCATAGAGAAATGCAGGAAAACACAAGTAAACAAGTAGAAGCCCTTAGAGAGGAAACAACAACAACAACAAAAAAAATCCCCTGAAGGAATTACAGGAAAACACAACAAAACCAGGTGAAGGAATTGAACAAAACCATTCAGGATTTAGAAATGGAAAAAAAACAATAAAGAAAGCACAAAAGGGGTTGGGGATTTAGCTCAGTGGTAGAGCGCTTGCCTAGCAAATCCAAGGCCCTGTTTGGTCCCCAACTCCGGAAAAAAAAAAAAAAAAAAAAAAAAAAAAGCACAAAGGGAGACAACCTGGATTTGGAAAACCTAAGTAAATGACAAGGAGTCATAGATATAAGCATCACCAAAAAATACAAGAGATAGAAGAGAGAATCTCAGGGGCAGAAGATACCATAGAAAACATTGACACAACTGTCAAAGATAATGTAAAACACAAAAAGCTCCTAGCCCAAAACATACAGGAAATCCAGGACACAATGAGAAGATCAGCCTAAGGATAATAGGTATAGAATAGAGCAAAAACTCCCAACTTAAAGGGCCAGTAAATATATTCAACAAAATTATAGAAGGAAACTTCCCTAACCTAAAGAAAGAGATGCCCATAAACAGACAAGAAGCCTACAGAACTCCAAATAGATTGGACCAGAAGAGAAATTCCTCCCATCACATAATAGTTAAAACACCAAATGCAAAACAAAGAAAGAATATTAAAAGCAGTGAGGGAAAAAGGTCAAGTAACATATGAAGGCAGACCTATCAGAATCACACCAGACTTCTTGCCAGAGACTATGAAAGCCAGAAGATCCTGGACAGATGTCATACAGACCCTAAGAGAACACAAATGCCAGTCCAGGTTACTGTATCCAGCAAAACTTTCAATTAACATAGATGGAGACGGGGTTGGGGATTTAGCTCAGTGATAGGGTGCTTGCCTAGGAAGCTCAAGGCCCTGGGTTCGGTCCCCAGCTCCGAAAAAAAAAAAAAATAGATGGAGAAACCAAGATATTCCATGACAAAACCAAATTTACACAATATCTTTCTACAAATCCAGCCCTACAAAGGATAATAGATGGAAAACTCCAACACAAGGAGAGAAACCATACAAAAAGCAAGAATATAATTTCCTTGCAATGAAACCAAAAGAGACACACAAACATAATTCCACCTCTAACAACGAAAATAACAGGAAGCGACAATCACTATTCCTTAATATATCTCAACATCAACAGACTTAATTCCCCAATAAAAAGACATAGGCTAACAGACTGGATATGTAAAGAGGACCCAGCATTTTGCTGCATGCAAGAAACACACCTCAGAGACAAAGACAGACACTACCTCAGAGTAAATGGCTGGAACACAACTTTCCAAGCAAATGGCCCGAAGAAACAAGCTGGAGCTGCCATGCTAATATCAAATAAAATTTACTTTCAGGGACTGGAGAGATGGCCCAGTGGTTAAGAGCAATGATTACTCTTCCAGAGGTCCTGAGTTCAATTACCAGCAACTACATGGTAGCTCACAACCATCTGTAATGAGACCTGATACCCTCTTCTGGTGTGTCTGAAGACAGCTACAGTGTACTTATATAAAAATAATTTTTAAAAAGTAATAAAAAATTGACTTTCAACCAAAAGTCATTAAAAAAGATAAGGAAGGACACTTCATATTCATCAAAGGAAAAAATCCACAAAGATGAACTCTCAATCCTAAATATCGATGCTCCAAATGCAAGGACACCTGGTTCAACTGGAGGTCAGCATGTAGAAGAATGCAAATTGACCCATTCTTATCACCCTGTGCAAAGCTTAAGTCTAAGTGGATCAAGGACCTCCACATCAAACCAGATACACTCAAACTAATAGAAGAAAAACTGGGGAAGAGCCTCAAACACATGGACACTGGGGAAATTTTCTGAACAAAACACCAATGGCTTATGCTCTAAGATCAAGAACCACAAATGGGACCTCATAAAACTGCAAAAGCTTCTGTAAGGCAAAAAGACACTGTTATTAGTACAAAAAACAGCAACCAACAGATTGGGAAAAGATCTTTACCAATACTACAACTAATAGAGGCTAATATCCAAAATATACAAAGAACTCAAGAAGTTAGACTCCAGAGAGCCAAATAACCCTATTAAAAATGGAGTACATGGGGTTGGGGATTTAGCTCAGTGGTAGAGTGCTTGCCTAGCAAGCGCAAGGCCCTGGGTTCGGTCCCCAGCTCCGGGAAAAAAAAAAAATGGAGTACAAAGCTAAACGAAACATTCTCAGCTGAGGATTATCGAAAGGCCAAAAAGCACCTAAAGAAATGTTCAACATCCTTAGTCATCAGGGAAATTCAAATCAAAACAACCCTGAGATTCCACCTCACACCAGTGAGAATGGCAAAGATCAAAAACTCAGGTGACAGCAAATGCTGGTGAGGATGTGGAGAAAGAGGAACACTCCTCCATTGTTGGTGGGATTGCAAACTGATACAACCACTCTGGAAATCAGTCTGGAGGTTCCTCAGAAAATTGGACATTGAACTACCGGAGGACCCAGCTATACCTCTCATGGGTATATACCCAAAAGATTCTCTAACATACAACAAAGACACATGCTCCACTATGTTCATAGCAGCCTTATTTACAATAGCCAGAAGCTGGAAAGAACCCAGATGCCCTTCAACAGAGGAATGGATCCAGAAAATGTGGTACATCTACACAGTAGAGTAATACTCAGCTATCAAAAACAATGACTTCATGAAATTCATAGGCAAATGGAATGAACTAGGAAATATCCTGAGGGAGGTAACCCAATCACAGAAAAACACAGTTGGTATGCACTCATTGATAAGTGGATATAAGCCCAAAAGCTGGAACTACCCAAGATGCAATTCACAGACCACAGGAAGCTCAAGAAGGATGATCAAAATGCAGATGCTTGGACTGAAGAGATGCCTCAGTGGTTAAGAGCACCGACTGCTCTTCCAGAGATCCTGAGTTCAAATCCCAGCAACCACATGGTGGCTCACAACCATCTGTAATGAGATCTGATGCCCTCTTTCCATATGTCTGAAGACAGCTACAGTGTATTCATATCTAATAAATAAATCTTTAAAAAATGTGGGTGCTCCCACCCCTTCTTAAAAGGGGAAAATGGAATTGATGAAGCTAAAAAATGCATACTGAAAGGGACCGAATATAGATCTCTTCTGAGAGACACATCCAGAGCATGTCCAATACAGAGGTCAATGCTAGCAGCAAACCACTGAACGAGAACAGGACCCCCTTGGGGGGGGGGAATTAGAGAAGGATTGAAAGAATTGAAGGAGCTTGCAACCACATAAGAACAACAACGCCAACCAACCAGAACTTCCAGGGACTAAACCACTACCGAAAGTCTATACATTGACTGACCCAGGGCTCCAACTGCATATGTATCAGAGAATAGACTTGTTGGGGCACCAGTGGAAGGGGAAGCCCTTGGTCTTGCCAAGGTTGGACCCTCAGTGCAGGGTAATATGGGGGGGGGGCAGTAGGGGGATGGATGGGGGGGAATATGGTATAAGGGAGGGGGAGGGGGAGGGGTAGGGGAAGGAAGAGAAGGAGAGAATGGGGGGCTTATGGAAAGGAAACCAGGAAAGAGAATAACATTTGAAATGTAAGTAAAGGAATATATCTAATAAAAAAATAAAAAAGAAAAAAGAAACAATTGTAACTTCTTGGTTGTTTGGTTTCCAAACTAGAACACAATGTGGTGTTGATAGTTAGCCTCCAGAGCAAAGCACAGCTCTAGCTCCACAGAGAAGTAACCATGGCCAGAGAACACCAATTTGGGTTGCAATGGATAAAAGTGTTCCACGGTGGAGAAGTCACATGAACTTCTATAGTCCCGGAGCAAAAAGAGTGAGAAAGTGTTTGTGTAATACAGTGATGGGAACATCAGGGAGATTGTTCCAGCAAAGCTGAAAAGGCTTTGCTACAATGTCTCATGACCTTCTTGGCCTTGGTGGAAACTACATTCCCAGAGTCTTCTCCCATAGTCACAAATGTTTCCTCAGATACAGAGGCGTTATGCAGGAGGTTAGCTCTGGGAAGGACTGAGTAACAGGACATATGGATACACACACACACACACACACACACACACACACACACACACACACACACACGGAGTCACACGGGTGGGCCAGCTAAATGCCCAGAAACGATTCAAAGATAATGGTGGTGGTTGGCTGGTGGTAAAGATAAAAGATAGTTCAATTCCCAGCAACCACAGAGGCCCACAGCCATCTGTAATGGGATCTGACCCTCTCTTCTGGTGTCTGAAGACAGCTACAGAGTGCTGCTCACATACATTAAATAAATAAATCTTAAAAAAAAAAAAGAATAAAGAGGATAGTGACCAGTCAAGTACAGATAGGCCAGCCCAGGCCAAGAAATAAGCTGTCAGGTCCAGTCTAGCTGGGCAAGATTGAAGCAACTTTAAGAGCTCCCACGTGCAGAGAACTGTTGCCCTTCCCTAATGAATCCTCACTTGCAGGCACGTTTAAGCCCTATGCACACTCTTGTGTCTTATACATCTACTTAGACAGAACAGGCAGAATTCTGCGTTCAACCGGCTTCTGAGAAAAGCATACCTCTCTCTTAGAACCAGCCTAGAGTAGGGGAAGAACAGAGAAGAGGAATATAAAGCCATGGCTGCCAAGGTGGAGACTGTTACTGCTCGTCGCAGCCTGCATTCTTTGAGGGCAGGGTACATTTATCTGTGTGTGTGTGTGTGTGTGTGTGTGTGTGTGTGTGTGTGTGTACATGTCACAGCATGCTTTCAGAATCAGAAGATTTGGTTCTCTTCTACCACAGGGATCTGGGATGGATTGAACCCAGGTCATCAGACAAGGATCGTTTCTCATCTCACCAGCCTCAAGCTTGTGCTTTTTTTTTTTTTTTTTAAGATTGTATTTCTGTTTTCTTGCTACTTGTGACTGAGCTCTTGACAGTTGTTCAACTACTATGTCCCATCCAAATTCCGTTTCAGGAACAAAGCAAGCCAGACTGCTGCTGGGTTGAAACCACCAACTTCTCTATAAACTATTAGTTCTCAACACGTGGGTCTGTCTCGACCACTTCGGCAAACGTCTACCTCCAAAAATATTTACATTACAACTTGTAACAGTAGCAAAATTACAGTGATGATGTAGCAACGGAAATAGTTGTATGGCGGGGGTCGCCACAATGTGAGGAGCTGTTAAAGGGTCGAAGCACTAGCAAGGCTGAGAACCACCGCTATAAACAGTAATAAATGGCTACTTCACGGATTAATAACAGCCCAAGGTGTTCGTGCTTTCTTTTTAGTCATGAAGTCCTGGTGTCCATTGTCTGCAGAACCTTATACATAGATGTGGCTTTAGGAAACTTCAGCGTACATCATAAAACCAAAAAAGAACATGGAGTGGTTTCCCTGGTTGATTTAACTTGAAGCTGTGAGTTAAGGTGGCCTCTTATTGCTTTCCTCCCTACAGTTTCTGGCCATAAATTGAACTCAGGATGTCTCAGAATTATTTCTGATTCCAGACCACAAGAATACAGAGAGAGCGGCCATGACAGGCCCAAGTCTCACCTTCTGCCACCAGTTTTTCTGCTCCAACAGACCAGGCAGATAGTGGAGACGTCACCCATGATTGTACTGGGATGATTGTCCCAGAGTGTCCCGTGGAGGGCTGTTCACTGCAGCCTTTCTAGGGCTTTGTGGGGAACTTCGTTTGTTCTTTCCAGCAGAACTCCGGTAAGGCAGTTACCATGTTTAACCTCTGCTGGTTTTAGGAGGTCAGCCTGGACTACATAGTAAATGCCCGACTAGCCTGACCTACTACAGCGTGAGCCCTGACCAGTGTGGTAATGCACACCGGTAATCCCAGGTCTTGGGAGGTGGAAGCAGGAAGATCAGCAGTTCAAGGTCATGCTTGGCTACCTGGCAAATTTGAGGTTGGCCTGGCTTACCTGAAACCTTTTCTCGAAAAGATGAAGGGAAGAAGGAGAGAGAGAGGGGTAGAGGGAGAGAGGGAGAAAGGGAGAAGAGAGGGAGAAAGGGAAAGAGAGAGAGAGAGAGAGAGGGAAAGAGAGAGAGAGAGAGAGAGAGAGAGAGAGAGAGAGAGAGAGAGAGAGAGAGAGAGAGCGCCAGCCAGTAGAAACAACTTTGTGGAGTAGAAACAACTTTGTGGAGTAAATGCCCCTGACCTCCTAGTCCTTTTCTCCCTGCTTTCTCTGTTCCCACCTCTCAAGAGTGGAGCAGATCTGTACTTCCGTCCCTCAGAGACAGATGGCCGGCTGCTCTCTAGTTACACCAGCCAGGTCTACATAGTGAATCCTGGGCCATGAGGCTTGACATGTCTCAAGGAAAACCAAACAGCCCAACTCAGAGCTCAGATCCTTTCCAACAGAGCTCGGGGGCCAGAACTAGGAAGCACTGTGCTCACCCCGCAGCATGTTGTCTAATACAGAACTGGGCCAAAGTACAAGGCTGCGTCAAGGTCGAGCGCCCGAAGGCTGCCAATGCTTGGCTCAGCTCTACTCTCTACGCAGGAGATCCAGCTGGGTGAGCCTAAGGCTTAACTTCCCTCCCATAGGTCTTGTCAGCGAGGCTCTGTGAAACCCCACCCCCTTCTTCTTGCAGGACAGAAGTCCTGCAATACAGTTCTAAACAGGTAGGGGGTGGGGGAGGGAGGGATGGAGAGAGGAGGGAAGGGGAGGGAAGAAGAGAGGCAAGAAGAGAGGAAGGGAGGGAGGGAGAGAAGGAGAGCGAGGGGGGGTTGCAGGGGGCGGGGGTGTCTCTGGTCTAGGCTGGCTTGTTCCCACCTAGCACTGGATTTACATGTGCACAGACCACGTCTGCTCTTTAATTGAGTTGTAGGAACTGAACTGGAGTTTTCATGCTTACATAGCAAATCCTCCTGGCTGAGCTATTTCTTGGCCCTAGGGCAGGGCAGGGTGGGGCAAATATATCTTACTTTTTTTTTTTTTTTTTTTTTTTTTGGTTCTTTTTTTTTTTCGAGCTGGGGACCGAACCCAGGGCCTTGCGCTTCCTAGGCAAGCTCTACCACTGAGCTAAATCCCAACTCCATATCTTACTTTTTAAAAAAGATTTTTAAAAAGTGTTTTAAATTTTATCTGTATTGGTGTTTTGCTTGCATGTATGTCTGTGCACCATGTTTGTGCCTGGTGAGAACCAGGGGAGTTAAAGACAGTTTAAGCAACCATGCTGGTGCTGGGAATTGAACCCAGGTCCTCTGGAAGAGCAGTTAGTGTTCTCAACTGCCGAGCCATCTCTTCTACCCCAGAAATATCTTTGAGTGGCTGGCTCGCCCACCCTCCTGATTTTATTATAGAACTTAGGATACCAGAAGTGTTTGGAGGCTTAGCTCTTGACAGTCTGCCCTCCATATCTGATTCACAAGCGAAGAGGTAAAAGGAAGGCAATGTTTAGGACGTAGCTGCTGTCTGCACTTCTATGCAGTCCTCGCAAAGACCTTCTCAAATAACCTGGTTAAGGAATCGCATCCCTTAAACATACCTTGCCTTGCCCTGACCCACCCCGGCCCACCTTCTCTCTAAACAGGGTCTCAGGGCCTCACTACTTGTCTAGACTGGCTTTGAATTCAAGATCTCCCTGCTGTAGATTCATAGGGTGGCTTCGCTACACACAGTTTAAGTGTTTTTTCCCCTTAAGGTTCTTTGTATATAAAACACTTCCATGCTGTTGGTGGTGGTGTGCATCTTAAACCTAGAACTCGGTAGACGGGAAGAGGCAGATTTCTGTTCGTGTGTCACAGGCCGGCTCGGGGTACATGAAAAGACCCTTCCAATGTAGAAGGATGTTTTTAAGACAGAGGCATATGAGTTGGGACTCACCTCAGAACAGCACTTCGGGCAGGAGACTCTGCTGCAGTTCCCAGGGCCTGCATGCCTGGCTTTGTGTGTGTGTGGTATATGTGTTGTGTGTGTGTGTGTGTGTGTGTGTGTATAGGGCCAGTGTACACCCTTTTTCAGCTGGAGGACCCCATTTGGTGCATGTCCTGTGCATGCTGCCACTGTCTTTGTGTTATGTGTGTGCTGGCTCATTGTATCTAGAAGGTCTTGATTTTCTGGAGGCCTCCACCCATCCCCTCTGTCTCTTAACACCTTTTTCTCATTCTCTTTTGCGGAGTTCCCTGAGGGGAGGCATTTAATGGAGATATTCCTTTTTAAGGCTGAGTGTTCCAAGGTCTTTCATGATGAATATTGCCAGGCTCTGGGTCTGGGTATTTGTTCCCATCTGCAGCAGGAGGAGACTTCTCTGAGGATGACTGAGCATGGGACAGATCTATGTAACTTCCAAGTTTTAATGAAACTGTTCGTGTTAGGAAGTCATAAGAGTTGGTTTCAGATTAAATTTTGGACTGTATTGAAACTAGAAACTAGCTACCTAGGAGGGAAATGGTTCTAGATAATTTGGGATGATGAACCAAATAGTTCAACCGTTTGCTGCACAACGTCATGACTGAAAGGGCCAGAGGTGAGTGCTCGGGCGGGAAGAGGGGCGGGGCGGGCGCAGAGGGGTGGAGCTGGCCCTTATAGCTCCTCAGTGACATCACACAGGCTCCGCCCCACGCTACCCACTCCCGATACTTCTGCCGCTCGCCTGCGCCCCGGAAGCTGCCCCTACTCGGGGGTCATTATGGGCAGCAAGATGGCTTCCGCCACCAGGGTCGTGCAGGTAAAACCTGGGCCGCTCCCGCGCTTGGAAGGGAGAGAGGGATGGTGCCGACGCAGTGGCAGCGCCGGGAGGAAAGGCGGTGCCAGAGAATGCGCGGTGACCGCGGCCCTGAGGAGGGCCAGCGGGTGTGTGTGTCTGAGAATGGAAACTCCGGCTCCGGCTCCGGGGGTAAATAGGGTCTGGTGCCAAGGGTTCGAGGCCCGCGGCCGGTGGTGGCCTCTGGTAGTGTCTGCTCGTGCTCGTCGGGGTCGGAGGATTCCCCGGCACCTCATTAGCTCTAGTAGTCTGCGGACTACGCTGCTCCAGCAGTCCGGCCAATCGCCGTTTAATGTTGTTCGCCAGCCAGCCAATCCGGAGGAAGGCCTTAGCGGGGCGGGGAAGGAAGCAAATCCTGGATCTGACCTGGTGTCCCTTCAAGGACTTGGGAATGGCCGGATAACCGGCCCCTTGGTCTGCTTCCTCACCTTCGAGCTGGTTAGATCTGATCTTTTCAGGCATCTCGGCTAGAGATGCAGGAATGAGTAAAATACCATACTGTTTAAATTTATTACTTACTATTATGTGCGTCTCAGGGTTGGTTTGCCAAGCCTTTCTCCACTGTGCTTAGATAGGCAGCTATGGTAACATTGCTAGTCCACTCATCAATTACTAACTCCTGACAGCTTTTATATCTGCTCCTCCAGCTGTGGTCTCTAAATAGGAGCGGTAAAAAAAAATTCATGAGTAAGTGGACAGCCTTTTGTAATTAGAGAGTTTAAAAAATTCTGAATGTGGAGTGTTTTCTGATTAATCTTCACTTTTGATAAGTGCTTTTTTTTTTTCCCCACAAACACTTTCCTTTGAAGTTGTCTGAATGATGACCTTTGGAAGCACTTCACTGAATAATCCTCGGTTACTCATTCCGTTGGTAGGCACGGAGCATTGAGTATGGTTCTGCAAGTACAGAATAGCTGGCAGTCTGTTATCCATCCTATATAACCTCTTACATCAATAATGTGTATATAACTCAGTCTGGAGTGGTAAAGGAGCAGACATGGTAGCACACACCGTTAATCCCAGCACTCAGGTAGCAGAGGAAGGCAGACCTCTGTGAGGTGGAGGCCAGCCTGGTCTACAGAGTGAGGTATAGCCAGAGGTCTGTAGTAAAACTATGTCTCAAAAAAAAAAGTTGGTGTGTATGTAGGAATTGACACAGCCGAAGAATATAGCCACTGGGGTGATAAGCACATGAAGAGATGTTTGGAAATCCTTGTCAAGAAAATACAAATTAGGTTGGAGAGATGGCTCAGTGGTTAAGAGCACTGGTCGCTCTTCCAGAGGTCCTGAGTTCAATTCCCAGCAACCACATGGGGGCTCACAACCATATGTAAAGGGATCCAATGCCCTCTTCTGGTGTACTCATGTACATAAAATAAAAATAAATCTTTAAAAAAAGAGAAAATATAAATTAAAACCAGGCAGGTACTACACAATCACCACAATAACTAAAGTGTACTTTTTATTGCTGTGGTTCGGACCTAGGGCCTCATAGCCTACATCTGAGCTACTACACATAGCCCTTGTTATGAAAAGATTGACAATACCAAGTGGTGACGTGGTCGGAAGGCTCTGAAACTCATATAGTATTTACTGCTGATTTATTATCCAAGAGCGTCCCTACCTTGTCTGGGCCGAAGAGATCGCTCAGTGGGTAACATGCTTTCTGCACTGGCCTGAGGTCCGAGCCCAGCCCCACATAAACACTGGCTGGAGCGGCAGCCTAGAGAGTGAGAGACGGAGACTGGCAGGTCTCTACAGCTCGCTGACTCCCTAGACTGGTGAGTGAGTGAGTCATGGCTTCAGTGCGACTGAAGGAGGAGATCCCATGTTGGCTTTTGAGCTCCCCGTGCATGTACACACCACATATGCACACAATTACACACCTACCCAAATGCACACACAAGCAGAGGCAGGTGAATCTCTGAGTTTGAAGCCAGCCTGGTCTACATAATGAGAGCCAGGGCCATGGAGAGAGTCCTTCTTTTTTTTTTTTTTTTCTTTTCTATTTTTCGGAGCTGGGGACCTAACCTAGGGCCTTGCGCGCTTGCTAGGCAAGCGCTCTACCACTGAGCTAAATCCCCAACCCCGAGAGAGTCCCTTCTTAAAGAAAGAAAAGAGAAGAAGAGAAAAAAGAGGAAGAAAGAAAAGAAAGAAGGAAGACTATTACTCTCGGTCTGGCATCGGTGCTCAGGGATGGAGGGGACTTGTTTCTGATGACCGAGGTTTGGTCAGGGGGTGGGAGGAGGGAACCGACTCCTGAAGCCTATCCTGTGGCCTCCACAGGCGCACGCACACAATAAGTAAGCAAAAATATTTTTTAAATGTTTTTCAAAAATATACAGTTCTGTAGATAAAGGAAAAAACTGAAGTGAAGATTAACTATTTTAATGGATTTATAGGCTTGGGAATTACAGATGTTTTCAGCTAATTTATATTTTTCTACTCTTTTTTCCCAGTTTTTACACTGATTGGGGAGCCAGAACAAATGTTTTGTTGGTAGTTTTGTCTTCTAATTCTTGCTGACCTTAACAGTTGTAAGGCTTTGCTTTCTCAGTAGTAACCAGTGACAGTTAATCATTAGGTTAGGTTGAAATCTTGTTCCGTAGAAAGAGCCGTATGCTTCTGAATAGAAGGATGGTTGCATAATGGCATTCTTTTTCTTTCCTTCGGGGAGCTGAGTCTGAGCTATAATTTAGAATAGTACGGCGGTTGGTTTTGTTGCCTTTACTAAATCATGAATTTTGAAATATCTTCAAAAACTGGACAGCAATTAGAGCAGCTTTGCTTTTGTGTTTCGATTTTCTTGGTTGTTTTGTTGTGCTATTTTTAATAGCAGGTCTGTGTAATTCTGGCTGTCCTTGAACTTTCTGTGTTGTCCAGGCTGACCTTGAACTCAGGGAGATCCGCTTGCCTCTGCCCCTCTTCAGTGCTGGGGTTAAAGGTGTGCTCTAAGACCTGTCTTAGAGCAGGTCTTTTTTTTTCTTTTTTTTTTTTTTTTTTTTTGGAGCTGGGGACCGAACCTGGGCCTTGCGCTTCCTAGGCAAGCACCACTGAGCTAAATCCCAACCCCAGAGCAGGTCTTTTTAATAGCCCAGTGTTTGCCATGAAACTTGAGTAGTAACAGAACACAGGCAGTCATACTTGATACAAACCAGGAAATTTCCGGGTACTTCCTCATGACTCTGTATGTCAAGCAGCACAAGGTCGCGTTGTCTTTACTCGCTTGCTTTTATTATTATTTATATGTACGTATGTTTGCCTGTGTGTGTGAACCTGGAATAGGCATCAGATGTCCCAGGGCTGGAGGTACAGGTCCGTGTGAGCTGCCTGCTGCTGCTGGTGGGAACCAAACTCGGGTTCTCTGCAAAAGCAGAAAGTGGTCTTCGAGCATCTGCCCGTACAGTCCACTGCGGAGTTTGTTTTTTAAGATTTTACTCAGTATTGTGATGTGTATGGAGCTCTGAGGACAGCTTCTGGGAGTCAGTAAGGCTGGCTTGGCAAGGGCTTTTATTTTTAATTGTGTGTGACATTCCTTGTGAGTGCTGTTCCCCAAGGAGGCCAGAGGTGTCACATCCCCCTGGAGACACAGGCATTAATTATGTGTCTGTGTGTGTATGACATCTGAGTGAGTGCTGTTACCCAAGGAGGCCAGAGGTGTCACATCCCCCTGGAGACACAGGCATTAATTATGTGTCTGTGTGTGTATGACATCTGAGTGAGTGCTGTATCCAAGGAGGGCAGAGGTGTCACATCCCCCTGGAGGTACAGGCAGTTGTAAGCCGTCCTGATGTAGGTGCTGGGACTTGAACTCGGGTCCTCTGCTAGGGTTCAGTACATGCTCCGAACAGAATGAATCATCTCTCTACTCCCCAGTAGTAGTTTATTTTAATGAAGGTGTTTAATTATGAGGACTGGTGTGTTGTTGCTCTTGTGGTTAATGAGGTCATGTTTCCCCACGTCTTATTTTCCTTCAGGTAGTGAAGCCACATGCTCCGTTAATAAAGTTCCCTAACAGAAGAGACAAACCTAAGCTCAGTGGTAAGTTGTTTCACTTAGATATTATTTTAGACATGGCCATCAGATTTAGAATGTACATTAGAGACAGTATTTCTCCACTTCATAATCAGGCAGGTTGGTGTGGTTTAATTCAAAATATTACCCAAGTCATATACAAGTCATTAACTTTGGAGGGGTGAGGGTGGGGGGATATAGAGTCTTACTGTGCAGCTCTGGCTGACCTGTAACTGGATAGGTAGACCAGACTGGCCTTGATCTCACAGAGCTCCTCTGCCTCTTAAGTGCTCTAAGGCATATACTACCACATCCAGCTAATAATAATAATACTAACTATTATTATTGTTATTGTTATTATCGCTGTTACATTTATTTGTTTTATATTATTGTATTTTTTTCTTTTTTTTCTGAGCTGGGGACCGAACCCAGGGGCTTGCACTTGCTAGGCAAGCGCTCTACCACTGAGCTAATTATTGTATTTTTAAAAATAAATTAAAAATTATGAGTATGATTGTTTTTCCTGCACATAAGTTTTCTGTACAACACGCATGACTGGCGTCCACAGACCCTAAGAAGGCATCAGACCTGGAACTGGAGTCATGGATGGTTTTGAGTCACCATGTGGGACCTGGGAATCAAACGCAGGTCTTGGCACTAAGCCATCTCACGGTCCTAAAGGGAAGCTGGGGGACAGGCTTGGACGATGTGGATTCTGGGGATGCTTATGTCCTTTAGAAGATGAGTATGACCTTCGGTGGCTGAGCTGTCTCTCTGGCAGTCATTTACTTCTTTAAAACTTTTTTTACTTTATTCTGTGTGTGTGTGTGTCTGTGTGTGTGTGTCTGTGTGTGTGTGCATTAGATCTGGAGTGTGCACTTGTTACAGTGCACATATGGAGGTCAGGACAGCTTGTAGGAGGAGCCAGTGCTCTCCTCCTCCCTCAAGAGTATCAGGGCTCAAACTCAGGTTGACAGGCTTGGTGGCAAGTACCATTATCTTCTGAGCCATCTCGTTAGTCCTAATTTACTTTCTTTAAACTCCATTGCTGGGCGTGGATGGAGGCACCCATTTTTAGTCCTAGTTACTGAGGAAGCTGAGGCAGAAGGATCAGTTGAACCCAGGAATCGAAGGCCACCTTGGCCAACATAGTGAGAACTCATCATACAAAGATAAAATGAGAACTGTTGCTGTGACACGGTGATTGTTTGCCTGGTGTACAAGGACCTGGGTCCAACCCCATCACTGTCTGACCTAAAGCAAAAGAGATACTCAAAAGAGATACTATTTCTTCCAAAAAGAACAGTGTGTGTGTGTGTGTGTGTGTCCGTGTGTGTGTGTGTGTGTGTGTGTCTCTGTGTGTGTCTGTGTCTCTGTGTGTCTGCGTGTGCATGTGTGTCTGTGTCTCTGTGTGTGTCTGTGTCTGTGTATGTGTATGTGTTTGTGTGGGTATACATACACATACATGTTTATGTGTATATATTACATATATATTTGTAGTAGTTCATAAGTTATTTGAAGCCATGTACACTTAGAATTTTAGCACTCAGACAGTTGAGGAGGACGAGGATTGTTAAAGCAGATTGAGGAACAGCATGATTTATTTATTTAAATAAAGTTTTGTTTATTTAATGTGTATGGGCATTTTGTCCGGATGTATGTCTGTGAATCACACATGTGCCTAGTACAGAAGAGAGTATCAGATCCTCTGGAACTGGAGCGACAGCTTAAACTCCCCAGTAGGTGCTGGGCATTAAGCCTCTGTCCTCTAGAAGAGCCAAGCGCTCCTGACTTCTGAGCCATCTCATCAGCCCCAGTGACTTGATTATTCAGTAGTAGATAAATAAAAAAATAACATTTATTCGGTCCCCAGCTCCGAAAAAAAAAAAAATAACATTTAAAGATGCCTGGATAAGGGGTTGGGGATTTAGCTCAGGGCCCTGGTTCGGTCCCCAGCTCGAAAAAAAAAAAAAAAAAAAAAAAAGATGCCTGGATAATTCTCTAATTAGTATTTTTGTTTTTAATTTCAGCTTCAGACACTTTGAGATCTGCTGCGCTACCCTCCCACTCCTCTGTAATTTCCCAGCATTCTAAAGGAAATTTGTCCCCAAATTTACTGATGCATCAGGGGCCACCAGACACTGCAGAATTAATAAAATCATTACCTCAGAAATACAGGAGGAAACCTATGTCTCAGGAGGAAATGGAATTTATCCAGGTACGTCGTTGCTCTCTAGCACAAGGTTGTGCACAGTGCCTGTGACATTCTGGGTTTGCAGTTTCCTCCTTTTGTTTTGTCAAATGGGATCATAACTAAGGGAGATGAAGAGAAAGGCCAGGGCTGTCAGGCACAAATCAAGCTCGGGGCTGTCAGTAAGTATGGAGGATATATGAAGAAATAAAACCATACAGGGGGTTTGAGATGTAGCTCTTTAGTAGAACTCCTGCCAAGCATGTGCCAAACCCTGGGTTCAGTTCCCGCAAAACATAAAGCCATATGAAAAAAAGCCCTTTGGGTGAAGGGTTTGTAATTTTTCCAAGTATAAAGGGCTTCTGAGACCATGGATAAAGTTGAGGGTAACTGATGTCATCAGTTATCTTTTTTTTTTTCCTTTTGTTTTGAGACAGGTTTGAGACAGCTCTGGCTGTCCTGGAATTTGCTAGAAGACCAGGCTGGCCTCCAACTCAGAAATTCACCTGCCTCTGACTCCCTGGTACTGGAAGTAGGATTAAAGCCACCACCGCCTGGCGGCTTCTTTTTTTAAATTGGGCTGGAAAGGTAGATGACTCAGTGCTTGAGAGCACTGCTTTTTTTCCAGAGGACCTGGATTCAATTCCCAGCACCCGCCTGGGAGCTCACAACCATCTGTAGCTCTTATTCTACCGAATCTGATACCCTCTTATCTGATATTCTACACACGTAAAAATAAGATTAAATGAATTGTTAAAGAATGACATCATCAGTTTTAAAAAGATCAAAAGCTGTCTGGGATTGGTGGCTCACAACTAATCTTCACTAAGAAGGCTGAGGCAGGAGGATTGCCATGATTTCTCAGAGCCAAGTCGGGGCTGTGTACTGAATTCTAGGCCAGCCTGGGTTATAGAGTGAGGCCTTGTGTCAGACAGCCAGAACCGGAAGGTCACTTTTTACTGTGTAAACAATGGCCAGTTTTGTACTGACCTCAGTGCCTTGTGTTTCTCTTTTCAGCGTGGGGGTCCAGAGTGATCGTCGTTGCGGCTGCTGCTTGTCACCAGGCAGAAGGATTAGCTTTACAATAAAGGACTTCCACAATGTCAAATGAAAAGTCACATATTAAACAACCTTAATAAATGTTCTGTAAGCAGAATGAA
Organism: Rattus rattus; assembly: GCF_011064425.1. NCBI lineage: Eukaryota > Metazoa > Chordata > Mammalia > Rodentia > Muridae > Rattus > Rattus rattus. The sequence continues at coordinate 158,112,972 of NC_046156.1, read as the reverse complement.
GTATAGAAACTCCAGGTGGTCACTTGAATCTCCTACCTTATGTATCTTGGTCACTTCCCCACAAGCTGGCCTGTACACTTACGAAAGTCTACATTTTTAAATGCTAGCCTGTTAACTTTCTCTTGATTATGAAGTGTTACCGGTGATGAGCTATTAAAAGCACATGGTATCTAATAAACGTCCCTTTTTCTGTTTGTGTAGATGTAGAGATAATTTATGAAACATAATCTCTGCTATAAGGAAGTCTTTTTTTCCCTGAAATTGAGGATCAGTGAGATATTTCCACTGTTAACTCCCTGATTTTATTTTCATTTACAAGGTTATCTTGGTGTAATGATGTAACCATACTCTGTTCTAAGTAATAATAATGCAATTTAAATAAAACTTGGCAGTGAGGATTAAGACTATGAAGACTAGTTATAATTTATAACTTATAAAAGGTTATGTGTACCTATATTTAGAAAAAGTGTCTGTTCTGTAAGGAGCAGGGAGCCTTCTGTGAGCAAAGCCCGCAGGACTGAAGCCTTACCCAGGTAGGCTCAGAGGGACGGATTATTAGTGTTTATGTATGACTGATTGATCAGTGCATACTGAGACTGGCGACTGCAGCGTCTTCCTGCAGTTCCTGATGGTTTTCCAACCTGAGAATGCTGTCCTATCTCATATGAAGACAGGCTGATGTCTCCCCACGTTCGTGCCTGCTAAGCAGACTGTGTTTTTGGGAGCAGTAAGGGCACCCTACCTGATCCCAGCTTGAGCGTATATCTGCCATTTCATCATTGTCTCGCTGCTGCTAGTCAGGGTTCCAGAACCCAAGGCCTGTGGGTCATAGCAGTGTATAAAGTGGAAAACATGGGGTTGGGGATTTAGCTCAGTGGTAGTGCGCTTGCCTAGGAAGCGCAAGGCCCTGGGTTCGGTCCCCAGCTCCGAAAAAAAAGAACCAAAAAAATAAATAAATAAATAAATAAATAAAGTGGAAAACATTATAGATGAGTACAGCATAGGAAAAAATATTTCACTAGAAATCGCCACTTGTAGTTTGGGAGGGTTCTCCTGTATCTTACTGTTGGGTTGTGATCATGTTTGCAAATCCTGATAATTAACTTCCAAGTCTAACTTACTGGGCAACCAATGACATTACAGTGGGTTATCCTTACAGTAATCTTCAAAAGGCTGACTAAACAAGTCCTTATAATGACTTATAGATTATACCTTTTAAGGAAGTCATCCTTAATAACGAATAGCCGTAAGCAGTAGACACTAGAATTGTTTACTTTCATTTTTGTTCAATTGTCCATGAGCTAATCTTGTTTTTTTCCTATCATTCAAGAGTATTTTTCATATAAATTCTGTGCTACGAATGGGTTTACATATGATTTTAATAGTAAGGTATTCTGGTAACTAATGAAAAATACCTATTCATCTTTTTGGGGTTTTTTGTGACAGGGTCTTACCATATAGTTTGGTTGGCCTAGAACTCGCTGCATAGACCAGGGTGGCTTCAAACTCAAGAGATCCTGGCTTCAGCCTCTGCAGTGCTATGATTCAAGCCATGCACTTATGTCTAGCTATGATTCACCTCTTTTTTTTTCTTCCAAAGACGATTATTTGGGGTGAAGACACAGCTTTATAAGTACTGTGCTTGCCCAACAGTCCTGAGGGCCAAAGCTGAAGCCTCAGCACCCATGTAAGAAGCTGGGAGCAGTTATGTACTTGTATTTTACTACTGGGAAGGTAGAAAGGCAGGACCCTGGAGCAGTCCGGCCAGGCAGCCGAGCTGAGTTGGTGAGCTTAGTGAAATACTATCTTGGAAAAACAATTGGGGAGATTGAAGAAGACACCCAATACTGACTGTCCTCTGTTTTTGCTTCTACATATGTACCTTAAACTTACACCACACAGAAATATTCACAAATGACTTAGGGGCTGAGGATACAGCTCAGTGAGCTCTTCCCTAGCATGTACAAGGCCCTGGATTCAGTCCTAAGGTTTCAAAACAGAAAGATGGATTTCTACAACCTAAAGTTACAAAGTTCTTCCACAGGCCTCACCAAGCATGGTCAGGTTGTCACAGGAATACCCCACTTCTGGTACCAATTTGTTTTAGTCAGGGTTTCTATTCCTACCTAAACATCATGACCAAGAAACAAGTTGGGGAGAAAATGGTTTATTCAACTTACATTTCCACATTGCTGTTCATCACCAAAGGAAGTCAGGACTGGAACTCAAGCAGGTCAGGAAGTGGGAGCTGATGCAGAGGCCATGGAGGGATGTTACTTACTGGCTTGCTTCCCCTGGCTCACTCTGCTTGTTTTCTTATAGAACACAAGACCACCAGCCCAGGGACAGCACCACCCACAATGAACCCTCCCTCCCTTGATCACTAATTGAGAAAATGCTGGATCTCATGGAGGCATTTCCTCAAGGGAGGCTCCTTTCTCTGTGATAACTCCAGCTTGTGTCAAGTTGTCACACAAAACCAGCCAGTACAGGTGTTTTTCTTGGTCCTAGGCAATGACAAAGGACTTCAGCAATAATAGCTAGCTAACCGGGTTGGGGATTTAGCTCAGTGGTTGAGCGCTTGCCTAGCAAGCGCAAGGCCCTGGGTTTGGTCCCCAGCTCCGAAAAAAAGAAAAGAAAAAAAAATAATAGCTAGCTAACCACTTTTCAGACATTGGCTTTTACCCATACAAAGTCACAAGCCTTCCAGAAGTGTTTGAGCAGATCCTATCAGAGGAGGAAACTTTGTGCAGACAGAAATAAGTTTAAGTAATTTATCTAGTAATTGAATACTGGTTGGCCAGCATTCAAACACAAGCCACTACTAGATTATACTAGCATCTTTATTCTTTTAGGATTTATTTTATGTTTATCAGGACTTTACCTGCATGCCAGAAGAAGGCATCAGATCCCATTATAGATGGTTGTGAGCCATCGTGTGGTTGCTGTGAATGAGATTGGGGACCTCTGGAAGAACAGGCAATGCTTTTAGCTGCTGACACATCTCTCCACCCTATACTAGCATCCTATTAGCATCTTAATAATCAGTCCTTAGTATTCTGTTGCTGTCTCCAACCTATCTTTTAAGATTCCTAATGTTTAGAAACCTCAGTTGCCAAGAAAGCCATATTGACAGCTATTTCAACTCAAAACTTTGGGGTCAGCCAGTTAGATTTTTATGTGCCAGGGGTCAACATTGGTAACTCTGGTGAAGCCATCTATTTTACCACAATACCAACAGGCCTTCTTGATTTTCCTTGACCACCTTTCTGCGTACAGTGTGGTCTCTTAGCAGCCAGAGCAAACCTTTTAAAATAGTATCTGGAGCCAGAGAGGTAAAACTACCATCAAGCCTGAAGACCTGAGAAGTCAAGTCACTGTGGTACCCCCATTATAGTCAATAATCACAATAAATAAAATATAATAAAATTTAATGATTCTATTAGCATTTAGTGGACATCCAGTGGCATCTGTACTGGCCTATTTAAAACTGCAAGACACCATCTCCATCTCAATCCCTGTTAGGGTTACCATCATGCCTCATGTTTAACGTTTTTCTGAGACAGGATCTCACTATGTAGACTTGAATAGTCTGGACCTATTTTTTTTTTTTTTTTTTTTTTTTTCTTTTTTTTGAGCTGGGGACCGAACCCAGGGCCTTTGCGCTTCCTAGGTAAGCGCTCTACCACTGAGCTAAATCCCAGCCCCTGGACCTATTTTTAATCTTCCACTACACAATGTCTTGTTAAAAGATATTTTTAGATCTATAATAATGTATGGCACATAGGAAGCAATACATTTATTAAAATTAAAATGAAAGGTTTTTTTTAGTTGTTTTGAGACAAGGTTTCTCTTTGTATCCCTGACTGGCCTGGATTTACTGAGTAGATCAGGCTGGCCTCCAGCTTGCAAAGATCTGCCTGCCTGTGCCTCCCTAGTGCTGGGATTAAAGTCATGTATGCACTTTAAATGAGTTTTTTTACTGAGCATTATGGATTCTAATTACATAGGTATTTTGGATATAGGATTCTAATTATAACCTGGTTAGTTATGTAGTTGCTGAATTTTGTGAATCATGAACTGAGTAGAATTCAACCCAGGATTATAGAAAGAACTCCCAATGACCAATAGCAGAAGATTTTTTTTTTGTTTTGGGTGAGACTGTAGGCCAGACTTTCCTGGAAGTTGCAAGTTTCCAGTGCTGAAGTGCAGGTATGGAACAAGAACACAGAACAGTATAGGGAGAATCTGATTGGTTAATTAAGCTCACTTTACTTTTTCATAAGGGTTAAAGCACTTCTTTATGTTACCTAAAACTGGCCAGCTTGGGAGAGCTGGCTGCTAGTTCCTTGGAAAGTCAGATTAGTTTCTGTCTAGTATGGAACTAAAGCATGCGTGGCTCCCATTTTGGTTTGATACAGTGAATCTTGTGTGGATCTCTTAAATTTTGTTAACAAAGGTATTAAGGGGCTTGGAGATGGCTCAGTTTTTTGTTTTTTGTTTTTTAACATTTATTTGTGTATATGAGTGCATGTATGCCTGCATGACAGAAGAGGGCATCAGATCTTCTAAGCCACCACATGGTTGTTGGGAATTGAACTCTGGAATAGCAGTCAGTGCTCCTATATGCTGAGTCATCTCTCCAGTCCTTGGTTCAGCTCTTTCAGCTCTTCCAGGTTCAGTTCCCAGCACCCACATAGTGCCTCACAGCCATCATTACAGCTCGCCGGGATCCAACACCCTCTCTTGACCCCTATGGGCATTGAACACATGGGATACACAGACATACATGCAACCAAAACATCCATTCACATAAAATTAAAAAGTTATTTTAAAGTAATGGTAATAAAACTGGTTCTTGCCTCCTAAGTAATTTTGTGAAGATCAATTCTTAAACCCACCAGGGAATTGAGGCCTCAACAAAACCACCCTCTACCCTGTATGCAAACTGGAGCGATGTGAAAACAAAAACATGACAAGCGGAAACCATTGCTGGAGCCAGTAGTTGATAGATAGGCTTTTATTAACTACATAGCAGACATCGTTACTATGTCTAAAGGCTCTACTCTTAATTCATTAATTTCTAATTTTTAGAAGACCAAAGGCTTATTGCATAGCATTCAGTAGGACTTGGTCCGTCCCCCCTCCCCCCCGTCCTGTTTCTTCATAAATCAACCTTGAAGAACTTAGAGGTGGGATGGGGAGGGGGACCCGACTGATGGAAGTGGGACAGCGATGGGGATGTAAAGTAAGTAAATATATTAGTGTGTGGGGGGGAGGTGCACAAAAAGAAAAACAAAACAAATGGGTTTCTTTGGGAGGAGTTTGGTGTCCATGGAGACTGAGGCTGCACAGCAACGCAAAGCAAGGCCGATGCCAGGATAAGCCTTCCGCAGTCTTAGACTTCATCTACATTCCGAACTCAGAAACACCCATGTCAGAACGCTGACCTATCCTTGGAAGCGAAGAAAACCCACGTTCAAGACAAACGGACTGGACCACACAGAGCCCCAGGCCAGGGTGTGCACCACGTGGCAGCAGAGGAGGGCAAGGTTCACAGCCCAGCTCAACTTCCGTAGGGCTGGCCCCGCCCACAGCGGAAGTATGGGCGGAGTCAGTAGGTTATGCGCGTCCAGTGAACGGAAGTAGCTGTTGGAAACTTTCAGACGCTTTAAATTCCTGCGGGGTGGAGGGCTTAGTTTAGCTGCTGGACGCTGGCTTCTCACTCGCATGGCTGTGGACGTGAAATCTCGAGCGAAGCGCTATGAGAAACTGGACTTCCTCGGAGAGGGACAGGTGAGGCCTTGTGCTGAGTCCGGCCGTGCGGCTGTTCTCGCGCAGGCACAGCCTGTCCAGCGCCGGCTGCTGTCCCTTGTCACCATCCTTGAGTTTCCTCCCTTCTGGAGACGAGGCCTCCAGACCACGTAGCAAGCCGCAGCGAATTCCCTCCAGAACCAGGGTTTCTTTGTTCTTAAGGAAAGGGGGTTGGGGGTGGGGATCCAGAACCAACCACCAGATAAAGATCTTTCAGGATTTTGTTACTGTTTTCCTTTCTAGTTTGCTACTGTCTATAAGGCCAGAGATAAGAACACCAACCAGATCGTCGCCATTAAGAAAGTGAGTTACCTTTTTATGTTGTTTTCTCTCCAGTCTTTGTGTCTCGCTCGCCACATAGCCCTCACCGGCACGGAGTTCGCTATTTAGACCCGGTTGTCGTAGAACTTGCTGCAAGCCTTACCCTTCTGCTCCCTGTTATTTGGGGTTTGGGGGTTTGCAGGCATGCTCCACCACGCCAGACAACTCTTAGACAAAAATGCCTCAGCATTCATAGTTGATTGATGGCTGTCTGTCTGTGAGACAGTCTTGCTATGTAGTCCAGATTGGTCTCCAACTCGTGGAAATCCTCCTGCCTCTGCCTCCTGAGTGCTGGGGATTAGACATGGCTTCATTTTACTACCTGTAGTCACACTCTGATTGTGGGAGTTACACGAACTCTATAGACAATAGAATTTATTAGCGTCTGTGTTTCAAGATGGTACTCGAGCTGAACCAGTTTTTGTTCAAATGATATAAGACAAAACGTTTTGTTCCATAAAAGTTGGTTGTTGACCAAGGAGGCAAGTCTCTTTAGTCCCTTTGAATGGCATGGCTTTTCCAGGCCACAGGTCCATAAGATCTGTTATCTGTACAGAAAGGTTTTCATTGACATTAGCAATACTAATAATAGTGTATTTTCCAAGACGAGTTAAATATTTTTAAAACTTAAATTCATTAACAACACTTCTGACTTAATTTCCTAAGTGCCAAACACTTTTACTCACTCCCCCTACCTGCCCCCCACTTAATCTCCAAATAGCCTGTTAAGTAGGTAAAGGGGTCCTTCTTCACCTTTGAGGTACCTGAGTTAGATGACTTTAAGATCACACAGCTAGCAATGCAGAGGCCTTAGAAGGGAACTGTTGGTTGCTCTTTCTTCCGCTACTGAAAACTATAGCCAGTTCATGATGACTCTGTCGCCTCATATAACCTGGGGTCTGTTGTGGTTGAGCTCCGTATTCCTATGCCACTTGGAATCTGCTGTTTCCTTTGTAGTCTCATAACTCCTGTGAAGTGTGGATGATCATGCTTGCGTCTGGCAGCCTCCCAAGTACTCCTTTTCACTCACTGGATTTCTGCCGTTTGTTTTATTTTAAGGAATTACTTTTGTATCAATGTTTTCAGGTGGGGGCGCTTGTGTGCCACAGCACATGTGTAGGATCCAGGAGAATAGCAGAGCCTGTTCTCTTCCCGCCTTGTAGGTTCCAGGGATTGAGCTCTGGCTTGGTAGCAAGTGCCTTCTCCAAGAAAGTCATCTTGCTGGCCCCTGTTTTATTTTCTCACTTCTCATTTTCTTGTTTTCTAGCTTGTGCTTTGTGATCTACTTCTCTTTTGTCAAATTCTTCATTCTCTTGGCTGGGCGTGGTGGCTACTCCAAAAGCCGAGGCAAGAGAATCAAATGGCAGCATTTCCCAGCACTGGGGAGGTGGAGATAGGCACATCCCAGAGGCTGCCTCCATGCAGTCTATACATGGTGAATGCCTGTGAGAGGCACTTTCTCCCAGAAGCAAGTGGACAGTTTCTGAGGAAGGCCTGCATGCATACCTGCACATGCTCACACACAAACATGCATACCTACATCTACATACGTGCTCTATTAAAGACATACACACATAAAGTTCAGTACTTTCTTGGGCTAAAGAGTAAGTTTCAAGGCTAGCATGGGCAACTTAGTAAGACCCTGTCTCAAAATAGAAAGTAAAAATGAAGCCTGGACTCAGTGGTGGAAGCTGTTGTGGAAAACAAACACCAGAACAACATGGAAACACCAGAAGAAACAACAAAACACCAGAAAAGTTTCATTTTTTCTTGAGACAGAAACTGTAGCCTAGGTTGGCCTGAGTTTTGGTCTGAAACTCACTATGTAGCCCAGGCTGACTTCAGTCTTCCTGTTCCAGCTTCTCAAATGATGGTATATCTGGGGTGAGCTGCTCCCACCCTCCCCTCTTAGCTCTGCTGCTGTCTTTGTCTTTGTTAGTGTTGCCGCACTAACCTTTCTATTCTTTTTTTTTTTTTTTTTTAATTATTTATTATGTGTACATCATACAGCTTTCTGCCTGCTGTACGCCTGCAGACCAGAAGAGGGCACCAGATCTCATTACAGATGGTTGTGAGCCACCGTGCGGTTGTGGGAATTGAACTCAGGACCTCTGGAAGAGCAGTCACTGCTCTTAACCACTGAGCCTCTCTCCAGTCCATAACCTTTCTATTCTTTAAACATGTTAGATTTGTTCTAGTCCCAGGATCATTCTAGTTTCTTTCTTTTGGTTGCCGTGCTTTCTCTCTAGAACTTGGTGTGCTTGAGTTCTATCTCATTCAGATGTCTCCTCCACCTAGAAGTGCCTTTAGTTAGAGCAAGGCAGGTGTTTCCCACTGCTTCCCTGTTTGTAGCTCTTCACTCTGCGTCACCCTCACACCTCTGTCACATTCTGACATCCTCCACAAGAACCTACAAGCATTATACCTGGGCTGTGGCCACCGCATCTGTGTGTGGGCATTTATTTGTTTGTTTATTATGTGCATGGGTGTTTTTGCCTGCATGTGTACCTGTACAGCTATGTGTAGAGGCCACAAGAGTGTTTTATCCCCTGGGACAGGTGTTACAGATGGTTGTGAGCTGTCATGGGCACTGGGAATCAAACCGAGGTCCTCTGGAAGAGCAGTCACTGCTCTCAACCACTGAGCTGATTCACCTGTCCTGACTTAGCTGGGTACAGTGGAGGGGACAGGTCATCTGAGTCTAGCAGTTGAGGCCAGCCTGGAAAAAAACATAGTACAGGCTGATATCCGAATCAAAGAAAACCTTGAATCGACTGATACTATATCTTTTCATATGGTTGACATATTGGATTTTGTAATTGTATGTACAAGTGGGTTTTCTTGCCTGCTTTTAACATTCATTAGGCTTAAGAATTCAGCCTGTCTTTCCTTTTTTCAAAGCCCTTCTGACCTGATTCCAAAGTTACTATGTGGAGGATGACCTTAAACTCCTGCATCTATCTCCCAAGTGATAGGTATCCTATGTCATTATAATGCTTCCTCCTTGAAGGTGACCTAGATATTTTTGCATTTTATTTCAAATTCATTTTTGTGGTTTTAAAAATTACTAATGAAGCAAAGGTTTTTTAATATGCTATATTTTCTCTTGTTTTGGCTTTTCAGTTTCATTGACTGAAATTTATGTCCAAAACATTAGAGTGCTTGGTTTGTGGGTCTTCTCTCTCCCAACTTAGAATCATTTGTATTTGTTCTGTGAACATTTGAGGATTTGGTTCTGTGAGCCTTCCGTTTCCAACACTTGTAATTTCTACTGATACTCACTTGCTAATACCGTCTTTAATTTGACAAGGAATTAAAAAGCCATCAAACTGCTTTTGCATTTACTATAACATGGGCTTCTTAGGTATAGCTAATGTGACTTAGCAGTGAAGAGCAGTAACCAAGGCACAAGTTTGGTTTCCAGAACTCATTTAGTGGTTAACAACTGTTTGTTCCAGGCAATTCAAGATCTTCTGCCCTCTACAGGCACAAGGCATGCATGCAATCCACAGACATAGATGCAGGCAAAACACAAAATAAATACTAGAAGAGCTAAGTTTTCTGTTTCCCAACTTGCTCAGCCAGTCTGCCTTGGGTCACTGTGTGTGTGTGCGCGTGCATGTGCATGTGCATGTGTGTGTGTATGTATGTATGTATGTATGTATGTGTACGCACATGTGTGTGTGTACGCACATGTGCGTGTGCATGTGTGTGCGTGTGTGTATGTATGTATGTGTACGCACGTGTGTGTGTATGTGTGTGTGTGTGTTGTGTCTTGTAGGTGTTTGTGGTCCATACGTGTGGTTGCTCAGGTCTGCCCGTGCACTAGCTGGTGAGACAAGGTATCATCAGTAGAACCAGATGCTTGTTATTGGGGACCCTTCTGTCCCAGTCCTCCAATGATGGGCTTCAGGCATACACAGCCATGGCTGCTGGTCTTTACGTGGGGATTTGATCCAGATTCTTGTGTGCAGAGCCAGTGTTGCTACTGTGTCATTTTCCCAGGACCCCTGTCTCCCTTAATATTTTATGTATGCGTGTGCATGCGTGCCTGCATGAGTAGATATGTAGATTGAACCCAGGGCCTTGAGTATTTTAGGCAATGCTTTATCATTGAGCCACATCCCTATTCTATAGTTTTGTTTTGAATTTTTTAAGTTTTTTAAGTGTATGTGGTTGGACAATGTGGCCATTTCTATTTGTCAATGTTAGAGGACAACTGATGTGTATTAGGGGGAATGGAATGAAGTCTTGGTGTTGTTTTTGAAAAATATTTTAGCTGACATAATATTTTGCTAATGGCAAAATAGTAATCACTTAAATCTAAATGATAAAGGACATCATAGGATTCTATTTTTATTGTGTGTTTAAGTTCTTTGCCATAAAGATTTCATAGTCAGTTTGTCAGTGTCTTATATTTTGAGCTGTAATACGTGGCCTACTTTTAAATAGAAAGTTCTCTTGTAGTATACAGTAATAATTTTCCTAAGGAAGAATAGTTTTGTGGAGGTGACCGTCCTTGTGTAAAGAATGAGGTGTAGTCACTGCTGTCTATAGTTTGTCCTGCTTATTCAGTGTTAACTTTTTATATCTATCACATTTTGTAAGTATGCTTTGTGAAAAATGTAGGATTATAGTATTTTCTGTTTGTTACTTTTTTTCTCCCAACTATATACTACATTGAAGAGAAGAGATTTGGGGTAAATAATTAGCATAACTACAGTTATCTGCTCCATATTTAACTTGCAAAGACGGAAGGACAGCTAATTGTGATTATCACATGCAGTTCTAGAATTTCAGAGGCTGAGATGAGGATTTCAAATTAAGGCGGACCTGGACTACATATTGTAAAACCCTTTCTCAAAAACAAAGCAAAGCAAAACAAACAAGAAATGCCCAAAACACAATCTTAAAATTAAAAAAGGAGCAAGCGCAAGGTCCTGGGTTTGGTCCCCCAGCTCCGAAAAAAAAAAAATTAAAAAGGAATAAGGTGAGCGGTAGTGGTGCACACCTTAAATTTCAGCGCTTGGGAGGCAGAGGCAGGGGGATCTTTGAGTTTGAGGCTAGCCTGGTCTACAGATTGAAATCTAGGACAGCCAGTGCTACACAGAGTCTTCGTTACCCTGTGTCTTAGTTATGGTTTTACTGCTGTGATCAGACACCATGACCAAGGCAACTTTTTTTTAAAAATATTTATTTATATTATATACATGAGTACACTGTAGCTGTCTTCAGACACACCAGAAGGGGACATCAGATCCCATTACAGATGGTTGTGAGCCACCATGTGGTTCCTGGGAATTGAACTCAGGACCTCTGGAAGAGCAGTCAGTGCTCTTAACCGCTGAGCTGTCTCTCCAGCCCCAGCAACTCTTATAAGAACAACATTTAATTGGGCCTGGCTTACAGGTTCAGAGGTTCAGTCCATTAGCATCAAGGCAGGAACATGGTTGCATCCCAGGCAGGCATGGTGCAGGGGGAACTGAGAGTTCCACATATTCATTTGAAGGCTGCTAGTGGAAGACTCACTTCCAGGCAGCTAGGATAAGGGTCTTAAAGCTCAAACTTCACAGTGACACACCTACCCCAACAGAGCCACACCTTCTAATAGTGCCATTCCCTGGGGGGAGCAGTACAAACCATCACACCCTGTCTCACACAAAAGCGGTGGTTGGGGGGCAGGGGAGATATAAAGGAGACAATTATTTTGTGCACATACATGTACCACAGCACTCTGAAGGTCAGAGAGTAACTTGTGGGGATTCTTAATTCCAAATTATGAGCCATCATGTGGTTGCTGAGATTTGAACTCAGGATCTCTGGAAGGGCAGTAAGAGCACATCTCTCCAGCACCCTTCCCTGCTTTATAAGAGTTGAGATATAAAGGAATGTAGCCCCAGTCCCAGCTGTTTTGATTTATTTGATACAGAATCTTGCTCTATAGCTGGGGCTTTGCCTCCCAGGTGTTGAGACTACAGGCATGCACCACCATGTCAGTCCTACTTGTAGCTAAGTAGGACTCTACATATAGATTATACATTAATTTCACACATTCTGAATTTTTGGTTGGTTTTATTTATAAATTATTTATTATTTTGTGTGTATCAGGGTTTTACTTCCATGTATGCCTGCGTACCACTTGTATGCCTGGTGCCATCCAAGGTCAGAAGTGGCATTGGATCCCACTGGAACTGGCAGTTGCAAGCTGCTGTGTGGATGCTGAGAATTGAACCTAGATCCTTGGGAAGCAGTCAGTGTTCTCAACCCCTGATCCATTTCTTCTATCCTCTACACATGGTTAATATATGTGTCTTGGTTTTGTTCTCCCTGTCTCTCCCAGATCAAACTTGGACACAGGTCAGAAGCTAAAGATGGTAAGTATCACATGTAATTTGATCACCCAGGAGATGTTCTGATATGAGGCCTGAGGAGAGTGTCAGGGAGAGTTAATGAGAGTTCAGTAGAGTTATTGCAGTATCTTTAGAGCAGCAGTTCTCAACCTGCGGGTCATGACCTGTTTGGGGTCCCATAACATATTTACATTACAATTCACAACAGTAGCAAAACTACATTTATAAAATATCAACGAAAATAATTTCATGGTTGGGAGTCATTGTAACATGAGAAACTGTATTAAAGGGTCATGGCATCAGGAAGGCTGAGAACCACTGCTCTAGAGAGTAAAGCAAGTCCAGTTAGAAACAACATGTAAGCATTGCAGGAACATTCAGATTGTAAGTGAAGTGGGGCAGTGAGGTTAGTGCTTTGTCTGGATGCCCTCGCTACTGCTTCGGGTGCTGTACATCATTGCTTTTGCATTTCTGGTGTTCTGCTTGCTTTGAAAAATTCAAGGGTACATCTTCCTAGAATAACACAAAGTTCCTGAAAAATGGACACATTAGGAAAAGGTTTACTTCTTATTCTCAAGCCTCTTAGAATATCAGGTCCTGTTTGGCCATCAAGTAATAGTTATTATGAAATGTCATGGGCTGGAGAGATGGCTCAGTGGTTAAGAGCATTGTCTGCTCTTCCAGAGGTCCTGAGTTCAATTCCCAGCAACCACATGGTGGCTCACAACCATCTGTAATGGGATCTAATGCCCTCTTCTGGTGTGTCTGAAGTCAGCTACAGTGAACTCATATAAATATAATAACTAAATCTTAAGGAAAGAAAGGAAGAAAGAACGGAAGAAAGAAAGAAAGGAAGAAAGAACGGAAGAAAGAAAGAAAGAAAGAAAGAAAGAAAGAAATGTCACCATCAGAGAAAGTGCCAGCGCTGTTGTAGTTTGAATTTCGACCATTTGTATTGAAAAAAGCTATCGTTCGTGCTAATTTGCTATTAGCACGCATAGCCTTTCTCTGATGTTTGTAGGACAAGAGAAAAGGCCCTATTACCACATATTTGCTACATGTCTGTCTATGCTATTGTAATAATTTCAGAATGATATGTAGAGACATAAGTACTTTGCCATTTTTCATATACTGTGTTAAGCTACCTTAAAACAATGTGGAAAACACTTTCTCATAAAAATAGTTAAAGTTGCCCTCTGTGTATATGTAAAAAGTTTGAAATTTCATAATTGTTGTTCATTTTTTACATTCTTTTTCTATAGGTATAAATAGGACAGCCTTAAGGGAGATAAAGCTCTTACAGGAACTAAGTCATCCAAATATAATTGGTGTGAGTATGATATAAGCTGTGTGCCCCTTGGGGTCCTCCATCTTCTGATTATGACGGCTATTGGTCAGAGGCTCAGTGTAGTGGATTGATGTAGATAACGTTGCAGACAGTTGAGGATTGATTAGGGTGAAGTGTATTTTCTCTCCCACTTTTGCTGTGAGTGGTGTCTTTAGCATTATACATATAAATGAGGAAAGGAATCAAATGTTTCCATACAGGTTGATTTTGTCAGAAATGGTTTTGAGTCCAACGGTTAAAAGTAGCAGATTGCATTTAAGTTGAGAACCTTTTTGCCTGCATGAGGGCTGGAGTGGATTTCAGTGAAGTTACTGTAATTAGAGTACTAATAGTACTGCAAGTACGTATCCTGTACCTGGCAAGAAGTTTTTTACAAATTTGCTTAGGAAATTTTGTTTGTTTTTGTTTTGTTCAAGACAGGGTTTCTCTGTGTCTCCCTGGCTGTTCTGGAACTCACTCTGTAGACCCAGCTGGCCTCGAACTCAAAGATGTGTTTGCTTCTGCCTCCCACGTGCTGGGACCAAAGAAGTGTGCCACTGTGACAAAAATTTTCTTTTAAACATTGAAACTTTTTTTTCTTTTCTTAAATTTGAGTGTGGCATGCGTGCTTATGTATACATTTTGCCTCTGCATGTGTATTTGGAGGCCTGAGGTTCATATAAAATATCATTTTCTGTTACTTTTCTGTCATATTCACTGAGGCAGAGTCAGTCAAACCCTGCACTCAGTGACAGGGACAGTTTTTTAGCTGATGTGCTCTAGAGAACTTCTGTCTTCCATCCAAGGCTGGAATCGCAGGCACAGCACTCTTCCTGCCTGGCGTGTGCATGATTTCTGAATCTGAACTTTGGTGTAGTCCTTACATTTGGGAGGCAGGGGCTTTTACTCCTGAGCCAACTGGAAACCAAGGTGAAATTTTCTTCTTCCCTTTTTTTTTCTCCAGATTTATTCATTTAATATATATAAGTACATGGTCACTGTCTTAGACACACCAGAAAAGGGCACCAGATCCCATTACAGATGGTTGTGAGCTGCCATGTGGTTGCTGGGAATTGAGCTCAGGACCTCAGGAAGAGCAGTCAGTGCTCTTGACCACTGAGCCATCTCTCTAGTCCTCTTCCTTTATCAAGACAGGGTTTTCCTATTTAGCCTTGGCTGTCCTTGAACTTGCTCTGTAGACCTGGCTGGCTTCGGATGCCGAGATCTTCCTGCCTCTGCCTCCCAAGTGCTGGGATTACAGCCATGCATCACCACTGCCGGAGCTGTGAAATTTTCGTTAATTTATTTGTTCTAATTCTTGGACTTTAGGAAGAGGAGTTTTTAAGTTTTTAGTGAATTTGTTAAGTGGGTTAATGTTTTTGTGCCAAAGAGTACGAATTCTTGTTAACAAATGGGGCAAATGTTGAGTTTAATGAAGGAGTCTCAGTTCACAGGAAATTTCCCACAGTTTAGGAATGTAAGCCAGGCAGTACACGTTTGTGTTACTTATTTATAATCACAGGGGAGGTGGAGGCAGAAGTAGGATTGAGTTGAAGGCCAGCCTGGGCTACATAGCAAGTTCTAGGTCAGCATGATATATAGTGATGTCTTATCTCAAAAATCCAAGGACTGGGGCTGGAGAGATGGCTCAGCGGTTAAGAGCACCGACTGCTCTTCCAGAGGTCCTGAGTTCAATTCCCAGCAACCACATGGTGGCTCACAACCCTCTGTAATGGGATTTGATGCCCTCTTCTGGTGTGTCTGAAGACAGCTACAGTGTACTCATATATAATTTAAAAAAAAAAATCCAAGGACTGGTGGATGTATCTTAGTGGTGGAACACTTGCCTAGCATGCTGAAGGCCCAGGATTTACCGGTAGTGTGTGTGGGAAAAGCAAACATAATTTTTAAAAATTACTCCAACAATAAATTCCAATGTTATTAAATAGGGAGTAACAGTTTGACTTGATTTTTTTTCTTTGCAGCTCCTTGATGCATTTGGACATAAATCGAACATTAGCCTTGTCTTTGATTTTATGGAGACTGACCTAGAGGTAAGATAGGATTCCTGGAGATATCACTCTACTTAGTGGAAGCAAAACCTGCATACTTATTCTGCTTTAAGAAAAGACTGATGCACAAAAAGTTGCTTAATTTTGCAGATCTCGAATTTCTTTCTTTTTTTTTTAAAGATTTATTATGTATAAGTACACTGTATATTGCTGTCTTCAGACACACCAGGAGAGGGCATCAGATCCCATTACGGATGGTTGTGAGCCACCATGTGGTTGCTGGGATTTGAACTCAGGACCTCTGGAAGAACAGACAGTTCTCTTAACCATTGAGCCATCTCTCCAGCCCAGATCTCTAATTTCTTTACATTTAATTGTATTTCTACTAAGAGGTTTAGATTTTATTGACATTTTGCCAAGTTCCTTTTAACTTACTGACATTTTCAGGCACATTAGACCTGACAATTTTATATTCATCCCCATATTATCTATCAAAGGTTAATGTCTTTTAGAAAACCAAGTTTCTCTGTAAAAGTTGCAGGTTTTTTATTAATTAAATCCCCCAAACATTAATAGTTCCAAGTTAAAACTAAAATCCTTATACATTGCTGGTTTGAATCCAAATTTTATACTCACTTTGGAAAGTAGTACAGTTTGTTAAAAAATTAAAGACACATTTACTGTCAGATCAAAGGTAAAAGGGATTTTTATGACTGCATCAAGCAGGCAAAGGAATGCAGCCTTAGTCTAATTACCTCTGTAAGGAAATGCTTGGTCCCCTTTAATTCTACCACACTTGCTTGGGTTTCTTCCTTCCTTCCTTCCCTTCTGTCTTTTTTTTTTTTTTTTAAGATTTATTTATTATGTATACAGCATTCTACCTGCATGTACGCCTGCAGGCCAGAATAGGGCACCAGATCTCATCATAGATGGCTGTGAGCCACCATGTGGTTGCTGGGAACTAAACTCAGGACCTCTGGAAGAGCAGATAGTGCTCGTAACCTCTGAGCCATCTGTCCAGCCCTGTCTTTCTTTTTTTGACACAGGGTTTCTCTGTGTAGCCTTGGCTGCCCTGGAACTCACTCTGTAGGCCAGGCTAGCCTTGAACCCAGAAATCTGCCTGTCTCTGCCTCCCAGGTGCTTTGATTAAAGTTATGTACATCACCACCCAGCGTTACTTGGGTTTCTTGATTGGTAAGTAGGTTTTAGGTCATAGGTCATGTGTCTGGTTTTTGTTTTTTGTTTTTTTTTTTTTTTTTTAATTTTTTTGAAAATTTTATTAGAGGAAATATCTAACAGTTGTCATACACAAATATCGGTTTCTCAAGGACAGAATGACAGATTTATCTGTGTTTGAAGTTCCAGGATAGATAGCAAGAGACACTGTGCTCAAAAATACTTGTAGTATGAAAGGGCCATCATGAGTACAAAGCTGTTACCTTCGGTTTCTACTCACAGTTGACTTAACAATTCTCCGTCCCGACGGAGGGAACAGTGGATGTAGTGTACCAAGTGACTCCAGCCGAGGCCCCTGGTATTTTTGGAGCACACTCAGGGTACAGCAGAGGCAGCTAAGGGAAGGAGTGGGACTTAGCACTCCAGTTCTACAGTACGCTTTGCAGACCTTCGGACTCTTCTTCCTAGACAGAGTACAGTGGGATTCAGGCAAGAGCTAGCACTGCTGACTACTACCCCATTAGTGCAAACTCTAGTTCAGATACTGAAGAATCATGTTGGCCAATTGAGGCAGGTTCTCTTGTAGGCGTTTTAGTGTAAGAAAAACTAGCATGGAGGTGACTCAATTCTGCCAAGGGCAAGGGTTAGTATATTGGAGGTGCCCCGTGTTGCCGGGAAGCGCTCAGTTTCCGGTACAACGCTCTCCTGTGCTTCCGTCACAGCAGTCAACACCTGGCCCTGGCCTGATCCAACTGCTGCAGAAAGCTGCCAGGGGCTAGGGGCTGGGACTGCATAGACTGATGGGGTGGGGGAGCCCGATTCTCAAACAGTGCAGACCGGAGCTGAGGCAGGGGCGATAGCTCTTCCAACCCACCACGGTGAACAAGGGTGGATCTCAGCGGTTCCGAGGGTCAGAAGCTTCAAAGCGCAGTGCTAAGGACTCCACAAGTCTGGAAGGAAGGGCAAGGCGCAGTCTCTGCCGATTTCTCAAACTCCAGAGTCATAGCCGGAGGATTTGATGGCAGGATTTCCTCTGGATCCAGTTCCTTGGGGACAGCGACCAGGATTCCCCCATTTGCTACAGGACTGGTGGTATGCTGTTCCTTTCGTTGTTCTCAAGCGTGGCCTCCGGCTCACTGACAGCGGGGTCTAGGCTCTTGGAGGTGCCAGCCACCTGAAGCCCGCCGCTCAGCCAGCCTGGCAGTACGCAGTAAACTAAGCGAAGCAGCAGAACCCCTTGATGTAGTTCATGGAGTCTAGGATGACCACGTCCTGCAGGCTCTGCTCTGCCGCGACCTGCAGCACAGCATGTAGAGGCTCCCTACACTGTTGAATCCTGCGCTTCTAGCACTGAAGCGTTGTCCACCACATACACCATACGGCCCTCGCCGGTGCCCGACGTAACTCGCGTATGCTGGCTCTTGCCGCTGGACGGCAGCCCACAAACCACGACAAGCGGCATGTTCTCTAGGGGCATCCATGTGTTGGTGCCTTCCATGTGTCGGTTCTTAAGCTGCCTTTTTCCTGCCAAGAGGCTACAGTGTGGAGCTGAGGTAGAGATCAGGAATGAAGTGGTTTCCCAAAGTGTGCACTTGTCAGAAGGGGCAAGTAAAACGACAGATACTTGATACTTCTAAGCCAGAGTTGTAGGACACAGTGTTGCTTTCTCCCCAGACCAATGATACTCTTTTTTTAACCACCTAATTCTGGAAATTCATACAATGCCTTTCAAAGGAGAGTTGGATAATCTCCAATAGACTTGTTGAGGATGAATACATTGATTTTAAATCTTTAAGTTATTTGCTGACATTCACTGGGAACAGTGAACCAGCTGTGTGTTGCCTGTCTACTTTTCAGGTTATCATAAAGGATAACAGTCTCGTGTTGACCCCATCCCACATTAAAGCCTACATGCTGATGACTCTTCAGGGCTTGGAATATTTACATCAGCACTGGATTCTACACAGGGTAAGACCCTAAGGGGTGATCAGTCTGTATTTGAGAGGTCTTGCTTTGTATTCCAGGATGGCTGGAATTTGCCTTGCAGCCCAGTTGGCCTCGAATTCATGATTCTTCTGCTATGGCTCCTGAAGGCCAAAAAGTTACGGGCATGTTTTCCATATCTGACTTTTAATGTTGCTGCTTAAGTTTGATTAAACTGTTTGTCAGTGGTTAGTTAGGGTTTTGTTTTACGTATTTTAAGTGCATTTGTCTGTGTGGGTGAGTGCAAGTGCATGACTGTAGTTGGGTATTGCCACAGTACATTGTGGAAGTCAGATGACAGCTCCCAGAAGTCAGTTCTTTCCTGCTACTTTGTGGGGTTTGTGAATCAAATTAAGGTCATTAAGGGTAACTGCGAATGGCTCTGACTGATGAGCCACCTTGCCAGTCAGTTGGTTGTTTTTGTTTTGACTATAGCACCTTCCCCTGTACCCTAGGCTGGCTCTGTGCTTGTGTAACTACAGGTGCGTGCCATCATGTCCATTTTGATCTCTCGTTGTCTAAGGTCCCCCCACCACCCTTTAGCTTTTAAGAGAACGCAGTCTGTAGACCACACTGGCTCTGCCGCCCAAGTGCTGGGATTAAAGGCGGGCGTTACACCTGGCTTTGTCCTCTGAGTTTTAAAGTTAACTGGTACTGGGCCATAGCTCAATTGGGAAGTGGATGCCCAACATATATGAAGTCCTGTGTTCAGTCCTCAACACATTTGGTAAACCCTTAATCCCAGCACTCTGGGGTAGAGGCAGAAACATTAGAAGTTCAAGGTCATCCTTTTTGATGACTTAGTGGATTCAAAGTCAGACTGGGCTACTCTGTTTCAAATACCTTACTAAGTAAAGCACGCCAACTAAATGTATCCCCGTGTTTTCCTCTAATCCCACTTAATTTTGTCTGTTTTGATAACTGCTTGATACAGGATCTGAAACCAAACAACTTGTTGTTAGATGAGAATGGAGTTCTGAAACTGGCAGATTTTGGCCTGGCCAAATCATTTGGGAGCCCCAATAGGGCTTACACACATCAAGTTGTGACCAGGTAAGAACACACAAACGAGCAGACTTCTCTGAAATACCTTTTCAGAGCTCAGGATCGGGTCACTGTTGTGTGTCCTCAGAGTGCAGCCTTTAGTAGTATGTGCACTTTACCACAGTAAACAGATCTTTCAGAGAAAGTCTAACTCAGTCCTTCCTGCATATTTTTGCGGGGCTAAGTATTGGGTCCTGTAGATTGTTGTCTGTACACAGGTGAGGTCAGGTGACATCTTAGGTAAGGCTGGAGTGTGTGATTGGGCAGTGGAAAAAGAAGGCGGAGCTGAGAGTTTTAGAGGGGACAGAGACACAGACAGGGGAGAGAGGGAGATAAGATGGAATCTATAGGAGAAGAAGACAAACCATATGTCCTAAAGAGCTACAGGTAACTATGGATATCATAGAAGGACAATAGAATAATGTCGGGTACATTTGTCCCGTCTAGGTTTGTAGCTTGTATTATATCAATTGAGTTTTGAGTTCTTTGTGTGGGCATTTTGGGGGTTGAAGATTTTTTCTTTTTTTTTTTTTTTCGGAGCTGGGGACCGAACCCAGGGCCTTGCGCTCGCTAGGCAAGCGCTCTTCCGCTGGGCTAAATCCCCAACCCCTGGGGGTTGAAGATTTACTGTTATAAGTCTCGCTGCTAAATTACAAGCCACTGGAGTTTTCATTTTACTGGGTTATGGGGATTTGCGCAAGCAGCAGCCAGCTTTCTCCCAGCTAGCCATGGGGCGGTTGACCTGGGAAGATATGGGGGGTGGGGTCTGCAGCCCACTATCTCAGGGAAACATGAGGGTGGGTGAAATTGCTTTTTCTTATGATTACACCCTACAGAATTTTGAATTAAAAAAGTTATTGTAAACTGGGCATGATTTTGAGCACCACCAGGCCTGACCTGCATTTGATAATTCCTAAGAATTTAAAGGATCTGAAAAAAAACCCCACAGATTCTTCTATAGGCTATTTTGTCGCCTTCTTCCAAATAAAACTAGAAGTTAACTGGACCTTGGGTTAGAAGTGGAGGGTGTGAGCTCTGGGAAGATCCTGGCAGCAGGTTACCAGAGTGGGTATCATTGATGGAACTGACAGAAATAGAGCGGTGGGGATAAAAAGCCAGGTTTTAAAAGGTCATGGGGCTGTTTTTGGTGGTGTCTCCTCGGCAGCTGACTGAGGAAGCTGAATACCTCTTTCCTGGACACTTGTGGGAAACTTGTTGAAGCTGTGAGAAGCACATGGCCACAGACGTAGCTGTTGATGTTCTGGGTGAAGAGTGGAAGGGTCATGGGGTCCGAATCAGTGATGGGAACAACAGACAAGGTTCTTCCATGAAGCAAGGTGTCTTGACCCATGGCAGAGTGTATCTGCTGTTGATTAAGGGGAGTTCTGACAGACCAAGGAGGACTGGGGAAAGGAAGGGCAAGTCTTTTCATGTTTGCATTGGGGACAGCAATCCGAATGCTCTCTACGTCAGTAGTTATTATTATTTTAAAAAGGGGGGTGGTGGAATGAGCAGAATATTCCTGACTCGAGAAGCACTACTGTGCCTCTGAGGTTGCAGCCCAAAAGAGAACCATTCTCCAAAGATGTCTGCCAATATATATGAAAGGTCTTAAACAAAGAAGGTATAAAAAACGCCTAGGACCAACCAGATACCTGAGACTCAGCGGCTGGATACTCCACGTGTCCTACAGCACAAACATCACAGATTGCTCTGGACCAACAGCACATCAAGAACAGTAAGGAGGAAGCTGCAGAATAGCCAAACTTCTGGTCAAGACAAGGAAGGAAGTCAAAGATGCTAGAAACAGATTGCCAACAGAGTAGCTCTCCTCCCTGTGCCTGCCTCGAGTCTGAGTTCACCCAAAACATCTTTAATTATAACAGATAAATGATCAGACCTTGAAAAAGAAGTGGATAAGAAGAGCTTAGGGGCCAGACGCGGTGTCACACCTGAAATAGTCAATATCTTGAATGTAGAGGCAGGAGGATTCAAGAATCCAGGATGAGCCTTAACTATAGTGATCTTGAGACCAACTGTGTAAGATCCTGTTTGAAAAAGTATATAAAAATAAGTGTAGGGAAGAATGAGAGAGAAAGAATTGGGCACAGGTGGCTTTTAGAGAAGTAACGTATTAGCGTGTTAAGGGCAGTCAAATAGGGAGCAAAGAGTTTATGACAGAAAAGTGGAGAGGGTTTTAGCAATTGCGTTCTTGAGAACTGGAAAGACTAGACTCATGGTGAGTGGTGGGATCTAAGGAATGCAAGGATACTTCATCTTTCAAAAGTTAGGCTTCCTGGGCATGGTGGCCACACCTTTAAAACCAGCACTCGGTAGGCAGAGGCAGGCAGATCTCTGATTTCTGAGGCCACCCTCAGAAATCACCCTACAGAGTTCCAGGGAAGCCGGGGACACACAGAGAAACCTCTAAAAGTATCTTTTATTCATGTGATGTAGTTGCTGTCTCTGGAGGCTTATTGTCTCCGTGTGCTAAGCTAGGCCTAGTCCTGGGAGCGTCTAGCTTCTGTACAATCTTATCTAGGCCTCTGAGACTTGCCGCTGAAAGAGCTCACCCCTTCCTAGTTCTTATTACTGGCTGACTGATTCAACTCAGCTGTTCTGGTTCATGCTCCTCCTCAAGCTGACTGATTCAATCTGACTTCTGTCTTGGCCTCAGACTAACTCTGGCAGTCTCTTCTAATATCCTGGCCCCTTATTCTCTGGCTTGTTCTGTTCACCTGTATCTAGCTTGTTCTTGCTACAACTTGTCTCTACCACTGTCCCAGTAAAACTGCTTCCTCTCCTCTCTTCCTCTCTCTCTACTGCTCTCTTAAGTAACTTCCCTTTCTTCTTGTAAGAGTTGGGCATATCTTGTTCTGTCAAATCTCTCTGATGCATCTTTCTGTCTGCCTTTCAGTTAGCACCTTTCAAACATGGGTGCTTCCTTTTACCAACTAACTTTGCCCTCATTGTTTGGGATTAAAGGTGTGTGCTAAGGCTGAGTCACACCACAACTAGAAATAATTTTTCCTAGTAAACAACACAAGCTTGGGGTTTCCAGTGTCACTGTGATCCACAGAAACGCTGTCTTGAAATACAAATTGGGTTGTCATCTGACTCTTTCTTATTGTCCTCAGGTGGTACCGGGCCCCCGAGTTACTGTTTGGAGCTAGGATGTATGGTGTGGGAGTGGACATGTGGGCTGTTGGGTGTATCTTAGCAGAATTGCTTCTAAGGGTGAGTCCTAAGTCCATGTACATCTTTTAAGTATTGTTGATATAGTTCTTATAATTGTCTAGGAGTCTTTTTTTTTTTTTTATCATAAGCCCTATAGCAAAAAAGATTGACAAGCAGAGTCAAGTTTGTTAAATAAAAGTTTCAACAGATGCATGTGGGAGGCTGAAGCAGGAGGACCACTGAGTTCAAGAGTACGTAGTAAAACTGTATCTCATAAAACAGAGACAGCCTTCGCAGAAGCAGCCTTCGCTTCTTGGGAGGAAGAAGCAGAACATGGTTCTAATAAAATGCCCGAGGAGTCCTGTTGAGGTAGTTGGGTTATTTAGGCTCACAGCCTGAGGTATATCCTCATGACAGAGAAGCCATGGCAACAGGAGCTTGAGGCCCTGTGATGTCACATCCCGTCCGCAGTCAGGGAGCAGAGGGCAGTGCTGGTGCACTGCTCACTTTTGTTTAGTCCAGGGTCTCAGCCCCTATAATGGTTCCTCCATAGTAGGGTGCATCTTCTCTCTTTAAGTACCACAGTTTAGAAACTGCCTAACAGTTATGCTCAGAGGTTTGTTTCCATGGTGATTGACACTAAGTCTCATCAGGCTGACAAGATTAAGCATCACAGAGGCTGGAGAGGTAACTAACTCAGTTATAAAGTGCTTTCTGCACAAGCAGGAGACAGTTCTGAATTCTCTCTGGTAGACCTTGTACCAACTGTGGGTCCCGTTAGAAAAGAAACCACACATCGTTTGTTCAGGAACATTTAAGAATAATGCAAGGTGTGGTGGCTTACACCTGTACTCCTAGCTAGCACTTGGGACACTGAAGCAGAGAGAGTCACCTAGGATTGGAAGTTTGCCTGTGTTACAGAGTAAGACTGTTGCACCTACTCCCCACTGTCTTTCCACACTCAGCTGTGGTGGCTTGGGAATAGGAAGGACTGGTGCCTAAAAGTAAGCAGCAGTCACCACTGCCCACCACTCAGGCCAGCCAGGGCTGGAACCTGAAGGTGGAGGTCTCTTCAGTAACTTGGCAAAAGTCTGCTTTTGAGGGTCTGGGCTGCTGCCTCAGCACTTAAGAGGACCCAGGTTCGAATCCCAACACCTGGTACATGGGAACCACTGTAACTCCACATGTGGGGACTTTGATACCCTCTTCCTTCCAAGCTAGAGGATGGCACAAACATGGAGCACAGGTACACATGTAAGCGGATGCTCTTACATATGAAGTAATAAAATAATAAAATTAATTTTAAAGCTCTACTGTTTGGAGTATGTTAGAAATCTCCCCTGGGTACTGAGGGAAACTCTTGAAAAGTGTGTGCCTGGACCTTCTAAAAACCGCACAGATAGGCTGGACAGATGGCTCAGCGGTTAAGAGCACTGACTGTGGGGTTGGGGATTTAGCTCAGTGGTAGAGCGCTTGCCTAGCAAACGCAAGGCCCTGGGCTCGGTCCCCAGCTCCGAAAAAAAGAAAAAGAAAAAAAAAAAAAAAAAAGAGCACTGACTGCTCTTCCAGAGGTCCTGAGTTCAATTCCCAGCAACCACATGGTGGTGCACAACCATCTGTAATGGGATCTGGTGCCCTCTTCTGGTGTGTCTGCAGACAGCTACAGTTACTTATATGCATAAAATAAATAAATAAACCTTTAAAAAAAAACACACAGATAATACTTTTTATAGAGAAGGCAGAAGGGGATTTTGGAATGGAAAAGCAGTGAGTTGAGAGTGGAAATCAGTGTTTTAACAGCTGTTAGGGTTGTTTGTGGGTGTAAGCTCTCTCAAGCTCTGTTGGAGTAAGTTTTAATGGTCCCAGAGTTTAGGGATTTTTATTATAGCATTTTTTTTAAATGTAACCACTTTCACTAACAACCTTGAAATGTTTGTTTTTTATTTTCAGGTTCCTTTTTTGCCTGGAGATTCAGACCTTGATCAGCTAACAAGAATATTTGAAACTCTGGGTACACCAACCGAAGAACAGTGGCCTGTAAGCCTTTATGCATTCACTTTGAAATGCACTTATATTCTGTGGTGTTATTTTGTTATGTCTGAGTGCAGCCGTATGTGCACTGAAGAAGCTACTTAATTAACTTTGCAGTGCTAGAGATTAAGCCAAGACCTTTTTCCTTTGCTGGACAAGGGCTCTGCCAGTGAACTAACTTAGAAACTGTGGTGGCACATACTTTTAACTGGGAGGCAGGACAGTCTCTGAATTTGAGGCTAGCCTGGTTAGCATAGTGAGTTCCAGGCCAGCCTGAGCTATGTTATGTACCGACATCCTAGCTCAAAAGGGTAAATAAGTAAATAAAAGCAAGTTCTCCTCATTACTGTAGATAACAGGGGAAATATAGAAAGGAGCATTAAACCGTGGCCTTCATCCATCAGCTCATGTATGTACAGTCCTTTCCAACCCCAGTGTCTGTCCTGGGCTAGTCACTGCCCTCAGGTGATGGGAAGCTGTCTGTCTGTGGTGTGCACTCCATTTTCTGTCTTTCGGATGTAGCTCAGGGGAAGAGTGGTGCTTGCTTTAAAGAGCTCGGTGCCCCTGGCTCAGGAAAGCACTGAAAGAACAGCACCACAGGATTCTTCTTTGATCTTTTGTGTCCAGCAGCTTCAAGGGTTTTCTGTTTTTGTTTTTTCCTCCAAGACACCATCACCCCCAAGACACCATCACCCCCAAGACACCATCACCCCCAAGACACCATCACCCCCACGACACCATCACCCCCAAGACACCATCACCCCCAAGACACCATCACCCGGACACCATCACCCCCAAGACACCATCACCCGGCTTTTTCTTTTTAACTTAATTGAGGCAGGTTTTGCTATGTAGCACTGGCTTGCCTGGGACCTCCTACGGATACCTTGTATTACTACAGAGATCCATCCACCTCTGGTTCTCCAGTGCTGGGATTAAAATTGCCACTGTGCTGGGCTAGCCATTTTTTTAATGACTGAAAATATATTCTCTCTCTCTCTCTCTCTCTCTCTCTCTCTCTCTCTCTCTCTCTCTCTCTCTCTCTCTTGGTTTTTTATTTGTTTGAGACAGGGTTTCTCTCCGTACCTAGTTGTCCTGAACTCTTTGTGTAGACTAGGCTGGCCTTGACCAGGTCGGCCTTGAACTCAGACTTGCCTGCCTCTGCTTTCAGTGCTGGGATTAAAGGTGTGAGCCACCAACAACAACTGAAGAATACTCTCATTTATGGACATTTATGTTAATTAACTAATACCTAGATTAATTAACTACTAGATAATTAACTAATTAATACCTAGATAAGTATGTATGTTTATTAGATCATATGCAATTATTTCTGTTTTTATGAGCACTTTATCCCAGCAACCAGGTATGATAATATATCTCCCTAGTCCCAGCTATTAAGAAAAGGAGACAAGAGGACTGCTTGGGCTCAAGAGTTTTAAGTGTGCTGGGCACAACACATCTCTTTTTCAAAACTAGGTTACTAATCTGTTATCAGTCTGTATGGAGGCACAAGCCTTTTGATCCTAGCAGTCAGGCATAGGTAGGAGGATCTCTGTGAGTTTGAGGCCAGCCTCATCTACATCACAAACTACAGGACAGCCAGGACTACATAAAGAGACTGGGGGATTAGGGGGGGCGGGGGGGGGACTTAAGCCAGCAGCAGGCCGTTCTTCAGTGACAAGTTCTTGAGAGGACCAAGGGATGAAACAAAGAAGATGGGAGAGTTTGGGGTCAGGAGGTCTTGCACAAGCTGATGATTCATGCTAGCATTTCAGCATCTTACCTACAGTTTGCAGGGGCAAATGGGACAGAGTCAGAGTCATAACAGATTAGCAGGAGACCCATGGGGCAACGATGCACAAATAGAACTTAGGAATCTCAGGTGTCTCCTGGACCAGGTGCTCAGGAGCCAGTTTCTTTGGGGGTTAAAGTCGGGTTCCTAGAGCCCTTAACTCCCTCAAGCCCAGGCTCCAGCCCCAGAATTGAGTCTGTCCCACAGCAAGGATGCAGAACTCTCTCTGTCTTTTCATCTGGGCCTCTGAGAAAGCCTTGGGTTGGCTTGGCTTTCAACAACAACAACCTGTTACTATTTACCCAGATTTTTTTTTTTTAAAGATTTATTCATTTATTATATATAAGTACACTGAAGCTGTCTTCAGAAGAGTAGTCCGGTGCTCTTAACCGCTGAGCCATCTCTCCAGCCCCCTTACTTAGATTCTTAAAGTTGAGAAGCTTTTGGCTTTTTATTCCCATTGTAGTCCCAAGCTCTGAGGAGCAAATAAATGTGAAGAAAATGAATTCTGGGGCCTGTAGACATGTCTTAGTAGTTAGGAGTACTTACTGCTCAAGCATGAGGGCCTGAATTCCAATATTCAGCAACCTTAGAAAAAAAGAGAGAAAAAAAAGTACAGCATGCCTTGACCCCACTGCCGTGGGCACAGCCCTGTGGGCACAGGCAAGGAGACTTGCTGGTTGGCTAGTGTTATAGCCTAACTCTAGATTCAGTCAGATAGCACAGGCATATAAACACCACACGAGTTCTTGCATCCCTCTCTCACCAAAAAATGAAGAAGAAAGGTGGACACTTTAAGCAGAATTTTTATCATCTTGTTAAAACTATAACAAAAATATCCAAAGCTAAAGTTAATATCTAAGGAATGTCTTTTATATCGTTTCTCAATTTCCTAAATGAACGTTTTGGTTTTGGTTTATTTGGGGTTTGGTTTTCTAGTTTGTCTGTTTGATTAGGGCCTGCAGCTTCCTGTGTGGTCTTTGCAGTGGTGGGATTATGGAGGGCATTACCTTGCCTATCCCGAGCTGTACTTTCGTGCTTGGTGTCCACATGCTGCAGCACTGTTTGTTGGAAAGGCTTGGCAGAACTCCTTCATGCCTTTCTAGAACTGTGCTTGGCAGATACTTGTGGATCTTGGGTTCGCTGTGTACTCCACTGATCCCCCTGTCTCTCCATCACTAGCACACAGTATGAATTAAAGTTGCTCTGTTGGGTCTTAAAATATGTACATGTAAGAACTAACACTAGTTTCTTTTCCAAATTTTTTCAACTAACTAGACTTTTACCTCTGTGTATAAAATTCAGATTAACTTGTTTACATGTGTAAAATGTCAGGATTTTAACCCTGTTTTTTGGAGAATCCATTCTTTCTTGTATTCACATGTTTGTTGTGGGTCTGTAGCGCTATGATTTTAAGATACATTTATGCTATGTCTTCTACTCTTTACATATTACCAGTTCTAATTTGTTTTTCTCTATGAGTAGTTTTCTTAGGATTTTCTACACAGACTATCTTAACAGGCCACATTTTGTTGCTTTCTTCCATTTCTGTGTCTTTGGATACGTTACTTAAATTTGAATCCTACTTGTCTTTCAGGACATGTGTAGTCTTCCAGATTACGTGACGTTCAAGAGTTTCCCTGGCATCCCCCTGCAGCACATCTTCATTGCAGCTGGAGACGACCTGCTTGAGCTCATACAAGGCTTGTTCTTATTCAACCCATGTACTAGAATTACAGCTTCACAGGTACTCAGCAGCATTAATAAAACAAACTCAGGTTTCTAAAGTTTTTAAAATCCTTAAATACCAGGGCGAGAGGTCTATCTTTGGTGTGTGTGTGTGTGTCCTTTCCCGAAGCTATAGACAGTGTCTGGCTGATAGGAAGTCTTGTTATGCAAACATCACATAAGAGTTTACACTTGTTAGAGGTGTATGTGTTCTCACGCCACTGACAGATTTCAGATGGATTGTTTTAATTATGTGTATGGATGTTTTGGCAGCATGTATGTTTATACACCATGTATGTACCATAAAGGCCAGAAGAAGGCATCAGATCCCCTGACTCAGACTTACAGACGGTTGAAGGGCGGATGCTGGGAACCAAACATAGGTCCTGTGGAGGAGCAGCCATTGCTCCTAACTGCTGAGCAATCTTTCCAGCCTGCTTCATTTGAACTCTTTATTTTTGAGTCAGGACCAAGTTGGCCTTGACTTCAGTATGACATAGTTGGAAATGGTAACTACTTACTTCTTTCTTCCTTTTGAGGGGGAGGGGGAGTTGAGGCAGGGTCTCTCTCTCTGTCGTCCTGGCTGTCCTTGAAGTCACTCTATAGACCAGGCTGTCCTGCCTCTGCCAAGGTGTGACACCCCCTCTCCCTGCAGTTTGTCAGGTTTGGGTTTTTGTAAATTTTTTGTTTGGTTTGGTTTTGCTTTTGGGGTTTATTTGTTTGGTTGGTTTTTAGAGACAGTGTTTGTTTCTCCATGTAGCCCTGGCTGTCCTAGAACTCACTTTGTAGACAGGCTGGCCTCAAACTCACAGATCCACCTTCCTGTGCCTTCTAAATACTTGAGATTAATACTTCATTTTGTTTTTGTTTATTTGTTTTTGAGAGAAAGTATGAAGATGGGTGGGCGCAGAGGAACTGGGAGGAGTTGGGAAAGGGGGGGAATATAATCAAAATATTATACTTCAAAACATTTTATAAATAAGAGTACCTGATCTTCTTGACTGTTGGAGAGAGTCTAGAATAAATAAATCACTGTGGCTGTTAACAGTACTGGCATATTATAAATAGGTATTAGTTGACAAACTTGTCATTTGAGAGGAAACCACTTTTATATAAAACTGTAAATTCTAGAACATTATACTCTAGTGATTAAAGCAACCTTGGATTGGCCCAAACAAGTTTTTACCATTCACAGTAGATTATTGTTTTGTAATTTATTGGTTCCAGTTTGGGCTTTGTGGTTGTACAAATGTTAGAAGGGAGTATGCCACTCCTATCCTCCAACCCCACCCCACCCCCCAACAGTATCAGCCAGTTGCAGGATACTGGGTGTTTATTTATGTATTGTATCCAAATACTTGATGCTAATTTTTTGTTTGGTGCTATAAGAGCATTTGCATCCTATTTTTAATGCTGTCAACAATTTGGGACTAGATTTTCCTACTCACAGTACAAACATTTAAAGCACTCCTTTTGAGCTGGGCATGGTGGTACATGGCTATGTACCCAGCACTCAGAGACAAGTTGGAGGAAGACAGCTACAAGTTACAGACCAGCCAGTGCCCCACAGTGACGCCTTGTCTCAAAATAGGACAAAAGAATAAGACCTTGCTTTCTTTTCTTTGAAAAGGCGTTGAAGACCAAGTACTTCAGTAATCGTCCAGGGCCAACACCTGGATGCCAGCTTCCAAGACCAAACTGTCCAGTGGAAGCATTAAAGGAACAGTCAAATCCAACCATGGCAACAAAACGGAAAAGAGCGGAGGCCTTAGAACAAGGTAACAGTCTCCATTGGTAAATGACAAACAGAAAGGAGATGACATCAGAAAGCTCTATAGCTCATTATCGCTGGCACTGGAAGCCAGTTAGGAAAGAGCTGTGCAGTTGTTTACATAGGAAATAGAATGTGCTCCTCTTCTCTTCAGCCAAGGACACTTGAGGCACTTTGAGTATGCCTGAGAGTTCTAAGAGCTGTCCTTGATGTGTGCCTTCTATCCCGCACCTCTGCCAACCCGTTTATTTTATTTTTTTTAAATACACTTTTGTGTGGCTGTGTGTGAATATATGCTATATATGTGTGGAGGCCAGAGAGGGCTTCATTCAGTCTGGAGCTGGCACTGCAGGTGGCTGTCAGGTCCATTTGTCCAGGAACCAAACTTGGCTTCTCTGGAAGAGCAGAAGTCCTCTTCATTACTGAGCCAACTTTGTAGCCCTCCCCCCACACGCATCCCCATCCCCTTGGATACAGGTTCTCACTGTATGTCCCCGACTGGCCTGGAACTCACTAGTTAGATGGATCTGGCCTTTTTGAACTTGGCCTTTTTGAACTTTGCCTCCTGAATGCTAGAGTTAAACATATATTCAGCACGTGCAGTTGGTTTTGTTTTTAACTTCGTTATTTTTTAAATTTTTTTGTCATCTATTTTTATATGTATGGGTATTTTATTTATATATATGTCTGTACCACATTTGTGCAGTCCCTGTGAAGGTCAGAGAGGGCATCAGATTCCTGGGACTGAAGTTACAGATGCTTCATGCTACTGTGTGGTTGTTGAACCCAGGTTCTCTGGGAGAGCAATGAGTGCTCTTAACCTCTGAGCCAGTTCTCCTGCCCTCTATGCTGCGGTTCTTACTCTGTGTTAATGTTTAGCAGTGCCTGTAAATCAGAGAATGTGCTGGAGTACAGTGAGTGAACAACCTTTTTGTTTTACTTTCAGGAATATTGCCCAAGAAGCTAATTTTTTAGTTGCAGCGAACAATGGACAGTTTCACTGCTGAAAGAAATGATCCAAAGGCAAATAATGGAAAAAATAGGGAATATTAAATGCTATATAAGAACTTGTAAATACTCTACAGATGTAAAATATGTAAAGCTATGGGTTATTTTTATTAAATGTATTTTAAAATAAAATATTTGTGATTTATGATTAGAGTACAAGAATAACTTCAGGACTCTAAAATGTAATTCACAGTGTATTAGGAGAGACTTAACATGCAGTTACTGGTTATCCTGCAGCTCTGGATGATACACCGCTTAAGGTCATGTGGTACAGTGTTGAAAACAGAAAGATGCTGTTAGCAGTTTTGCAAGTACCTAACCCCACTCCCTACCCAGAGTAAGTAGCCTTGACAAGGCCACACTGACCCTCCCTTCATGTCTCCCACCTCGAACTCACTGTGCCCTTCCTGCATGCACAGCCAGGACTCGACATTCATTCCAGTCCTTTTTACCCTCCCCAAGGAAAAGGCTTCGGGGAGAGCTGTGTTTGTCTTCCATGGTTTTGTACTGTTACCTTAAGAGAACTCCATCTTAGCTTTCAGCAGTCTATGCCTTTTATCCTAGCATGTATGGGCAAATGGGTCTCTTAAGAGTTTGAGGACAGGGGTTGGGGATTTAGCTCAAGGCCCTGGGTTCGGTCCCCAGCTCCGAAAAAAAAGAAAAGAAAAAAAAAAAAGTTTGAGGACAGCCTCATCTACTCACTGAGCTCCAGGCTAGCCAGAGCTACATAGTAAGGGCCTGTCTCAGAGGCATAAACAAAGCCCTACTACAGCTCATAGTATTGTTTTCTGTTTCTTACTTAGAAACTTTCTTTCCATATTAATAGAGATTAATTTAGTTGATTTAATTATATGATAATATGTAAATAATGTTATTTACCTGTGCTTTGCTTATGGACTAATATTCTATTGCTGTGCAAATTTATGATG
The DNA here is from genome assembly GCF_011064425.1 of Rattus rattus. Taxonomy (NCBI): domain Eukaryota; kingdom Metazoa; phylum Chordata; class Mammalia; order Rodentia; family Muridae; genus Rattus; species Rattus rattus. The sequence continues at coordinate 158,080,506 of NC_046156.1, read as the reverse complement.
AAAATAGCCAGGCATAGTGGTGGTTTGTCCTGTCTCAAATTTGGGAGGCAGAGGTAGGTGGACCTCTATGAGTTCAAAGCCAGCCTAGACTTCAGAGTGAGCTCCAGGGCTACATAGTACGAATCTCAAGAAGAAGAGCACTGGTTTGGGTGTAGTGTGGTGGTGGTGCATGTCCTAGCATATCTGAGCACCTGGCCCCTACCCCGTAATGACACATTACAGGTGAGATAACCAAGTGGCAAGGCTTCCCTCCTTTATAAGTGTCAAGCCAGCCTGAACAAGGTGACATGGTGCTGGTCATATGAGCATTCCTGGTGCCCATGGAGGCCAGAAAATGGCATTGGATCCCCTGGCACTGGGATTGTGGATGCCCGTAATCCACCATGAGAGCTGGAAATTGAACACAGGTCCTCTGGAAGAGCAGCCAATGCCTAAATTACCGCATCATCTCCCACCTCACATGAGCTTTCTGAATGGAACCTTTGGGAGAGCAGAACCTCACTCCTGGCCTGCATTCTCCTTGAGTTTCATAGGGACTCAAAAATTGTGATTGATATCAAATTCACAGAAGAAAAACCTTACAAATTTATGGAATATCCGTCTACATGGGGCCAGGTTTGGCTGCTCACACCTTTAATACCACACTTGTTAGGCTGAGTTATGACTGCCTCAACTATAAATAGTTCTCCGCTAGTCTGCCCTCAGAGCAAACCCCACCAATCTCAAAAAGCAAAACAAAAAGTAGTTTTGGGCATGGGAGCCTCACAAAGACATAGAGAACCAGCTAAGAGTTGGCTGCTTCACTGGGTGTGCTAGGCGAAGGCAGACCTGGATACCTATGAGTTTGAGGATAGCCTGATCTGAAAAGAAAGTCCTCAGGCAGCCAGGGATAGAGACCGTCTCATGAGTAAAGCCAGCGACGTACTTACTGTATGGAAAAGAATAGTACGTAAAGGAAAAGTGCTAAGGCCAGATGGCTTGGTCCAGAAAGTCAGCTTGGAAGGGAACCAGCCAGGGAACTGAGGGTTAAAGCTGGCTACACTAATCTCATCAGCGCGCTCGCCCTTGGTGCTGAAGATGCATCTTCTTCCCCACAGGGAAATTTTATCTCCATCTTTTTAAACATGTTTGTGTGATGAGAGGCTTGCCTGCTTGCACATCTGTGTCACGTGTGTGCTGGTGCTGCCAGACCAGAAGGCACAGAGTCTCCTGTATCTGCAGTTAGGTAATTGTGTTCTGCTGTGCGGGCTCTAGGTAAACCTGGGTCATCTGGGAGAGCCACAGCGAGCCGGCTCTGCACCCATCATCTCACGCCTTTAAGAACTACCAGTGATTATTGTCTTTTTGTCTGATAAGCACGCACGTGTGCAGTCTTGCCACAGCCATGTGTAGAAGTCGGTGGACAACCTTGTGTCATTTTTTATCCGCCACTGTTTTTGAGGGAACATGTCAAGTCACTCTGCGTGCCCAGGCTTGCTGGTGTTTGAGCTTCCAGAGACCCTCTGACCTTACCGTAGATCCCTGGGACTGCAGATTTATGCTATCTCTGAGCTTTGGCAAGAGTGCTAGAGCCATCTTCCTCTCCCCAGGAGGAATCTTTATACTCACTGGTTTTTGGGTGTCTTTGGCAGAGTAGTGTATTACTAACTCCTTCAGAGCTGTCTCAGTTGTTGTTCTGTTGGCCATGATACAGCACCCCGGCAAAAGCACCTTAAAGGAGAAAGGCCTCATTTTGGCCTTGGATTCCATGGGAATTCAGTCCATCGTGGTGGAGAAGACTCTGCAGCAGGCAGGGAGGGCATGGCTGCAGGAAGCTGGCTGGTCACACATACGTGTCCTCAGATGCGGGGAATGCGCAGGAATCGGGTGGAGCCAGGCACAGTGACACTCAAGCCATCACAAACGCTTTAGGAAGAATCTGCTACTAAGCTCACACAGTGTAGTTTGAGACAGGGCTGTCCTGGAACTCACTGTGTAGACCAGGCTGGCCTCGAACTCAGAGATCATCTCCCTCCCCTCTCAAGCGATGGGAGTAAAGGTTTGCACCACCACACTGGCCTTCTTGTAGTTCTTGGAAATTGTTCGGTGCTGGGATCACGCCTAGGACTGTACACATAATTGATAGACACCAAGCCACAGCCCCGTCCCAGTTCTTAGTCTTAATAGAGTGTTCTGTTGCCTGGCTTGCGGTGCTGTTATCTCTCAGCTTGTTTTTTCTTTCGTCCCTACATGCCTATGCAGGTAATCTCAGGCTAGCCTTGAACCTATCCTCCTAAGGACCTCAGCCTCCTGAATAGTCAGGATGACGCCATTACAGTTAGCATGCTCCATTACTCTAGTGCTTGCTTTTTGTTGTTGTTTTGATTTCTTAAGACAGGGTTTCTCAGTGTAGCTTTGGCTGTCCTAGAACTTACTCAGATCCGAGTGCTGGGATTAAAGGTGTATGCCACCACTACCTGGCTTAATTCTTTTGTTTGTTTGTTTGTTTGTTTGTCTCTTTGTTTTTTAACATAGCTCAAGTTTCTTTTACTGTGAGGTTCACTTTCCACAAATTGGCAATGATATGATTTTCAGTGTCTACCTCCCTACAGTGCAAAGGACAAACCAGAGTGAGATTCCAGAGTTCACACTGGGGAACTCAGGGGGCTTATGAATAAGGCTTCTTTACAAAGCAATAGCCGAGAGCTTATGAGCAGGAGCATGGGTAACTTTAAAACAGCCACAGCAGAAAGTCTGCACCCAGCATGGATGTGACTCCCCCATAGCTGAGCAGATGGAGTCCCTTCCTCTCGTCCCCTCCCACAGACCTAAGGCCATGAGCAACTAGGGCAGAACTGTGTATAACCGATGGGGCCTGGTGGTGTAGTAGAGAAGTCACTGGCATGGAGGAGAGTGCTATACAACAGCCACTAAGGGAAAGTGTTTACAAACAGAAGAAGGGGCTGGCGGTGGGGTCAGGATGTGTCTGCTGCTCTTAAAGAGGACTGGAGTTAAGTTCCTAGCACTGACGTAGGCAGCTCCCCGCTATTCGTAACTACAGCTCCAGCCCGTCTGATGCCCTAATCCGGGCTCCTCGGGGATCTGCACTCACAGAAACACAAACTATTGTTATTTTTACTTAAGACAAGTTTGGGGACTGGAGGGGTGGCTCAGTGCTTAAGAACATTGACTGTAACCTAACTGGTCCGGAACTTGCTGTGAGAGAGCTGCCTACTTCTGCCTCTAGGGCACTGGGATTAAAGGTTCACACATCATCCAAAATAAATCTTTTTTTTTTTTTTTTAAGATTTATTCATTTATTATGTATATAGCATTATGTATGCCTGTAGGCAGAAGATCTCATTAAGGGCACCACAGGACAACAGAAAAAGTCAGTGCTCCTAACTGCTGAGCCATTTTTTTAGCTCCCCATAATAAATCTTTAAAAGTAAAAAATAGTTTCTCACTGGTTAGCTGTGTATTAAGATAAATTCATGTAGGATGTTATTTCATTTTAAAAATCTAGGATCTATGGGAGGGGACAGATTATTTTTAAGTAGAGGACAAGAGGAGCAGACTCCATCTACATAGCTATGGCAGAGTCACATCCATGTTGAGTTCATATGGTTAAATTTCACAGCAGTTGACTTTCCTGGATATACTGATTGAATCAAAGAAACCCTATCCCAAAAACAAACAAAGAAAACATCTATTCCTTTTATAGACATTCAGATACGAAGTTGCCCAACTCATGATGTATATTTTATCAAAGACTGAAAATAGCAGAAGCTGGAGTTGGACAAGCTGACTCTAAACGGGCTGAGCTGATTGAAAGCCGCAAGAAAGACGTAAACAGTGGAGAATTGGCGGTTGACAGCGGTTCCCCACTGTTTCTGCACTGCTAAAAGCCGAGGTGACAGTGCCCAAAGAACCCGTGACACTTAAATGTGGCCAACAGATTTTCTGTTGTTTGTGTGTTTTTAGGTATGGTTGTCCTGTGGTGCCTTGGCTGCTCTAGAACTTAGGCTCCCTTTCCTCCTCTTTCCTATGAGCTAGGATTACTGGTGCACGCCCCCATGCCAGCTACTTCCTTACTGTGTTTAGGGATTACACTGTACAGTACATAGCCCATTATATTGTTACGTTAAACCGGTTTTTTTTTGTTGTTGTTGTTGTTACTGGTTTATATGTGCACAAGTGTATGCATATGTGTGCACACGGACTATAGAACGTGTGGGTCAGGACAGCTTGTAGACGTTGGTTCTTTCATTGTGTAGCATAGAAGGACCAACCTCAGGTAGCCGTGCTTGGCAGCAAGCACCTCTACCAGCTGAGCCGTCTCACTGCAGACTCAGTTTTTACTGCGTTCTAGTTTGAAACAGGGTCTCTGCAATATATAGCCCAAGGTGGCCTCAAACTCTGCCTCCCAAGTGGGATTCCAGGCATGCGCTACCACGCCGGGCTGCCAACAGGGTTTTATATTGCTTAGAGCCCCGTGAACACTCAGGGCACTGCGCTAGCCTTAACACATCTGCGTGCGGTTCCTGCCTGTGCGCAGGGTAAGATCCCAGCTGGATCAGGTTTGAGCTCTGCAGATGTTTTAACATTTAAAAGTTTCTGTATAAAACACACATACCTCTTGTGCTCATTGTTTTCCTTTGATCGGTAGCATTTTTCAGTGGAGAAATGTTGATGTTCGACAGTGACCCTCTGTGTTATACACTCTCTACCCCAGACTTGGTTGTGTAGTCTTAGTGACTTTCCTGTTGTACACATGTGTGCTTGATGTGTTAATATGTTAATGTCTTCCCTGAATAAAAATGACGTTTCTCTCGTGTGGAGCTTGTCCTTGGAGGTTCGTATGGAGTGTTTGTTTCCCACCGCTTCACAGGTTCATGGCTGTGCCTTCCTGTTTCCCCCTCGAGCCGTAGCCTGGCCTTTCTGCCATTAGTTTTTATTTTTAATAACGCAAATAGAATGAGGACTTTTTTTTTTTTTTTAAGTAAAAATAAATCACATTATTTTTATCAAATAATCACATGCTCGCATACTACCACTTCATGGTAGCAAAGCCATAGTGAAGTTCAGAGGTCAGAGGATGACTCTTGGGAGCTGGTTCTCCCACCTTGTAGATGCTCGGCATGAAACTCAAGTCACCACTGAACCATGCCACCTGCTCTAGTTCTGTTTTCTGAGATAGTTTTTGCTAGGTAGCATCCAGGCTGTCCCAAGACTTGCAACCCTGAAGCACCCTGAGTGTTGGGTTTACAGGGATGCAACACCATATGCAACAGATTACTTCCTAAGTGTGCGCATGCGCACGGGTTCACACACAGGTTCGTGCGCACACGCCCACCTGCCCACCAGAAGTCGGCCTGAGGTGTTACTTAACCAGCTGAGCTATTTACCCAGCTCCATAAACCTTTCCCAGGGTTGAATATTTGTTTATAAGCTATTAACATTGAAACTGCCATAAAATAATAGAAATTCATTTATAAAAAGCGTCAACACAAACACTAATACATTTCTTGAAGGACATGTGTTAAGGGTTTGATTGCTTAAGGGATTTGACTAAAACACACATATATTAAAATACATGTATTAAGATATCACAGTAAAACTTACTACTTTGTAAATTACTATGCTAATAAATTTTTAAAACATCTTGAAAGCATACAGCTTCTTAATATTGACATTTATGGAGTTGTTTTTCTGTTTTTGCAATAGTCTTAATGTAATCTAGTTACCCCTCAAACTCAAAATAGTCTTCCTGCCTCAGCCTCCCAAGAGCTGAGATTTTCCGGCATGAACCTCCAGACAGAGTCTTCGAAATGCTGAACATCAAACCAAGGCCTGTTTTGTTTTCGAAGACAGGATCTCCTTACGATGCATTTGTCCTGGAACTCACTCTGCAGGCCAGGCTGGCCTCAAAGTTAGATCTGCCTGCCTCCTGAGTGCCAAGGTTACAGACGTGCACCACCGTGCACTGAGCCCACGCCTTACGCGCCCAAACCAAACGTCTACCTGAGCTCCATTTCCAGCTCCCAAATCTGATTTTTAGCATCTCCAATTCTAATTTCAAGTGGTCAACTTGTAAAATACATTCGATGGCAAAGAACAGGATCGCTTAAGAGCTCTTGAGCAGTCTGCAACTTTCCGAGGATGTCGTATTGAACAAACGCAACCCACAGGTTCAGAAACGTGGATGTGTGGATCACGCAGGCCACAGAGCTCGGCGGCCTCCTGCCAGGCAGTTCCGAATGGGGAAGTCTGGCTCGTGGGAACTTTTCCTTTATTCTCTTTTGAGGCAGTGTCTTTGTCTTCCAGTGCCCGGGCAAGCATGTAACTGACCTTTCTTTGATGAGCAAGGGCTTCTTCTTTATCATTCAACTGCAAACACAGACGTTAGAAATGGACCGGTTAGTAAGTCACGGGAGAGAAGCAGAAAAGTAAGTCACATGATAGAAGCAGAAAACGAGTATTACATCTCATGAAAATACCTCGACCTAAATGTTAGATTAATAGTATGTTAGAATACTCTTGAGTCAAACGCTGGGGGACTTCAGTTTTAGAAGTGACTGTGTATTCATGGCTGTATATGTGCGTGCTGTGGACTTTGTGTTGGGGTTGGAGAACAACTTGCTGGAGACCAATCTTTCCTTCTACCGGGTGGGTCCTGGAATCGAATTCAAGCAGTCTGGCTTGGCAGCAGGCTCTTTACCTACTGAGCTGTCTCGATAGCTGAATTGTGCTTTCCCTCCCCTCCAAGTTAGGGTTTCTCAGTGTAACGGCCCTGGCTGTTGTGAAATTCAGTTTGTAGACTAGACTGGTTTCAAGCCGCCTCTCCTCTCCTGAGTGTTGGGATTAAAAGCTTGTGCCACCAGTGCCTGGCTTGTGTTGTTTTTTATTTTAAATTTTTTTGTGTGAGTGTGTGTGCCATGGGTGTACAAGCGTCCAGGAAGGGCCAGAAGAGGGTGTGTCAGATCTCCCAAAGCTGTATTTACTGGTGGCTGAGAGCCACGCAGTGCTCTTAGCTAAGGAGGAGCCACACTGAGTCTCTCCAGCCCCAGGACTTTTCTTAAAGGTGGCAGGAAGGTTGGATGGGGGGGGGAGGGGGCAGTAATGAGGAAATTCATCAAGTAAAGTACTCGCCAGGCAAGCTAGGTGCAGAGTCCAATCCTTGGAACTCACATAGAAGTGGAAGGAAAGACCTGACCCACAGAGCCGTCCTCCAGAGTCCCCATGCTGTGGCATGCCCACGCATACTTCATACATACAAGAACAATAAACGTTTCTTTAACAGCTCAACAAGCCCTGTAAATCACCTAGAGACGGGGAAGATTGTGTGTGTAATCCCAGCATGTACTTATTCCTGAAAGAATATTTAAAGCTCTATCTAAGGGGTTGGGGATTTAGCTCAGTGATAGAGCGCTTGCCTAGGAAGCGCAAGGCCCTGGGTTCCCCCAGCTCCGGAAAAAAAAAAAAAAAAAAAAAAAAAAAAAAAAGCTCTATCTAAAATTGTTTTTATGTATTTATATGCAAATAAATATGCCATCACAGTTAAAGTGTGTTTGCTCGAAGTCCTGGAGTCAGTGTGTTAGTTTAGCAGCTATCTGCGGAAGGGCTGTGTTAATAACCTAAGGTCATTGTGACAAAGTGCCTGGAACACGTCAGTGCCCAGAGCTACACATGAATGCAGCAGTTGAACCGGCTGGAATGTCACTGACCCACCCTCCCTCTAGAGGTGGACCTTTAAACCTGCACAGAAAGGGTCTGCATGGATGTGGAAACAGTTGGCAGGGAGATGGTGGAGAATGGTACCCGGTGGAGAAGAGGATTTCAGAGGCAAACACGGCGCAGATTAGCGCGACTGCAGCCCCGTAACAAAAAGCAAGCAGAGGTCTAGTACTAACCAAATCTAACAGCATCTCAAAGACTTCGTCCTGATTGTTTCGGTCTTCAGCGCTCTTGGAACTGTTTTCCAAAGGGAGTATCCCCAGCAGTCTTTGCCCCAAGGTCTTCTTTCTCCTTTGTGCTGGATACCCTAAGGTTCAATGAGAGAATCCAGCTGAGAAAAATACACTCCCTGATTGCGGTAAAAGCAGTACTCTGAGCCCAGGCTAGGTAACTCCTAAGTCCGTCCAGAGGTAATTCTCACAAAAGCACAAGGCCCACTGCTGCAGGTGCATTGTGATGGAGCAGTGTGGATTTCATGCTGCTGGAAGCTCGGTGCTCAGGCCCCATGTAACCACAGTCTTCAGGAGCAGCAGAAATCCAGGTCGACAAGTGAGCTCCCAGTTTAACATGTGCATCACTACCCACGCCGAGCACTGCGCAGCTGACAGAAGAGCGCCTTTGCCTTCTGAGCTACGTTCAGCCCCCAACCCTTGATAATTTTTTTTTTTTTTTTGGTTCTTTTTTTTCGGAGCTGGGGACCGAACCCAGGGCCTTGCGCTTCCTAGGCAAGCGCTCTACCACTGAGCTAAATCCCCAACCCGATAAATTTAAAATAACAACTGAGAGAGAGTTTTAAACTAGCTCAAAACTCAGCAACAGGATCTGACTCAGGAAGACAGGAGTGGTACAGACTCACTGACCCTCCGGATGTCACCGGACGTGGGTAAATGAGTAACTGGTTCTGTTCTGCCCCTGTGATGTTTGTTCAAGCCCCCATTGTGCCCTACAGATAATGTTCCAGCCATTGTGTCCTGCAGAGAGTATTCCAGGAAACTGGGGCTGAAGCCTAACCAGATGTGTATCAGATGCAGATGCTTCGTCAACTCTGACAAACATTTACCCTAAAGGACAGGAATCAAGATCTGTTCTCAGGAGAGTGAGGACTTGACCTTTCCCCTGATTTAAACCCTAGAGTCTTAAGAACAATCCTGTGACTTTGAGAGTTTCCCCTTGTGACATTTTTTTTTTTTTTCCGGAGCTGGGGACCGAACCCAGGGCCTTGCGCTTCCTAGGCAAGCGCTCTACCACTGAGCTAAATCCCCAACCCCCCCCTTGTGACATTTTTGGTATTTCCTTTTGACGTCCCCACATCTCCTGGGGCTTATGACTTCTTCCTTTAAAAAGCCCTTCTCCCAGCCACTCAGGGTCGACACCTCTGTCTCCTGCATGGGATACGTGTCGGCCTGGAGATCTCCATAATAAACCTCGCCTCTGCTTATTGCATCAAGATTGGTCTCTCGTGTGTCTGGGGTCTGAGACTTCCCGAGACTTGAGTGAGGGTCTCCCTTCGGGAATCATTCACAACTACATGAAAAACCTCAATCATATCATTTCCTGTGCTCCACTCCACCTTACAATATCCCAAAGCAACTAAAGCCCCCTCCTCTTGCCACATGCGCCCCAGGTACCATCTTCTGCCATACGCTGCCTGTTGACCCACGTTGCCGCTCTTCTGCACACATCCCCTCGTGCCAGTCGCAGGGCCTGGTCGTTTTTCCTCGTTAATTGCTGCTCAAAAGCGATTCTGAATGCATCTGCTGTTATGTGTGCCTCTTCCTTACTCTTCTGCAGAGTTTCCAACTGAAAGCATCGGGGAGGCACCAAAGATGAGGCTGGGATCAGTTCTGCATTCTAAGCTCTGCGTCCCTCCCCTCCTCCCACAGTTTGTCTGCCTAAATCAGCACCTGCCCATTCTGCCAGCACTCAGGCCTCGAGGCTCTACTCCCCGCCAATCCAGCTCTTGAAACTCATTACCCCCGTTTGGCCCTGTGTCTGTCCTGCCCAAATCCTGGAGGAAGGACACTTTGTAATACCTCCCTACCTGAACCTCAAGAGTCTGATCTATGTGGTTACTTTATGTGCTTTACTTAAGGGGTAGCTAATGTTTGGCAGTCAGCCGTCCTGTGTGGTCTAAAGGCTTTAAATCCCCTATCTTCAAAAAGCTAAAACTGGGGCTGGAGAGATGGCTCAGCGGTTAGGAACACTGACTGTTCTTACAGAGGTTCTGAGTTCATTTCCCAGCAACCACATGGTGGCTCACAACCATCTGTAATGGGATTGGATGCCCTCTTCTGGTGTGTCTGAAGACAGCGACAGTGTACTCACATACATGAAATAAATAAATAAATCTTAAAAAAAAAAAAAAAAGAAAAGAAAGCTACAACTGGCCAGGCATAGTGGTGCATGACATTAATCCCAGCACTGGGGAAGCAGAAGCAGACAGATCTCTAACTAGCCAGAGCTACACAGAGAAACTCTGTCTCAGGAAGCCAAAAGGAAAATAAAGGCAAAACTTTTTAGAATTATGCTAAATCATACATTTGGTTTATAAACATATACATAGTGAAAGTCCAATTATAAGGGCAACTGTCAGTTGATTAAATGCCTGGCCTGTTGACACTAAACATGTCTTTCCTCCATGGTGGTTATCCTGCTAACCCGTGAGGGAACTGAGGCCACTCAGACAGCAACAAATGAATGGTGTTAAGGCGCTACAGTGGGCAGTGCAGTCCAGTGCAGAAAGGCTCCTTGTTCGTGTCCATACCCAGCGCTAACTACCGATTCTAAGTATAAACACACCGTTTACTCCCTGCTGAGTCTATTACTGTGATCTGGGGACCATGTGTAAATGAGGAAGTGTGACTTTAAGCACTGTTAACTACACGGGCAGTCAACGACTTTAGGTGGCTTCAGACTGCAGGCCATGTACCATGCGTACTTTGGAACCACACTAAGGAAATCGGGTGCACGAGTTAATGCTATCACATAAAACCAAGCCTACGTTCCACGGCCGGTGACTAAGATGAAATTCACTACGTCAAATACTGCCATGTGTCCTACTGCTAACAAAGAAACTGAGGCACAGCCTCTGCTGTCACGACGATGTGACACATACCTCATGTCTGAGCTGAAGGACCAGTTTCCGAGTGGATGCTGCCATTTTGGCACAAGAACAGGGGCTCCCTCCAGGACCCTGACACAGGCAGGCTCCAAGGACTGCAAGCTTGAAACCGGAAGGATCACCTGTTACCAAGTGCGTCATGTTGTCTTAGCCACATATAAATAGCCCTCCGCATGCTACTCACGTCTCTGCGCCAAAAAAGCAGAGTGTGTGTGTGTGTGTGTGTGTGGTGTGTGGTGTGGTGTGCGGTGTATGGTGTGTGTATAATATTTTATATTTAATTATAGTAGATACATATTACAAATGATGTGTATGGTATATATTTTTAAAGAAAGGTAAGATGAGGAGTTCATGGTCTGAGTGGAAATGACCACAGGCCAGACATCATTCCTTGCTACAAAGACTTCCAAGAACTCTACCTTCCTTCCTCCTCATTCTCAATACCTTTGATCCTGGCATCCATCCCTAGTAGTTTTGAATGTACAGCCAGAATTTAGCCTAAGCAGATAGTTAATAGTGACACTCACTGTGTGCTTCCGGTGACACACGCACCTCGTAGCCAGCATTCACTGTGTCCCCCTCCCTCCAACAAGACCGCTCAGAATGAAGAGGGAATGTTATTTTACCCCTGGGGAAAGCAACCATCCTACCACTCTTAAAAACAAAAAAGGCGGGGGCTGGAGAGATGGCTCAGCAGTTAAGAGCACCCGACTGCTCTTCCAGAGGTCATGAGTTCAATTCCCAGCAACCACATGGTGGCTCACAACCATCTGTAAAGAGATGCGATGCCCTCTTCTGGTGTATCTGAAGACAGCTACAGTGTACTTACATATAATAAAAAAATAAATCTTAAAAAAAAAAAAACAAAAAAGGCTCTGAATTCATGCTCTACATTTTAAAATATTTCTTGGGTAATGACGGTGGTGAAGTTACTGTAGCCCCACCCCCTCAAAACTTGACTAAGGCTCACAGGAAAGAGACAGGCTCATTCTTGATTGACCATTGTGATTCAAAGAAAAGCAAGAACCTTGTGTTTCGCAATCATTTTAGCAGCTAGGCACACTAATTTTACAGGGGTTGTCTATGTATTTTAAAGTCTCATAAGGAACTTACTATATACAATTATCTAAATCCAGTCTGCCGAGGTATAAATGACTCACCATGTGACAGAAAATGGCAACATGTGTGATGGAGAGCTTGAGCCAGACCGTAAAGGTTCCATGTGTCATTCTCAGATACCTCCTAAGGACACGGGAATGCTCGTTCTTGGTAACAGCTTGGGTTTTTTTCTTCTGGGTCCTCCAGTGAGTGGAAGCCATGCCGCTTATAATTCCCAAAGCCCTTCGTCCCTCACTAGCTAAACTTCCGCACTGTAAGTCACAGACAACACCTCAGCAGATCTTTGTTCTGAACTTGGGTAAGCCACAGGCTCCGGTGACACCGTGGGAAGGTAACTGTATCTACCCAGCCTTAGTCGGATGACACCCCTCTGTAGCCCTTCAGTGAGGAGAATGTGTGTACGTCATTGGAAAGAGCCAGCTGCACCCAGCAGTGAGGCATGGCTCGGGCTCGTGTGCTGAAAATGAGTGGGGTGGAAACAGCCAGCTCATCCCCCAGGGTCCAACAATCGTGTCTCTCAGACATGGTAGAAAGAGAAGGAACCCCTGGCAACCCTGTGGGCCTCATGCACCCTGGTCTGCGTAGCTAAGTGTGTTGCTGTCCCAAAACAAGCAGCAAGGAAAACAGACAGGCCATGTCCCTCCCATTCACCTTTCCTAGGTGCATACGTACCTCGAGACCTGATACCTCTGTAAAGCCACTCTCCTCGTCCGTGTTCTCCTGAGCCACCTTCTGCTGTTTGATATCGAGCATGGCGAGGGCCTCCAAGTACCGTTGATTCAAAACTAGGAAGGGCCACATGCGACAGCGTTAGTTCTGAGGCCAGGACTATACAAAGTTATACCAATGCCACACACTCATTTCTTCTAAGCAGCACATGCATCAGACATCACCCACAAGGTTGGGCTCCATCCAGAAAACCTTCCTGATGAAATAGCAGGTATCATGGGAGAAAGGAAACTTTTATTTTCATGTGTGAGGGTGTCTGATCCTCTGGAACGGGAGTTACAGTCTGTCGTGAGCTGCCATGTGGGTGCTGAGTATTGAACCAGGTCCTCCGTAAGAGCGGCTAGCGCTCTGTGTGAGCCGTCTCTCCAGCTCTGTGACAGCTACTTCTGATGGGGAAGCCTCTTTACTTTGCCACCCAGGCCGGCGGTTAGTTTGCTCTAGGGAAGTTTGCAGAGTTTTGGGTGGGTGGGCGGGTATTTCAAGACAGGGTTTCCCTATGTAGCCCTTACTATCCTAGAATTCCTTTCGTAACCAGGCTGGCCTGGAACTCACAGAGATCCACAGAGATCTGAGTGCTGGGGTTAAAGACAGGCACCACCATCACCACCACCACCACCGGTCAGCGAATTTTTTTTTTTTTAAGTGAACAGGGAAGGTAAACTATTTTGAGTCTTCGAAGGTTGCCCTGGGAATCTTTTTAGAATAAGCACTCTAATACCAATGGGACTGGAAGGGATGAGACCTCACCTGTGAACCAAAACCAGGAGGGTCTAGTTTGTATTCTCATTTGATACTCTAAAGGTGGGCGGAGGGCAAGGGCAGGAACATGTGTGGTGATTGCTAAGGGCAACAGTCCATTGTTTCAGCTCTTCCTCTGTTCAGGCAGCAAGTGACGTTATGGCAGCCGTGCTTAAATCAGTAAATACATCAGCAAGCACTACGTTAATAACTGGTCTTTTCCTATCTCAGACTATGAGGGGACTGGATAGTAAGACCTCCTATACTGTATTCATATCAAATGTGCAAGTTACCCAAACTCAGAGCTGGAGAGATGCTCAGGGGTTAAGCGCACTGACTGCTCTTGCAGAGGTCTTGAGTTCAAGTCCCAGCAACCACATGGTGGCTCACAACCATCTGTAATGAGACCTGATGCCCTTCTGGTGTGTCTGAAGAAAGTGGCAATGTACTCACACATATAAAATAAATAAATCTTTAAAAAAAAGAAAAGTTACCCAAATTCTGTTAGATTTTTTTCTTTTGGAAACTCTTGAGTCAGGTGTAGTAAGTAGCACACAGTTTAATTCCAGCATTCGGAGGCAGACAGGCAGGCAGATCTCTACAGACTGACTTCCAGGGCAGTCAGGGCTACACAGAGAAACCCTGTCTCGGATTAAAAACCAAAAACAAGGGGGCTGGAGAGAGGGCTCAATGGTTAAGAGCACTGACTGCTTTTCCAGAGGTCCTGAGTTCAATTCCCAGCAACCACATGGTGGCTCACAACCATCTGTAATGGGATCTGATGCCCTCTTCTGATGTGTCTGAAGACAGCTACAATGTACCTATGTATAATAAATAAATAAGTCTTTAAAAAAAAATCTGGAAGAAAATTAATGCCACCCTGCCTCTTCTCAGCGCTCATAACATGGTTCATTATACAAGGGGTTTGTAACATGCAGAGTTTACACGTGTGAGTACACATGCATGCATCTGTATATGCAACGAGCACGCACACGCACGCACACACACACACACAGTTTCCTTAGCATCATGGTCTGCCATTCTATTTTGCTTTTTGGGGGGAGGTTCTTACTCTGTAGTCCTGATTGACCTAAAATTCACTGTGGAGCCCAGACATTGCCAAACTCAGGGCAATCCTCTTGCCTCAGCCTCTCAAATGGTGGGCTTAGAGGTTGCACCACTTTCCTAACCCTTTATATTGAAACCGGGTCAAAAGCGATACTAGAAAGAAACTGATTCATAAGCACAGCCTTTACTTTGGAACATCAGAAAATCGTGGAACTATCTGAGATCGTAAGTGCACAGTACATCAACACCGCTGAGTTAAGCACTTTTACTTATTTTAAACTCCCTTTTGTTGTCCTGTTTTTCAAGACAGGGTTTCTCTGTGTAGCCCTGACTGTCCTGGGACTCAGTGTAGACCCAGCTGGCCTCGAACTCACAGAGATCCATCCACCTGCCTCTATCACCCAAGTGCTGAGATTAAAGGTGTGGGCCACCACCATCCTGCTTAAAGATATTCTTATATTTTCTTGAAAATTTCAGACCCGTACATGACGTATTGGATCACATCCACCTCCACCTCCCTCCGCCAGCCCCTCCCAACTGCTGCTGGTCTTGAGACAAGGTCTCCCCATGTAGCCTTTGGCTGATATCAAACTCACTCTGTAGCCCAGGCTGGCCTCAGACTCATAGAGATCCACCTACCTCTGTCCCAGGAATGCTGGAATTAAGGGTGAGCACGGCTGTGGCTGGCCCAACTGTTTATTTTCAAATGATTAAGTTTGTGTTGTATGGGTTTCGCCTCCATAGTCTTATTTAGGAAATAAAAAAGAAAACTCTGAAGCAAATAAAAGTTCTCAAGGATGCATTTCTTTTCTTAAATTTTCCCTAAGTGGTATGACTTCACTTTGTCTGTATTGGCATGAGTGTTTTTGGTACAGTGCACTTTGTATCTGCTGACACAGAGAATCACCGAGATAGAGCACTCACCAGCATTTTCAGACTTGAGTATCTTTACCTCTTCTGTTCTCAACTTCAGAGTCTCTCTGAGGACTGCATTGTCACAGTTCAGCCTGGGGAAAGAGAGCCTGACTAAATAATTAAAATAGTAACACCTCCTCGCCGAGCAAAAGCATCCTAATTTCTGCACTTTATTACATTTTTTTTTTTGTGGGAGGCACAAAAGTACACATGTAGCCAAAGGATTCTTTGTGAGAGTAGGTTCTCTCCTACCACGCGGGCCTTAGAACCCAACTCAGGACGCTGGCCTTGGTGGGCAAGTGTGTTTATCTACTGAGCGATCTCACCTTCCATGCACATGCTTAAAGCTTTTGTAGACTTAGTTGAGAAGGAGGCAGAACCAGCATTCGTATTCATTCACAGTCTCATTCACGTTGACATGGTTTTAATCCAACTTAACCATTTGTATGGGTCCAGGATAGAACCAGTGGAGTAAGCTGGCAGGGATGCGGCTGATGGGAGGGATGCGGCTGATGGGAGGGATGCTGATGATGGGAGGGATGCTGATGATGGGAGGGATGCTGATGGGAGGGATGCTGATGATGGGAGGGAGGGATGCTGATGATGGGAGGGATGATGATGAGGGGAGGGATGATGATGGGTGGGGGGAGGGGGGTGGGAGGGATGCTGATGGGAGGATGCTGATGATGGAGGGATGCTGATGATGGAGGATGCTGATGATGGAGGGATGATGATGGAGGGATGCTGATGATGGGAGGGATGCTGATGGGAGGGATGCTGATGATGGGAGGGATGCTGATGGGAGGGATGCTGATGATGGGAGGGATGCTGATGATGGGAGGGATGCTGATGATGGGAGGGATGCTGATGGGAGGGATGCTGATGATGGGAGGGATGCTGATGATGGGAGGGATGCTGATGATGGAGGGATGCTGATGGGAGGGATGCTGATGATGGAGGATGCTGATGATGGAGGGATGCTGATGATGGAGGGATGCTGATGATGGAGGATGTTGATGATGGAGGGATGCTTGATGGGATGCTGATGATGGAGGGATGCTGATGGGAGGGATGCTGATGAGGGGGGGGATGCTGATGGGAGGGATGCTGATGGGAGGGATGCTGATGATGGGAGGGATGCTGATGATGGGAGGATGCTGATGATGGAGGATGCTGATGGGAGGGATGCTGATGGGAGGATGCTGATGATGGAGGATGCTGATGATGGAGGGATGCTGATGGAGGGATGGAGGGATGCGGCTGATGGGAGGGATGCGGATGATGGGAGGGATGCTGATGATGGGAGGGATGCTGATGATGGGAGGGATGCTGGTGATGGGAGGGATGCTGATGATGGAGGGATGCTGATGATGGGAGGATGGATGGGAGGGATGCTGATGGGAGGATGCTGATGATGGAGGATGCTGATGATGGGAGGGATGCTGATGGGAGGGATGCTGATGATGGGAGGGATGCTGATGGGAGGATGCTGATGATGGGAGGATGCTGATGGGAGGATGCTGATGATGGAGGGATGCTGATGATGGAGGGATGCTGATGATGGAGGATGCTGATGATGGGAGGGATGCTGATGGGAGGGATGCTGATGGGAGGGATGCTGATGATGGGAGGGATGCTGATGATGGGAGGGATGCTGATGATGGGAGGGATGCTGATGGGAGGGATGCTGATGGGAGGGATGCTGATGATGGGAGGGATGCTGATGGGAGGGATGCTGATGATGGGGGGGCTGATGATGGGAGGGATGCTGATGATGGGGAGGGATGCTGATGATGGGAGGGATGCTGATGATGGGAGGGATGCTGATGATGGGAGGGATGCTGATGGGAGGGATGCTGATGGGAGGGGGATGCTGATGATGGGAGGGATGCTGATGATGGGAGGGATGCTGATGATGGGAGGGATGCTGATGATGGGAGGGATGCTGATGATGGGAAGCTATGTGTTGGGGAGGGCATATGAGACATTGCTGTACCTCCTGCTCAGTATTGCTTTAATCCCCTTTTTAAAAAGATTTATTTAGGGGCTGGAGAGATGGTTCAGCGGTTAATAGCACTGACTGCTCTTCCAGAGGTCCTGAGTTCAAATCCCAGCAACCACATGGTGGCTCACAACCATCTGTAATGGGACCCGATGCCCTCTTCTGGTGCATCTGAAGACAGAGACAATGTAATTAATATATAACAAATAAATCTTTTTTTTAAAAAAAAAAGATTTATTTATTTATTTTATATAGCTGTCTTCAGACACACCGGAAGAGGGCATCTGATCCCATTCCAGATGGTTGTGAGCCACCATGTGGTTGCTGGGATTTGAACTCGGGACCTCAAGTCAGTGCTCTTAACTGCTGAGTCATTTCTCCTGCCTGCTCTAATTCTTTAAATAAAATAAAAAGGTAACCCAAAAGTCCTTCACTGAGGGATGGGGCAAGGGAATACACCCATGTTCCTAGCACCATTACTCAAAATGGCAGAAGCAAGCCCAAGTTGGCCATTTAGGATTGAAGGTGTAAACACACACACACACACACACACACACACACACACACACTCACTCACTCACATCAATATCAGAATGTGCCTGGAAGAAACTAGATATCCTGGAAAGAAATCCAGAAACATTTACAACATGGAGGAAGCTTGTAGGACAACTGAAAAGGACAAATACTTTATGATTCTGTAAAACCAGAATCCCAAGGGCTAGAGATATGGCTCAGGTGGAAAGCACACACTGTACATGCAAAGGACTGGCGTTCAGGCCCCAGCACTTGTGAGGCAGAGAGAGTTACATTCCTTGTATGGAACTCTAGCACCAGGGGACCCAGTGCCCTCTTCCAGCCTCTGTCGCCCTCTGCACTCATGTGCACATACCCATTTTTAGATATATATGGGTATAATTAAAAATAATAAAAGTAAAACTTAAAGGCTGCCCCTCAGTTGTAGTGTAACTGTACACCATGCGCAAGGCCCTGCGTTTAATTCTCAGGGCCATAAGTATACAAACCTGTCATATTTTTGGATCCAAGATTCTTCTATATTTTTAAATCTATCCTGATCAAATTCCATTTCCCACTGCAAGGCATTTATTTCCTAGAGAAAGAGAAATATTACCTTCCGATTTTAAAAAAGGGGGCATTTCATGGAAAATTATCAGTATGAGTCATTTAGAAACACTGAAGAGTGAAGTAAGTCACTTAATCATACAACAATTAGAGCAAAAGGCCGCTCAGAAGGGTCTGTGGCATTTGTACACTGAATAGACTTCTTTAGCACTCGGAAACACTCTGCCAAAGCTCACTGAACACAGAAAAGAAATTTTAAACTGTTTGGGTTGAAAATTAGCTGTGCTGCTGGGCAGTGGTGGTGCACACCTTTGATCCCAGCACTCAGGAGGCAGAGGCAGGTGGCTGTGTGAGTTCGAATTCAGCCTGGTCTACAGAGCGAATTCTAGTACAGCCAGGGCTACACAGAGAAACCCTGTGCCAAAAACAAATGAACAAATAAAAACCAAAAGAAGGGGGTTGGGGATTTAGCTCAGCGGTAGAGCGCTTGCCTAGGAAGCGCAAGGCCCTGGGTTCGGTCCCCAGCTCCAAAAAAAAGAACCAAAAAAAAAAAAAAAACACCAAAAGAAGGGGCTGGAGAGATGGCTCAGCGGTTAAGAGCAGTGACTGCTTTTCCAGAGGTCCTGAGTTCAAGTCCCAGCACCCACACCCACGCGGTACCTCAAAATCATCTGTAATTATAATCCCAGGAAATATAACATACTCTGCTGATGTGCAGTTAAACAAAATATCCATATACATAAAACACATAAATAAGTAATCTTTTTAAAAAATCGCTGTACCGAGCCAGATTTCTTTCTTTTTTAAAGAGATTTGTTTATTTTATTTATATGTAGCCATTTTTCAGACACACCAGAAGAGGGCATCAGATCCCATTACAGACGGTTGTGAGCCATCTCTCCAGCCCAAGCCCAGCTTTCTTAGTGCCTACCTCTGCCTGTGTAGAAACCAGAAAGTAAATTTACACTTGGAAGTCTTAGCCCGAATGGCCCTATGAAGGGACCATACAAGAAAGAGATATTGGAGCGGAAGAGAGGGCTCAGATGTTAAGAGCACAGGCTGCTCTTCCAGAGGTCCTAAGTGGTCCTAAATTCAATTCCCAGCCACCACATGGCTTACAACCATCTGTAATGACATCTGGCGCCCTCTTCTGGCCATGAAGGCACAACGCAGTATATATAATAAGTAAGAGAAAAAAAAAGAAAAAAAAAGAGAAGTGCCAAGTTGGTAGACCTTCTCTACCAGAAAAAGGAAGTAAAGAAACCATACTTTACCCATGTGGCAATCTGTTTTAAAATGTAAGCGTCCAAAGGGAAAACCATCAAAGACTCAAGTACTCCTTTGGAGCGTACCGTGAACAACACACCCATTACAGTGGTGAGCCTAAGAAAGTTATATTTAAATATTATCAGACCGACTGTG
Source organism: Rattus rattus (assembly GCF_011064425.1). NCBI lineage: Eukaryota > Metazoa > Chordata > Mammalia > Rodentia > Muridae > Rattus > Rattus rattus. Next base: position 158,060,596 of record NC_046156.1, on the reverse strand, counting down.
CCAATGCTAACAGTTGCAAATACCTTCTCCAAAGATCTCTTTTGCTCTATGGTTTTTTGAAGCATTGTCTGTGTGTGGCTTGTGGCTTTGCCAAGCACTGCCTATGAAAAAATAAAAACAGCGTCAGTAAAATTAAGGGTTTTGTTTTATTTCTGTTTTTTGTTTGTTTTGAAGAGATCTACCTGCCTCTGCCTCCCCAATGCTGAGACTAAAGGCGTGTGCCACCGTGGCCCGGCTAAAATTAAGTTTTAAACATTCGAACTCGTACACGGTAACATCTATGCGCATGGGCCCAAATGCACATTTTATTTTTTAAAGATCTATTTTATTTTCAGTATACTTCTGTGTGTCTGCGCGTATGTTCCTGAGAGCCAGGATTACGATGCCACCGACTATTAGGATATGCTAAGTGACGAATTTTCAGAGATATATTCTCACCATGCTTTGAAGGATTTTCAGTGCTTCCTCTTTACCTTCAAGTTGTCTTTGAGATGCTTCGAGTTCCGTCTTTAAAATCTCTACTTCCTGAGGACAGAGATATCGTAAGCTTCAGTGTTTGCAAGGCTCGTAACCCCTGTAACTGACTGGAGCGGCTAGTCCACACTCACCCTTGAGCAAGGCTGTGAGGTCCTACAGATGCTGAAACCACACCGGAACTTACTAGCAAGCTCCAGTTGAAATAAAACCTGTCTCTTGCTTTTTACCCTGGTGGGCACATGCCTACTAATTAGAAAAAGAAAAGTCGGGCTAGAGAGACAGCTCAGTGGTTAAGAGCACTGGCTGTTCTTCAAGAGGTCCTGAGTTCAAATCCCAGTAACCACATGGTGGCTTACAACCATCTGGAATGGGATCTGGTACCCTCTTCTGGTGTGTCTGAAGACAGCTACAGTGTACTTACAAATAAGAAAAAAGAAAAGAGGGGTTGAGGATTTAGCTCAGTGGTAGAGCGCTTGCAAGGCCCTGGGTTCGGTCCCCAGCTCCGAAAAAAAGAAAAGGAAAAAAAAAGAAAAAAGAAAAGAAAAATCTTGGTGTAGTTTTGTTTTTACAAACCGTCTAATGACTTCAAACTTCTTACAGAGGATGACCTTGAACGACTGTCTACCTGCCCCCTCCTCCCAAGTGCTGGGGTAGAAGATGTGCACCACCATACACACACACACACACACACACACACACACACACACACAGAGAGAGAGAGAGAGAGAGAGAGAGAGAGAGAGAGAGAGAGAATCTTTAGACCACAGAAAATAAGCACGTGGCCATCAATACAACTGTACTGACTACTGTGGTTTGTTTTGACACCTGCCCCCTGCTGTGTTCAGTATTGTTGCGGTCTGCCCACTGCCCCAGCATAGCTGTAGCCCTCTTGTTCCATGCCCCCAGCTCTTTCCTATTGTTGCTGTAATACGCCTTCCAGTCACTGACACAGAGAAATAACTTGACTCAGAGCGAGGTCATGATCACATATCCTCTTATGTTCTGTATGAGGTTTGCGAGTCTTAAAAAATTCCACAAAGCTTAACGTAGGACGGATCAGATTGAAGGTCACTATGAACTGTCATGCCTAGAGTGGCTTGAGTCGGAGCGGACTGCCTGCCAGGCAGCTTTTCCTACACCTGCAAAAGAGCTCATTGTGGTTTTTCTTCCTTTGTAAGCTGACAGAGAAAGATGTCTGTGGTCCTGGCTCAGTCCCAGAATTCTGAGCTACAGTTCTAATGGCGCAGTATCAGGCTGTATGTTCAATAAACCATCCCTGTCTAACTGAGATCGGTGTTTGTGATTTGTGGGTGATTCTTGGACCCCCAACAAGTACCATGAACATGAACTTACCTAAAAAGGGAGGCTTAACAGGTAAGTAAAAAAAAAAACCCAAACCAAATGAAACCAAAAATACTTCCTCCTTTAGGCAATAGATTAAGTCTATCTAGGCCAAGACCACTCCTTCCAAGCCTTTCCAAGGTGAATCGGCTGAAGAACACCACTTGCATTGTGGAAATGCAGCATTTACAGAGAAACATGCCCGAGTGACGCTTGCTTTCCACGTGTTTACCTACTGTGATACTTAGTTTAAGGATATAATCCAGTTGCAATGATACTGTATCAGATTAAGGTGGGCCCCAATCCAACCGCAAGTGAGCCTGTGGAATAGGTGGCACCTTGGACTTGGACGCAGAGAAGTAGGGGGCAGAGGAGGGGGTGGTAAGACAGGACTGGGGACAAAGCCCTGCAATGAGAGGCTGAGGCCGAGACTAGATGCTACGGCCTAGGCCTAGGAACGCCATGGGCTATGGCAGCCTTCAGAGGCAGCAGGCATTCTAAAACCTTGATTTCAGACTTCTTCCCTCCAAGGCTTAGAGACAGCAAGTTTATGTTCACGCCTCCGCCTGTGATATTTGCTTCAGTAGTTCCAGTTATCTAACCTTAGAAAGCAGGGGTCCGGTTTCCCAGAAAGGTGGCAGGCCGCTCAACTGCCACACCCATAGGGGCGGGGCTCAGGAGGGGAATCCTCAGATCACCTGGGTTACCGACCCTCAAACTGTCAATCAGGCCGTGAATGACCCTGCTGTCTCTTCCCCCTCTGTACCGAGCAAATGAGAAGCTCCGCTGTGGCCTTGCAGCACCTCCTTCCCCCTCATATTACAGGATAAGTCACGATCCTACCGAGTGCCTGCTCTCTCTGCATGGAGTGTCCCTTTGCATGGAGGCTAGCCCAGGCTAGCTCATATGGTGTGGAGCATCCCTAAGCCCCTGAAAACTTAGGACCTGCATGAAAACTTAGGACTTGCACACTCTCTACGTTACCTGGGATCGAAGGCTCTCTCCCTTCAAGGCACATCACATCATGAACATGGCCTCTCTTTTCTAGTAATTCTCTGGTCTTCTGACTTCAAGGGCATTACATCAAGACGGTATTTTCCAGCCCCACATAGAGGAAAAGCTTAAGGAATTAACCAATTTTCCCAGTGGTTCAGAGGGATAGACAGGGTTGGAGAAGCCGGACGGGAAGTGGTGGGTTAGCCTGAAGGGTCGAGCATGCTTCATCAGAGGGCTTTTCTAGAGACAAAGACAGAGTGCGTGGGGGGTATGGGGGGAGCCAGCAAGATGGCTCAGCGGGGTAAGGAGCTTGCCTCCAAGTCTGACCACCTAAATTCAATCCCTGGTACCCAGAGGATGGAATGAAAGAACTAACTCCAACAAGTTGTTCCCTGATGTCCACATGTGTGCCGGGGCAATATATACACAAACGAGGAAGAGAGAGAAACACACGCGTGCATGGCATACAGAGAGGGGGGGGGGGGAGGAGGGCGGGGGCGAATACAAAATAGAGGAGGCCTGCTCTAAAGAATGAACTGAAGAGATGAAGGGAAGGAGGGGTCTGTTGGAAGAGGCAGGGACAGCGCTCCCTCAGTATCACGAGGACGTACCTCTAAAGCTTCACGAAGACACCGCCTTAATTGCTCATCCGACAATTCTGAATTAGAATCTGTTGGAGGAAAAAAACGAATACTTTCTTTAGCTAAAACCAGTTATTTAGCTCGGCACGATGCCATGCTCCTTAAATCCTGACACTTGGGAGGCAGGGGCAGGGGGATCTCTGTGAGTTTGACGCCAGCCTGGTCTACATAGTAAATTCCAGGGCAGCCAAGGCTATGTAGAGAGACCCTGTCTCAAATGTGCCCCCTCCCCACCCCGGCAAAGTACAGGGCATTTGTTTACAAAGTACGAAATATTTCGTCCCTAAATTGCAGAGTGAAAAAAATTATTATAACTAATGATAAAAATACAAACCCTTAAATATCCACAAATTAAAAGATAAGTGGGTTTGAAAACACAGCTTCTTAAAAAAAAACCATGATACGAAATGTATGCTAATGAATGGACTAGTTAACTCGCAAATGTGTAGGAAAACATGAACGTTTAAGTCAAATAAGTGGATTTTGGAAGTTAGCTTAAGCTTAATCGATGTGGTAATAATAATAGCTAGGAGCTAAACTTTAACTTCTTTCCAAGAACAGTGCCCAGCCGGATGTCTTCTGTCACGTTAACTGCACAATTTATCCATTATTATTTCCAGAACCTCGACCTGCACCTGACTCCTAGTGGACCCAGGAACTGTTGACTGGGGTGGGGGTGGGGCGGGGCATAAAACTCCGTCAGGAAAAAGGGAACCATGCTACCCGCAAATGATGTTAGAGCAGACTAGCTACTGTGCCTTGCGATGCCTCAGTACTGGGAAATAAAACATGAGTGACTTTTGAACTCCACAAATTCTTTCACGGGAATCAGAGGTGGGCCAGTGAGGTGGCTCAGCAAGTAAAGGTGACCGCCACCAAGCCCCAAGGACTTGAGGTTCTACCCGGGGGACCCACATGGTAGAGGGTAAGAATTGGGGAGGGAAGGCAGAAAGCCCAGTGGTCTTACCAGCGCTGCTCTGTCGTCTGTAGCTGGATGCTCTACACCCGCGAGCGCAGGTATCCTGAACGCCCTTGCTCCTGGAATACTGGAAAACGGTTTCGCTTCTTTCTTCCCCCTTTCTTGGAAACGGAGGAGGGCTTGGGTTCTTTCCATCTGACCTTTTCTTAGATGTCGTCGAACACGGAACTTCATAAATACCACCCGGTTTCCTTCTGAGGCCATAACCTAGGTCACCTTCGGTCATGTCATCCTCTGCTTCCCAGATGTCCTCTGCCTCGCTCGATGACCTCGACACTCTGCTCATTAGCCAAACGCTGTCCTGGTTATAACCGAAAACAGGCCAAGTGTAGTTAGGGAAAACAGTGGTTAAAAAGCAGTCAGCAAAAGGAAGAAGCTGGAGGCGAAGGAAGAAAAGGAAGAAGGGGAAGTGAAAGGGGGAGGATGGAGAGATGGCTCAGCGGTTAAGAGCACTGACTGCTCTTCCAGAGGTCCTGAGTTCAATTCCCAGCGACCACATGGTGGCTCACAACCATCTGCCATGGGATCTGATGCCTTCTTCTGGTGTGCATGAAGACAGCTACAGTGTACTCATATTAATTAATTAGTTAATTAAAAACAGCAGATGCATCAATGCATCTTCTGGGTGCCCCCCCCTCACAAAAGAAATGAAAACATTTATGTCAGAGCGATGCCTAAGCGCGCCCGCACTCTTTGCTATGCTCACTGTCAGTAACTTAAAATGAACACACAGAATGGATATATTCAGTGTTAAAGAAAAAAAAGACAGGGGCGGAAGAGATGGCTCAGCAGTTAGGCGCACTGGCTGCCTGCAGAGCACCAGAGTTCAATTCCCAGCACCCACACCAGGTGGCTCACAATGGCTCATAACTCCAGCTGCAGAGATCCCATACCCTCTTGTGTCCTCCAAGGGCATCTGCACACAAGTGATGTACATGCAGACAAATAAGCCACAGTGCACACACACACACACACACACACACACACACACACACACACACACACAGAGAGAGAGAGAGAGAGAGAGAGAGAGAGAGAGAGAGAGAAACGCAAATAAATGTTACAATTAAAACAAGACAAAAACCGAACACACAAATGCCCCTTGCAATATCCAACTCTTCCTTCGGGGTGAATTGTAGAGGTTAGGAAGGCTTGAAGTACAGAACCCTAGCGATCAGGGAAGGGTAGAGCAGTCAGTCCACTGAGGTGACAGACACTTCAAATGCAAGCTTATAGAGGGAACAGTAAGTCTGAGAGGGGTACAGCATTCGGACGAGTGCGAACGAGCCTTCGCCTGACCACACTGCTACAGGAAGACTCTGCCTCCTGCCTTTGTCCATTACCGCAGGGTTAAAGGCACCCTGGGCTCCGTGTGGCTGGCATACAGTAAATCGGTGAGGAAGGCATCCCTCTCAATTCCCTCCTCGTCTTTCTTTCTTAAATTACACTGTCACATGAGTAAAAACCAAAGCCTGTGCAATGGCCAAGGGCCCAGCTTTCCGTCCATCTCTACCCATCACCCAAGGCTCGCTGCAGCTCTTATGTGGACAGGACATTGGCACCCAGAGCTCTGGGCTTTTCCTCCCCTGTGTATTTGGACACCTGGTTCCTCAGCCTCTTTGGGTCATTCCCTCAGTGCCTGTCATCTCAGTGGCCTCTCTTGGGTTACTGTCTATATCGCAGGCTTGGAAGCAGTATTCCTGTGTCGCATGCATGTGGCCCCAGGTTCTAGTCCCAGAACTGCAAAATAAATCAATAAGGTTGCAAGCCGCGGAAGGACACACCAATGGAGGCACAGGCTTGTAACTTCAGCGCTTAGGAGACAGAGGCAGGAAGAAGCCAGCCAGTTCACACTCAGCCTGGGCTACACAGGAGAGCTTGCCTTATAACGTAATACATAAAAAAAAAAAAAAAATAACATAAAATAGTCGGGGAGTGGGATGGAACCCAGAGATCTTCCTGCCTGTGCCTCCTGAATTCTGGGATAGAGGGAAAGCACCACCATGTCCCGCGTCTGCTCCTGTCCTTTATCTCTTTCCTCGATGTTTATAACTTTGTAACATAGCCCTTCATAGTTTACTCACGTCTCACATTATGCCACCAATCCGTTTGATAAAGCGGGAGAGGTGAGTGAAGCACAAGGTGGCTCGGGCCTCCTCATGCGACTCCTCACAGTGTGTATGTGTTAGGCTAGGTCAGTCACCTGCACATTCTCCTGTCACAGACGAAACCGGCCGAAACCGGCTCCAAACACCCTCACACAGAATGGACGTGACAATAAGTATTCCTGTCTGGCCCACCACAGTACTCTAGAACTTAACTCCGTTTCTAAATCACAGCTGTTGCTCAATAAAGATTTGTTTACTAAACAAACAAAAAGAAGGAGAGAACACACAAATATAAAACACTTGCCTCTAGGACAAGGGCACACAACGGTCGTGGTTCCGTAGTAGGCACCACAGGACTTGCCCTCTTTCCCAGGAGAAAAGCATCCTAGAGAATGCGCCTTCCCTGAACCCATGCAGTCCCCAGACCATGGGGGTCACTTACTTGGTCACAGGGAGCAACTGCTGTATGGACAGGACACTCAGACACTCAACCTCCTCCCTTTAGGATGGAGTGCAGGGATCTCAGGCTTTCAACACTGGGCATTTCAAAACAGTGGCTTTGCTGCAACTGTGTAGAAATGTTTTACCTGTTATTTTTTTTTTTTTAAACTGAGTTAAAAAAAAATCTAGTGCCAAGCTTCAACTCAATGAGAATAAAATAAATAAATGTATAAAAATACAATCACAGTATCAATCCATAGGCAGATGAGACTGAAAATTAAGTATCCCGCTGCTTAAGCAGATGCTTACTGGGATTTTCAAAGAAACTGAACCAGTCTTGGGCTTTTTGCTGAGATAACTCTCTTATTTTCCACCTTTAAAACCATACACTGGCAGTGGCGGAACACACGTTTAACCCCAGCACTTCTGAGGCAGAGGCAGGTGGATCTCTGAGTTCAAAGCCAGCCTGGTCTAGAGAGCAAGTTCCAGGACGACTAGGGCTGCACGGAGAAACACTGTCTCAAGAAACAAAGAAAGAAACAAATGAAACAGATACCATATAAATCTCATGTATGAAGATTTTCTGTTGTTTTTAGCTTCCTAATACTCTATAATTCAATATTACTTGTCAGGGATTGCAAATTGAAACCATGTTAAATTTCATCGGAGACTCCTGATGATCCCACGTGCAGCCAAGGCCATGAGGCAATTCAGACTCATGCACTGTGAGTGGGAGAATAAAACCATATAATTCTATGGAAAATGGCCCAATGACTTCTTTTTCTGGCTTTTCTTTTTTATTGGATTTTTTAAATTTACATTTCAAATGTTATCCCCTTTCCCCCACCCAACTACCCACCCCTTCCTGCCTCCCCACCTGACATCCCCCTATACTGGGAGGGTGCAGCCTTGGCAGGACCAAGAGCTTCTCCTCCCATTGGTGCCCAACAAGGCCATCCTCTGCTACATATGCAGCTGGAGTCCTGGGTCTGTCCATGTAGTCTTTGGATGATGTTTTAGTCCCTGGGAGCTCTGGTTGGTTGGCACTGTTGTTCTCATGGACTTGCAAGCCCCTTCAGCTCTTCAATCCTTTCTCTAACTCCTCCAATGGGGACCCCGTTCTCAGTTCTATGGTTGGCTGTGAGCATCTGCCTCTGTATCTGTCAGGCTCTGGCAGAGTCTCTCAGGAGACAGCTATATCAGGCTCCTGTCAGCATGCACTTCTTGGGCAAGACAGGGTTTCTCAGTGTAGCCCTGGCTATTCTGGAACTTGCTCTGTAGACCAGGCTGGCCTCAAACTCACAGACTTGGTGGTATATATGACCAGGCACTCAAGAGGCTGAAGAGGTTGAGACCAACCTGGGCAATATAGTAAGGTCCCCCCCTCCCCAGAAAAGGAAGAATTTGTATACCAGTCTATCTACTTATTGAGTGAGATTACAACATATAAATTAAAAAAAAAATTTTAGAATATTAAACTTGTATTTCTGTATCAGCAAATTGCAAAGTATATTCCATGGACCATTTCTCCACTTTTTTTATTTCTAGAAATAAATAAACTTTTTTTATTTCTAGAAATAAAAGGGTTCCTTTGATTTTGTTGAGAAATGTTTTCCTATTCCAAGCATACATGACTTGCCTAAATACCACAGGTCAGTATAGCCAGTCACTAGAAATCATACCGGTCCTTGTCTGGTCCTCTGGACACTCGCGGAAGGGCAAGTATGAATAGGCTGTCAGCAATCTTCCTATTTTTCACTAAAATATCTGAAAAATAGTGACCTGCTAATTGCTGACTCCAAGATCTAGCCCTATCCCCAAAGCCTCTGTAAGTCTGTAGGAGCCATGACATTTTAACTTCCCACTTCCGGTCCCTGGAATACCAGGGCTTCTCAACCAAGCAACAAACCAGCCCCTGCTCTTTTGCCAGGAGGAGCGCCTCCCTGCCTTCCAGGGCTCCTTCTCTTCCTCTGGTTCCTCCTGGCCAGGCTGCCTTCCACAAACACACATTTCCAGCTGGACATTCTGTCTGTAATTCAAACACAACTGAAACCAAGTTCATTATTTTCCCCATCCCTCAATCCAGGAGTCTTCCGGAGTTCTGTTTTCTCAAATTCATCGTCTGTGTTCCTAAGCCATCGAGTGAAAAACTTTGGAATCAATTTCCCCTCTTTTTCTCTTTGAAACCTCACATGCCTTCAATCCCCTCACTCTTCAAGTCTCACAAATATCTCCCCAAGTCATAGAATTTCTAATAGCTTCTTCTGGCCTAAACCAGTAAAGCTACACACGGTGCTGAGTCGATACCTTTTAAACAGATCTAAGGATGTCCCCTCTCTTGTCCTAAGACATTCCATGGCTCCCATTAGTTCAAGGAGTATGTCTCACTTGCTCACATCTAACAGATTCTCCAAGATATTTGTGGTAGAGAATTAGGAGAGGACAAATTCCAACAGGAAAGACTTAGGCAGCAGGATCTACCCCCACCAGCCTGACAACTTTGCTTTAGCAAACAAATTGATCAAACAGCTACCTACTTCCTGTCCGGCTTGGGGGCGGAAAACCAACATAAAGCCTCCTTCGTGAATCATGACCTGCTTCTCTTTGCTGTGGGCTGTATATGCTAACTTTTAACTTTAGAAGAATTTTAGATTTACAGGACGTTGCAAAGACTTAGACCCATACGTCCTTCACTTAAATTCCTCAAAAGTTAGCATCAGGGTACATTTATCAAAAATTGGGAGGAAAACACCGGTGCAGGTTAAACTAAACCGCACACTTCCGTGGATTTCCTGTTTTTTTTTTTTTTTTTTTCTCGAGGGCTTTTGTTCGTTCCTTTTTGTTTCAGGACACTGAAACCAGGATATTGCATAGTATTTAATGCCTTACAGCTTTATGGCTCAAAATGACTAGCTAAATAATAGCGAGAGAGAGACAGAGTTTTTGAAATCGGTATTCTCCGGTGTCAGACGAGGCCATTAATGGCTGGCTCTACCTTGGGGAGGGAAGGAGCTCGTTTGCTTATCTGACCACCACAGTCACTTTCCACTCCTGAGCAACCCGACTCTTGACCCTTCCCACCGCGGGTTCCCGGGGTCCTAACCTGAGGCTGGCACTCTATTCATCTCCCACCAAGGATCGAACCTTCCACCGCGCAGCCCGCGCGCTCCTTCAGTGGCTCACCCCGCTCCGCCACGCGTCCTTGGGCCGCTTGACTGCAGGACCACCGCGGGGGACCCGAAAGGGCCTCCAGGTCCCGGAGGGTCAGCGGCGCGCCAGCTCTCTCCTGTGCCCAGTTCCGTGCCTCCGTGCAACCGGATGTTAGCCGCCCTCCTCCAACTTCAGCTCCAAAGCCGGATGGACAACCGATGTAGAAATAAAAGCCTGAGATTTAGGGCAGACTAGGGCAAGGTGAGCGTCAACATACGGAAAATTAAAGAGCCCCAACCTCGGGACTTCAGGAACCCCCTAAGAGAAGAATGCGGCCGAGGCGAGGTTCCCGGGAGTGGTAGATCCTGGAACACAGACTTTCAGTATTAGAAAGCCCAGTTAGAAACCCCGAGGGCACCCTGGGCCAGAGGGAGTGCTGAAGGCGGGGCACGAGAGAATGCCTAGAGAGCGCGGGTGGCAAGACACTGTTCATCTCCTATCACAGGTACTCCCTCGCTCTGACCCATCCGCCATAATGGGTCAAGTTCATTGCCTTGCAGAAACGGTTGTGAACTAATTCTCTGTCCAGTTCTTCAGTGCCAGCACATTGAAGGCTTTGTTGTTGTCAAACACTTTGCCAGGCTTAAAGATTACTCTGGTAGAAAGTAACAAACTTCACAATTCTTCTCCAGAGCCCGTTTGTATTGTCCTCAGTTACTTAGACATGAGGGAAATCCGTCTTGGGGGACCTACGGCCTCTGCCATGATCTGTGTAGAGTCTTTCTCATAAACCCCGTGCAATCACCTAGCGCCTGTACCTGATTATTCTACACCTGTATTGAAACTAGTGAACTACTTCTAGGGGTAGCTGGGTGAATTTAGAGCTCATTAAAAAGCAAACGTGTTTAAGACTGCCCAGCATAGTAGTTTATGTTATCACTCATGTGTTTGTGATAGTAAAAACCTGCAAACATGTTCACCAGAAAATTGGTTAACTCAAAACTAAGAAATCGGGCTGGAGAGATGGTTCAGTGGTTAAGAGCACTCACTGCTTTTCCACCTCCTGAGTTCAAATCCCAGCAACCACATGGTGGCTCACAACCATCTGTAATGAGATCTGATGCCCTCTTCTGGTGTGTCTGAAGAGAGTGACAATGTACTTATATATAATAAATAAATCTTAAAGAAAAAAACACAAAATACTAAGAAATCAGGAGTCCTAGAACATAGGGGACAGGGAGGAAAGAGGACAGCCGGTGTGAACTGCTAGCCTTCTTTAACATGTGCACACGTGTACTTTCATGCATCCGTTCTACAAATACGCCACACACACAACTCTTTGAACACATGTGAGCTTCATCTGTTCATCATATGCAGTGCCCTTGGGATGCTTTGGACGAGAAAGGCTCCTATAAGCTCCTATCTTCGAATGCTTAGTCCCTGGTTGGTGGAACTACTAGGTTTGGGAATGATTGGGAGGTGTGACATTGTTGGAGGAGGTGGACTTTCAAAAGCCCAAACCAAGACCAGTATCTCTCTTCAGCTCGTGGTGGATCTTAGTAAGCTCTTAGCTGCTGCTCCAGCGTTGTACCCCCACCGTGACGGTAATGGACTCTGGAAACGGTAAGCGAGCCTCCAACTGGATGCTTTCTTTGATAGTTGCTTTGGTCACAATGTCTCCTCACAGCAATGCAAGAGTGGCTAAGCCAGGCTTTGTACATCTAAACATTTGCCATCACTGAGACACATCTCTCGACTGTACATTTAAGTCACCAAAATTTAAATCAGATTTTCTTTTCTTCCGTGACAGGATTTCTCTATCCTGGCTGCCCTGGGACTTGTTTTGTACACCAGGCTGGCCTCAAATTCAGAGACTCATCTGCATCTGCCCCCTAGTGCTAGGATTAAAGGCATCTGCCAACAATGCTGGGCTATTAAATCTGAATTTTAAGATGGTAAAAATTTATCTGAAAAATAAAATTGAGAAGTCTGTATTTTCTGAGATAATACAGTCCTCACATAAATTAAAATACACAATATGTGTATGCACACGGAGGTCAGAGGACAACCTTGGAGACTGTTACTCAGGCACCTTACATCTTATTTTTAAAATAATAAGACATTTAAAGATAAGACATAAAATATTTTAAAAATAAGTCACCTTATTTTTAAGACTTTAGCCTGGAACTCATGAGGTAGGCTAGGCTAGCCCAGAGCCCTAGTGAGTCAGCCACCTGTCTCACCTCTTCTGCACTCAGGTTACAAGGAAGTGCAGGCCACCAAACCTATGTTCTTAAAAAGGTTCTGAGAATCGAACTCTTGTCCTTGCAAACTGATAGCTATTTTCTCAGTCGTAGTTTTTTTTTTTTTTTAAGAATATATACACGTTTTATAAGCATCAAATCTCTGAAATATACAGGAAACCGGTAATGTTATTTCCTAGAGGGAGGTGACCTGGGGAGAGAGGTGGGCTAGAAGGCTAGTGTGACATTTATACCAAATAAATTCTGTATATGGAACAAGCATCAGCTCCAGGGACAGATCTGACTAGGAGTGGCAAGGGGATGAAGACAGACAGACGGAAAAGCGGGGTATCCGGTGGACTGGGCCCTGTGACGGAAAGCCTCAGCACCCTGTAGCTCACTCTGTTGAAGGTAGGCTCCTGCACACAGCTGAACAGAGAGGTGGCATTGTCACAGACAAGAAAGGAGGCAGTGTTTATGGTATACACCTGGATCAAGGAGACAGCGTTAGCTAATCTCAGAACAGCCTCTATGACGGAAATACCCAGGGAGAACGTTATGGGCACATTTCTGCATGGTCAACATCCATGTTAACCACAGAAAGGCTTGGGATCCCTCTGAGCCTGCGCCGTGGGAAGAGGCTCTCCTATGGGTCTGAGGCTAAGGGGTCTATGACGTGGCTGTGCTCATGTCTGGTACACGTCCACTCAGACTTCGTTCATGGGAATCTTACTCAGCTCCCCACAACTGTTAGCCAGCTTGTCCCAGGGATTGTTCCTGTCCCCAGTGCTGGGTTTACAGCCAACACTTTTTTTTTTAAAAAAAAAGATTTATTTATTTTATGTATGTGAGTACACTGTCGCTGTCTTCACCAGAAGAGGGCATCAGATCCCACTACAGATGGCTGTGAGCCACCATGTTGTTGCTGGGAATTGAACTCGGGACCTCTGGGAGAGCAGTCAGTGCTCTTAACCACTGAGCATGGTGGTCCTCTCCAGCCCTACAGCCAACACTCTTATCCTCATGCTCGTAAGCACTTTATCCATTGTACCATCTGGCCAGCCCTCAAATTATTCAAGCCTACTTTTCGTTATGCGTGTGTAAGTGCGCATGCCAGCGCGCATGTGGAAGTCAGCCGATGATAACCAGTGGGAGCTGGTTCTCTCCTCCACTGTGTGGGTCCCAGACCCTGAACTCAGGTCCTGGCCTCAGTCAGGTGCTCACACCTACTCAGCCACCTCAGCAGCCCCCTCTAATTTTTTCAAAATAAAAAAGTAACACTGATGTTGTATCTTTAATTTTCCATTTTTATTTTAAGCGATCACCTACATTCTAGTGATTAAATTTAAGAGATATGTACCCATTAATCAGATTTATTATCAATTCAATTTGAAGGCAATTTTAATAGTTTATATTCATATCTGAGATTGTTTAAGCTTTCTCATGGAGAAAAAGAAACCAGGCAGCAGCTAGAGCTGCAACCCAAGTTTTCTTCTGCTCATCCTTAGGCATTTGTACTGTGTGGACCGAGTGACTGGGGCCAGGTCTTCTTTCTATGAAACAGAGTCTTACTGTGCAGCCCTCGCTGGCCTAGAACTCACTGTGTAGACCGGCTGCTGCCTCCTAAGATCTGAGACTAAAGGTGTGGACTGCGGTGGCCTGGCTGCCCAGCTGCCCGGCCTCTAAGCTAAGGGTTGTGGTCTTTCACCCACTGCTCGATCCACTTTGAGATTTGGTTGATATTGTCCTCTAGCTGCTCTGGCTCGTTACTGGGCAGCTGATGCACAATTTCTTCTTTGTAAGATGCCATGGCTTCTTCATAGAGAACTTGAAAAATCTCACACTGAATATTATCTTGTAGTTTCTTCTCGTGATAACCCCTGGAAGGCAAAGAGAGGTTAAGCAAACACAGTAGCATTAACTATAGCTTCGGGAACAACCTAGAAACTGGACACTTTTGGATATATCAAAATTTACACAGAAATCCTTCTCATACTCTCTCCATGCAGAGGAAACAGACTAGCATGTATGAGAGACTTCTCGACATGAGGGCTAAACTGGGAATTATGAGACTGCCATTTAGGCTTATCTAGATCAAGTGCTAATTGATTGCTGCTCAAATAATTACCAATCAACTGGACAATAAACAAATCCCTACCTCAAGCCAGATTCTTTTTTTTTTTTGGAGCGACTCGATTCTTTAAAGATTTATTTATTTATTTTATGTATAGCATTCTGCCTGCATATGTGACTGCAGGCCAGAAGAGGGCACCAGATCTCTTTACAGATGGTTGTGAGCCACCATGTGGTTGCTGGGAACTGAACTCATGACCTCTGGAAGAGCAGTCAGTGCTCTTAACCACTAAGCCATCTCTCCAGCCCCTCAAGCCAGATTCTTGGCTAGGAGATAAATAAAAAGATCCACGGCAAGGATTTATGATAAAGACAGATAGTGCATAGTGCACACAAGAGGAAAGCGTGGAATATCACCCATCAATTGGATAACTCGGCATAAAATTGCCAATCTCAAAGGTAATAAAAGTAACTTACATAATGTTTAGGCAGTATATAGACCAACTAAATCCCCAGTTACAAGTTAAGGGCCAGAGGACCACCACATAGTACCCCTCTGTCAAAAGCTACCAGGCCCATTTGGAGCCTTTGACAAAAATAAGTTTTATTACAGTTTATTACCCGAAGAACCAGTCTGACTGCATTTTGTTCCTGGAAGTCCTTTTGAGCTGGGATCGAGGGTGTGTGTCACAACGCCTGGCACATACTGTGTTAATTTTCAAAAGCTTTCCACTGTTGGTATGGTGATAATTTGAATGGACAGGATTTAAACACAGAATACCAGTGGTTGGTCCTTTTCCTAGGAAAGGCTTGTACAGAGGATAAAACATGATAGTTTCGGTTGAAGCTGGACAGTGTTGGTGCATGCCTTTATTCCCATCACTCAGGAGGCAGAGGCAGAGAGGCAGAGAGGCAGAGAGGCAGAGAGGCAGAGAGGCAGAGGCAGAGGCAGAGGCAGAGGCAGAGGCAGAGGCAGAGGCAGGTGATAGGAGTTCAAGGCCAGCTTGGTCTACAGAGTGAGTTACAGGAAAGACAGGGCTACACAGTCTTGGGGAAGATAACATTCAGTTGAGGTATTCTGTTACTCAGGAAGTACTTACCTGGGCCTTACAAATGTCTCTGGCTGAGTATAACCATATCCACAGACTTAGCTTACAGAGATCAAATAAAGCTTTTCAAACAGTCTTCTCACAGTAGTATCAGGCAACCTCATGAACCTGAATAAAATCTATTTGTTTCAAGAACGTCAGTGTTTCTTCTTCCCCTTACCTTGTTTCAAGTCGTTTGTACAATATACCATTGTCTGTCCTCAACACGAACACTATATGGAACCAGCGTTCAGGAAAGAAATCACAACCGTGGTAATCAACGATCACGCCGCCCTCTGTCATCTGAGGCTCTAACTCGTCCACAACCTGGAACGAACAAACACAAATACCATGAAGATGGGAGTGAGTCTGCCCGTGTGCCCGGCAGATGTGCCCTCGGCTCATGGTACTTACCCTGTCCTCATCTAGGATGGGGCAGCCATACTCCTCGTCATAGCCATCGTACAATTGCCCTGCAAGAGAGTTACAGGAGCTCGTTAGTTAGTGCTTCCTACGTTGCTTTCACTGACTTAACTCTAGATGTGAGGAAACCCATCGATGATTTCTTCAGATCAAGAAAGGGCACTGATACAATGAGTGACGGATGGTTAACACACATCAAGGGCCAAACGGAAAACTGGATCTTACCTATTAGGAAACCTGGGCTGCAACATATCTCAAACTTAATTTGTTTGTGCTCTAGTCACGTGATGCAGACCAACCTGGCTTTGAACTAGGAACCCTCTGGTCTCATCCTCTGGATGACAGGATGTGCCACAAAGCCCCAACTCATATCAAACTTTTACATTGCCCAGAGGTGGTGAGACACGCCTTTAATTCCAGCACTTGGGAGGCGGGCACATCTCTATGAATTCAAGGCCAGCCTGGTTTACAGAGTGAGTTCCAGGACAGCCAAGGCTACACAGAAAAACCCTGTCTCAAAACAATAAATAAATAAATAAATAAATAAATAAATAAATAAATATTTTAGTTTTAAAATTGTGTGTATTATTCTTGAGGCCAGAAGTCTTGAACTGTAACTGGTACTCTGGGTTGCCGGCTGTAAGCCATGAGGTAGTTCCTAGAAGCTTAACTCTGGCCTTCTAAAAGAGCAGAATGAACTCTTAACCACTAAGCCATCTCTCTAGCCCTAAATACATGGGGATGGGAGGGGTTTTCAAGACAGGGTTTCTCTGTCCTGGAACTCACTCTGCAAACCAGACTGTTCTCCACCTCAGAGATTTGTCTGTCTCTGCCTCTTTGCCTACCAAATGCTGGATTAAAGGTATGACCAACACAGCCTGGTCCAAACACTTTCTCTTAAAAGGTTTCCCTCCATCCCCCCCTTTAAGTACGCTGTAGCTGTCTGCAGACACCAGAATAGGGCATCGGATCCCATTACAGATGGTTGTGAACCACCATGTGGTTGCTGGGATTTGAACTCAGGACCTCTGGAAGAGCAGACAGTGCTCTTAACCACTGAGCCATCTCTCCAGCCCCCACCTCCATCCCCTTTTAAGACAGGGTCTCACTCTATCTCTTGCTGGCACTGAACTCAAGAGATGCACCTACCCAGTCCTCTTGAATGACTACTGTGCACGAAGCCCTGGATTTGATAAACCAGGCATTTTATCAAAGCACTCAGGATAATCAGGAGTTCAAGGTCATTCTTAGCTACTAAGCAAGTTTTAGGCCAGCCAGGGATAAAAAAGACTGTCTCCAACCCAGAACAAAGGACAGAGAAGACGACAGATCAGGGCTGTTGGGAACAGAGCTCAGTGGTTGCATGCTTGCCCAACACGTGCGTGGCCCTGCCCTTGGTCCCTACTACTGAATTAAGGGGTGGGGGGCATTACACTAAATGTTAGAACTTTCAACAACTCACAGGTAGTTTCAGGAGAGATGTTGTTTCAGTAGGTAAGGCAGATAACCTCATTCTAACTGCAATCTAGACTTAATTATACTGCGGCCACTATAAGCACATGATATATAGTCAAATTCTTATCTATTTCCTCATATTTTGTTACAGGTTGCAATTGAGGGTGAATTTATCTCTCTTGCACCCGGTGAGACTTCTGTCTTCCTGGGATAAATACTCAGTTTGCAGAACATAAGTCTGAAAAAACAACCCCATAAGTTGCCTTGGCGTGAAAGACTTGATAAACAGCGATGCTGCTTCTTCCTTTCCTTGCCAACATCACCGAGTGCTCAGGACATGGAAGGGCAGGGCATCCCTGATCACGTAAACAAGGCATCTGAGGCCATCAGCTGCAGCGGCCAAAGGATGCGGTCTTAGGAACTAAATCCCTGTCCTGTACGGAAGTGGTACCTTTCTCATTGCTGGACCTACTCCGTCTCAAACCCAGGGCAAATGGCTAGCTGAACACCCTGAACCAGGTAGGGAGTGAGGGATGCTGGGGGAAGCTGGAGACCTGGTCCACTTTGATAATGTTAGATAGGCACCTCCGTTAGCCATTTGTCCTGGGTTTGAGACTTAACTGAAAATACCTGACTCCTGCTTTCAGGAGATGTCTACCCTCTTGGAGGCAGGGAAGGTGAGGAGTAGGGGGTCTGGGGTAGGGGAGCTTGCATCTGCCACGCTTCACATGGTGACCAGCAGGAAGTAGAGGGGAGGCAGTAACTGTCAAGGAGAGTCCCCAGCACCTCGGCCACCTAGGCTCTAACTCTTAAAAGTGTCACACACTCAGTGTCCCTGTATGGAACATAAATCTATGGGGCGAAAGAGAAGGCATTTGGTTACGAGCATGGAGTGCTCCCGGGGGACCACAGCTTTTTCCAGCACCCACATGGGCAGCTTACAACTGCCTGCAACTCCAACCTCAGGGGGCCAGATGCCTCTGGCCTCTGTGGGTACTCGAATTCACAAGTACATACAGACACGTACACACAATTAAGAATAATAAAAATAAATCTTTATTACTATTTCTTAAAAAGAAAAAAGTGCTCTATCTGCATGCACACCCGATAGGCCGCAAGAGGGCATCGGAATGCACAGATGGTTGTGAAGTACCTTGTGGTTGCTGGAAATTGAATGAACTCAGGAAGAGCAGCCGGTGCTCCCAACCACTGAGTCATCGCTCCAGCCCCCCTTTATTATTATTTTAAGTCGAAAACAGTCAACTATGAAGTAAACACCTTCAATCTTGCCTTTCAGGATCCAGTGAGAACTTTTCTCAAACTCCCAAATACGTCAGATTCAAATGATAACAGATGGAATTTAGGAGGAATCGTGCTTAAGTTGTACACGAATTAACTACACTAGAAGCTCACAAAGATGGTAACCGGTGTGTTCTGTCATAGCTCCTAGCTGATGACTTCTCCCTTGTAAAAGTAACTTTTATTCTCCTGGAGTAAATGTAGTGCGAGGCATACTGCCGCTGTCTGCTAACCTAGGCCTAGTCCTAGAAGCTTCTAGCCTCCATACAATCTTATCCAAACCTAGAATGTTTCAGCCTCTGAGACTTAGTACTGAATAAGCTCACCCCTTCCTAGTTCTTTCTGAACATGACCTGGCTGGTTCAACACAGCTGTTCGGGCTCAAACCGGTCTCCAAGCTGATTTGATCCTGCTTCTCTCAGCCTCTGACTGAATGGGTCTGCTTGGCCTCATACTTACTTTGGCCGTCTGTTCTCATCTTCTGGCTCCTTCTCATTCCCTGGCTTGTCTGTCTTCACTTGTGTCTAGCTTGTTCTCTGTCTGCATCCTGTCTCTGTAAAAACTCTCTGGGTGACACTGGCTCCTTTCTTCTCTCTTTCTATAAGTAGCCTCCCTTTTCTCTCTATTCTCGTGAGAGTTGACCATATCTTAATGTCAAATCTTTCTGATTTGTCCCTTTGCAACTTGACTGCTTTCAAACATGGGTACTTCCTTCTACAAATAACTTTACCTCATTGTTTGCAATTAAAGGTGCGTGCTACAGGCTGAGCCAACTAGAACGTTTTGTTTTCCCAGTAAATAACACAATCTTGAGATTCACACTGTGATCAAATATCCTGTAACACTCTGTTTTATATCCTGACAAACCTTTCTCATCTACTTCAGGTCTGCATTGCAAGGAGAGACTGGACTCTCGGTGACCATAGTAAGAGTGGACAGTTACCCAAAAGAACTCAGGACTATATTCTGGGTCACTCAAGTGTCTTGCTGTTTCATTTTGTTTGTAATCCAGTTTTACCTGATTAGTTTTCTGCTATGGCACAAAGCAAGCACCACTCAGAATTGGCAGGGTAGGACAACAATGTTTCTCTTTTTTTTCCCAAGACAGGGCTTCTCTGTGTACCCCTGGCTGTCCTAGAACTTGCTCTATAGATCAGGCTGGCCTCAAACTCAGAGATCCGTACTACTGCCCTGCTGACATCACTTATTTTTCTAAGGTATGGGCATATCCTGTCAAATCTTTCTCTGACTTGTCACTAAGTTTGGGACTCAACAAGACAAGTCTGACGAGTGGGAATCATTATCTTATTGATTTTATCTCCATCCAAGGCTTTCTCCTGGTTTTCATGGGCACCAGGCATGCACGATGGTGCAGACTTCACACACAGACAAAACACCCATACTCATAAGCATTTTTAAAAAATTATATGCTGCTTAAAAATTAGATATATGTAGTAAAATTGACCCCTAGAATTTGAATTTAATTTATTGTGAAGTTTTAAAGTTTTTCTTAAAGGTTTAATGTCTGCCTCCATGTACCTCTGAACCAGAGGACTCCCTGGTGTCCAGAAGCCAAAGTGGGCAATGAATCCTCTGGAGCTGGAGTTACAAACAACCATGAGCTATGTGAGTGCTCAGCCCCAAACCCCGGTCCCTAGGAAGACCAGGCAGTGCTCCTAACTGCTGAGCCAACTCTCCAGCCTCCTTTGACAGAGATGAAGGCTCTAATTTTTAAAAAGATGATTGTATGTGAGCACACTGTTGCTCACACCAGAAGAGGGCATCAGATCCCATTACAGGTGGTTGTGAGCCACCATGTGGGTGCTGGGAATTGAACTCAGGACCTCTGGAAGAGCAGCCAGAGCTCTAACCACTGAACCACCTCTGCACACCCTAATCTTTTAAAATTGTCTGTATATGGTATGTGTTGGAGAATATGTGGAGATCAAAACAAATGTGAGTCTTCACACTTGTGTGATTTACCTGCTGAGACATCTTTGGTCTCCAAAATATACAAAATATATACGACAGTTTTGTTTTGTTTTCTTCTTCCTCCTCCAAGACAGGGTTTCTCTGAGTAGCCCTGGCTCTCCAGGAACTCACTGTAGACCAGGAAGGCCTTGAACTCAGATCCACCAGCTCCTGCTTCCGAGTGCTGGGACTAAGTGTGCGCCAATGAAGGATATTTTCCATCATGTAAACATATGTTAATGAAACGGTGTAATATAAACTTCCAAATACTCATTTCAAAAACTTTTATCAAAGAACCTGTACTAGTTATCGAAGGGATAATAAGGACGCACTAGTGAACAGGATATATAGAGTTCCTTCCCTGAAATTTATAATAAACTGGAGATGGCAAGTAAGTCTAGAAACTGGAGCGTTGCTAGGGGAGAAAATGGACGGGTACCTAACATGACCTCAAGATGTTATGGGAGCCTTAGAAGTAGCGTTGTATCTGTGGGTGTGAGTACCTGTGCAGATCAGGACACTGGGTGCCTTTCTCTATTGCTCTTAGCCCTACTTCTGGAGCCAGGGCTTCTTACTAAATGAAGCTCACTGTTTGGGATTGGTCGGCTGGCCAGCCAGCTCTCAGACCCACCCCCTCCAACCACCAACAGTGAGGTTACACCCTGCTTTACCTTGTAGCTGCAGGGTATAAGTTCTTACCCACAGAGCTATCTCCTAGAGAGGAAGCCATTTCTAGGCAGAGAATGGGAGTTAGCTAGAAAAGAGGTAGGTAGAGAGAAGTGCAGAGACTGTTTTCACCAAACTAAGCAAGATAATCAGAGATAGAGACTAGGAATGGGCTGGGTGTGGTGGTGAACGCCTTTAATCCCAGCACTCAGCAAACCGGCGGGAGATCTGTGAGTTCAAGGTGGGTCAGCTGGGCTGACATAGTTCCAGGATACCCAGGACTAGTGAGAATGAGACCCTGCCTCAAAATCTAAAGACACTGGGGCAAGTAGTAGCACAGTAGATGTAATGACAAAGGCTGTGAAAATTTCAAGCTGAGGGGAAATTGTTTTGGAAAACATAACTGCCAAAGTACCAAGAATCAAACTGATAAATGACAATTTTATTTTTTATGCATAAAGGTCGATGAAAAACCATTACTAGTTCTAGTAAAACTGAACATTTCAATCCAAAAGTATAGTAAGTGTACGTATTAAATACCACTTTCTAAAGTACAGCTTTAAAACAGCTAACATGCTTTTTCAATTTCAGTACAATGGATCCAAGACCAAGAATACAGTTACATGCGACAAGGCTAGATTACAAATTATCATAGTCATCATCATCATCATCATCGTCATCATCTTCTTCTTCACGTTTTCTTTTGAGTGCGTTTGCTGACTCATTGGCTGTATTTTGTGACACCATATTAGTAGTAATAAGAATGTTTTTGGACCCAATTAATGATGGATTAATAAGAACATTCTGAACTGCTGGTGTTGCAGGAATGGAAGCCTTTACAGCCGGGGACTGGGAAGCAGGCATCTGTACTGTAAACCTCTGCCCTGTGAGGGACATTGGAGTGCCTACTTTAGTTGACACAGACATGGCTTGTGGAGTTGGTGTGCCTAGTGTGGGAGTACTAGGTCTACTAGAAACTGAACCAACACTTAACCTTGGAACCGTTATTCTTCCTGCAGGAGTAGGTGCCTTTTTTTGTAAAGACTTAAGCCTATAGTTTGGAGCAGTTAAGCAGTATCTATCAGGTGGCAATCTAGGACCTGAATATGGCTTGATCAAAGGCAAAGGGGTTTGATTTCTTTGCCTTGCAATATCTAATAAAAAATCTCTCGGGGGAGGAGAAGTGAAAGACGGGTCAGCCCGGCACTGGATTGCAAACCGGAAATCATCTGAATCAACAGTAGGTTTCTTAGCATGGCTTGAGTAAATTTTAGCATCATCTAGAATTGTGGTCACATATCGGAAGGCAAACTCCAGCATCTGATTTATAACTCTTGGCTCATACTCTGTAATCCCCATATCCTTCAGGATTTGTGCCATCATCTGTGCGTCTTTCGGCATGCTCTTGGGAGACGCCATCTTGCCAGACTCCATGATATCCGGTGATCAGACTTTAGGTCATTTAAAAAAAATATGGAAATTAGATCAAACCGAAATAGTCACTTTAGTAGCAACTGTTAGGAATTTAAAATTCTCAAATGTGTTAAAACTTTTAAAAATATATTTAAAATATAAAACAAATCTTTTTCTTTAATTAAGCATATTTAAACTTCCCTTTGCTTAAATATGAAATTCCTTCTCTGAAATGTGGATATAAAAAGGATGACACAAATAAGTTAAATAATAAAAGATTAGGGGAAAAAAGGGGTAAGTAAGTAAAAAATAACACTTTAGACTACATGCAGTGAGTCTGGGCATGCAACTGTCCAAGTGACTTTTAAAAAGTAATATGATAGTCATATCCTAATTGAGTTCAATATAATGATATTGAGAGAGATAAATATAATTCTCATACATTTAAAATCACCCAAACCTTTGTGTCTGCTGAGCCCACAGCATTTTCCCTCTTCCTCATATTCAGAGCTTATCTATCCAGTCTCCCGACAAACTGTCCCAATTTTTACTATTCTCAATAATGCTAGTTATTTTGGGCTAGGGAAGGGAAAATGTCCAAAATAACTATGTCATACTACTATCTATTATACATGTGATTTTCTTTCTCAGGCCCCTAGCAGAATATAATCACTCATTGCCAGGACCCTCTAGCAACACTTCACAGTCCTAACACTCTACTATACCTGACTTAAAAACAGAAATGCAACATCAAAGAGACTCTTACCTTCCCGAGCTAGATCTCCCACATTAACGTACTTCAGGCCTGATCTTGATGCAAGTTCTTTGCCTAGTGTGGTTTTTCCAACCCCTGGTGTACCTGTAAGAGAAGCCACAGAAAAATGCTGTTCAAATCCTACTTACTACATGTCAGCCGTCTTCTGCCCTTACAGTTCTTAGATGGTATAAAATTTTTCCTAATTAGCAATCATATATGAATATACACCATGAACTAATAAAAATTCCCCAGAAAGCCTGGTAGGGTGGTGCACGCCTTTAATCTCAGCACTTAGGGTGGAGGCAGGTGGGTCAATCTGTGACTTCAAGACCAGACTAGGCTGGTTTCAGGACAGCCAGGGGCACATAGCAAGACCCTGTCTCAAAACCAAACCAACCAAAAATTCTCCAGAAATTACTGGCTATTAGTGTCAGGACCCTAATCTCCAGGGATAAGACTCCAACAATTCTGATGCCAATCCTGCCTGCCAACACATAAAATTCCCAGCATAAAATCAGGCACTTCAGGGGTTGGGGATTTAGCTCAGTGGTAGAGCGCTTGCTAGGCAAGGCCCTGGGTTCGGTCCCCAGCTCCAGAAAAAAAAAAGAAAAAACAAAACAAACAGACAAAAAAAAAAAAACAGGCACTTCGCTTACATTATCATTTGCTGCATTAACAAAACCTTAAAAACATTCAATGGAAAAAATATAAGAGGTATGAGAAATATTACTACTATTTACACTAGTAACTTCCCCAGAGGGAACTACTGTAAACCAGTTTCTTACTCAACTTTCTATGAGTTTGTTTGTGTATGTCTACAGGATACTTGGGATGCATTTAAATATGTGTGCACATACACATTGTATATATCCACAGCATAGGTACCCAGTTGTATAAATGGCACTATACATTGTTCTTTGCTTTTCTGCCTTTATAGCTAATACCCTTTTAAGACAATCAAATGCATAATGTTCAAACTTAAAATTACTTAAGTCAATTTGAACATTATAAGTAAAAATCACGACTCTACATTCTCATCCTGTTCAATCTTATATGTCTCTCTCTCTCTCTCTCTCTCTCTCTCTCTCTCTTTTTCCATACATAGGGCTGGCCTTTGACATATGCCACCCCAGCTAGTCTATGTAAGTTCTGGGGATCCAACCCAGGGTTTCCTGCCTACTAGTTATGATGCTACTAGATGCTACAACTTAATATTTCTAATTAAAGCTCCGAAACCTTCCCCCTGCCCCCCACGATCAGCTCCAGATCACCACAAACGTCCACAAACGCTCAGAAACCTCAACACTAAAACAACAACAAAGCCTGTGGCGCGAACGGAACTAAGTAACAGTTAACTAGTCACTTCTCTTCACAGGCATCCCAAAATCATCTACCGAAACCTCTTGGGAAGTGTTTCTCAGAAGCAAACGGGGCATTAAAAAAGAAAAGAAAATGGGTGGCGATCAGGAAGGCCCAAGGGCTGGGGCACCCACCATTACCACCATCACCTAACGGCTAAAAACTGCCTCACAGCACCCCGATTTAAAAAAAACCCTAGCCCGACCGCGACAAAGGATCAGCAGCGGGTCCTCCAGGCAAAGATACCAGATTGACAAAGGCTAAATGTCTCCCGGGGCGGCGGGGCAACGGAGCAGGAGCCGGCCGCCGCTCTCCTCCTCGTCGCCGCGGCGCGTCTGGCCAACCGAACCTCCGCCTCCCCCGCTCCCCCTACCCCCTCCCCCAACGGTCGCGAGCGCCGGGTCCTGACGCGACCACCACACGGCACGCCGCGCGGCCTGAGGAGCCCCGAGGCCGAACACCCAGCGCCCCACCGGACCTCACAGCGCTCGACAAACCCCGGCCCGGCCTGGCCCAGCCCCGCCGCGCGCCCTAACCGGTGAGCAGGATGTTCGGAAGCTTCATAGTACTCCTTCACACGCAGCCAGCGCCTCGGCTCACGCGCTCTCCAGGGAGGAGCCGGAAAGGGCGGGCGGGCGCGTGCGCCCGCGGCTAGGTTCCCTCGAGGCCCTTCGCGGTGCTCACACGCACTTAGGACCCCCTTGGCTCGCACCAATGACTCCCCGGCCTCGGGAGGTACACTTCCACCGAATGGGGGCAAAGCACGGCGCCAAGTCTGGCCTGCGTTTCGGGTCAGGCAGTGCGCTGGACGCCTACGTCACTCGCTCGCCTGCCGGCCCCTCCCCTCCGGTGCGTCGCGTAAGCGCCCGCAGTAAGGAAGGTCCCCAGGAGGCGGGCCGCCCTAGAAGCCTGCGGCTGAGCTGGGAGGGCTGGGCGGTTACCCTTCCACACTACAGCCTGGCTTCCTTCACATCTTTCCGCCCGCGAGGGGACGCAGCTCCCAGAAAGTAAGGAGGACGACGCTTCCGCTTTTCTTATTAATGTCCTAGAGGCGTGAGACCCGCTTCGTCTTCACGCCTACCTGGGCTGTCCTCCGGACCCGCCCTCCAATATGGACTAATGTAGGATGTAGGTGAGGAGCCCTGGCCTGGAGCCATGGTGCGATGTGTCAGCTCCGTTCTCTGTTGATTGCACAAACACCTAGGACTGATGTGTCCCTCTCCCCTGCGCAGTGTATGAGGTGGAGGTGGATCGGCTAGGGGTAGTCTTGAAGTTCTCGTTTATCTCCAGAGTAATTTACGAGCCTGGTATTTATCATCAGAGACAGTTGGTTTTTTATCCAAGGTGGTGATTGTCAGTCTTGTTTTCAAAGAGCCCCGACCGTTGAGTATCTTTTATTTCGACAAGTATAATTTCTTAAGCAGACGTTTTTGTATCCTTTTAAAACGTCAGGCCCTAATCCTAAATTATAAGGGGAAGAGCATTTGTTATATTAGGTGGGAAAGATTTTAGCGGGTGGGCTTGTGTGTACCTACAACTCTAAAATAGACCAGTGCACTTCCGGTTTATCCGAAGTGACTGATGAGTCTTACTTCATTGTCTTTTTTCCTTTTTCTTAAGTTGTAAATACACTGTACTTTGCAGCGTGATATGAAATAAGAATTTAGGCATAAAAATGCTTATATGGGATTATTTTTTCTTTATAACAGAAGGTAAGTGCACAAATATGTGGCTTTTCTGTTTCATTCTTTGGAGTTTATATGAAAACCTTTTTACTTATACCATCCTACCACAAATAGATTATCTGATACAATTGTAATCATTTAAAATTTCTTAAAGATTTTAACATCTTTTTTTGAGTCCACATTACATGGTTGATTATGTATTTTGATATTGATCAGTATTAATCCTGTATTTATAGTTTTTCCTAATTTGTGATGTTTTTCTTTTTTCCACCAAGGTGAATTATACTTCAACATACTCTAAATTGTATGCTACTGATGGGAACTGTTAAAGTTTATAATGTCAGAAACTTTCCTTAGACCAAAGGTGTCTTCTACAAAGGTATGACATACATAGAATGGCATGTAGTAGTCACCTAAAGAGAACCACAAAAGTTTGTTCTCAGTGCTTTATGCCTGTCAAAGTAGTGATGGTCCAGCGTGTGCTGCAGTTAGTGATCTGAAGTCTGGTAAGCCGAAAAACAGCTGTAACCACGACCATTGAAAAGTCACTTTTTTTCCTTCCTTCCTTCCTTCCTTCCTTCCTTCCTTCCTTCCTTCCTTCCTTCTTTTCTTCCTCCCTTCCTTCCTTCCTTCCTTCCTTTTTTATTTTTAATTTTTCAAAACCGAGTTTCTCTTTGTAGACCTGGATATCTTGGAACTCACTTGGGAGGCTGGCCTCTGCCTCCCAAGTGCTGGGATTAAGGGCTCGAACCACTATGCCCAGATTTGAAAAAAAAGAATCCCAGTTACAAAGAGTAAACACTCTTGAGACAATCTGTATGTGGTTGTTGGTTACCTTAGCCCCAGGCTCTCCCTGACATTCAGGTTGTCATTTTTCACAAGATAGGAATTTCGGGGGAGTCCAGCCTCATGGAAGAACTCTGGGAGCTGTTTCCCCAAGGGGAACTCTTTTTTTTCTGATTTCATGTAAATTATATAACTTTGCTATTTTTCTTTCTCATGGTAGATAGAAGTAAGAAAACTACAAAATGTATAAAAACATACAAATCGAAATTGTCTTCAGAAAGTTTAGTATTAGATCATTTTCATGCACTTTTAAATAGTTACCAGCCCACATTTCTTCCCATAATCCTTATTTTCACTTCCAGTTTTGGTGTCTATCTCTGAGAGGAACATTATCTAACAAGGAGTTCACAACAGTAATTAAGTCCCCTCCTTTGCTGATATATATCCCTCTTCCTCTCCCACCTCAAAGACTGAAGCCAGGGCCTAGGGATGCCAGTGAGCCTTCTGCTGCTAGACCATGTTGCTAACCTGAGCAGAGGACCCTTAAAGAAAGTGTATTCTTGCTTCTTCCTCCTTAGTCAGGAAGGACATTTCAAAAGCCAGGTGACGTGTTAGATTTTTCTAGATTTATAGTAGAGTATTAAAATCCACTTTTAGGGTGCTGAGATGACTCAGCAGTTAAGAGCTCTTCCCAGAGGACTGGGGTTCAATTCCCAGCATCCACGTGACAACTTAAACTGTCTGTAAGTCCAGTTCCAGTGGGTCTGACACCCTCATGTACCAGACATGCATGCAGGCAAAACACCAATGCACATTTTTTTTTCTTCTTTTTTTTTTCGGAGCTTGGGACCGAACCCAGGGCCTTGCGCTTGCTAGGCAAGTGCTCTCTCTACCACTGAGCTAAATCCCCAACCCCACCAATGCACATTTTAAAAAAAAAAAATCCATATTTAAACTTTTGTTTGATTATAAGTTTCTTGAGGCAGGTTCTCCTATTGTAAACCTGGCTATCCTTGAACCTACTGCTGTCCTCTTTTGTTTCTCAAACACTGGACTTAGAAGCTGGTACTGCTCAGACATTTAGAAAATTTCATTATCTGAAAAACCTTTTCAGTACTGTTATTTTAGGTTAAAATCACTCAATTTGCCATTTTTATATGCATTTATCAAGGTTTTTATTTATTCTTTTTTTTTTTTTTTATTAACTTGAATATTTCTTAAATACATTTCGAGTGTTATTCCCTTTCCCGGTTTCCGGGCAAACATCCCCTTCCCTCCCCCCCTTCCTTATGGGTGTTCCCCTCCCCACCCTCCCTCATTTTCTTTTTTTTAAGACAGGGTTTTTCTGTAGCCCTAGCTCTTCTAGAACTTGCTTTGTAGACAAGGCTGGCCTTGAACTCAGAGATTTCCGCCTGCCTCTCCCTCCCAGACACTGGGAATAAAGGTGTAGCACCAGTACCACCCAGCTTTTACCAAGGTTTTTAAAGAAAAAGTGATACAGGGAGCTGTGGTGAGGGAGCAGTTTCTATGGACTTCTCCGTTCCGATGGCCCCAATATTCTTGTCCTAGATAGCTCTGTGAAAAACCTTCCCCGGAAAGCCTGTCTCACTTACCCATGCATTGAAAAGAAATTCAGTGCAGCCATAACCACCAGGTTGAGCATCAGGATTCTTCACCTGTATTTTTACAAAGTCTTAAGATAAATATGGGGTGTGGTGGCACATGCCTTTAGTCAGAGGTAGAGGCAGAGTCGCTGAGTTTGAGGCTAGCCTAGTCTACAGAGTATGTTCCTGGATAGCCAGGGCTACATAGAGAAGCAAAAAAAAGAAAAAAAAATTGATATGGATTGTATCTGTATGAATGTATGAAATGACTCTTAGTTTGTGAATATTCGTGTGTGTGTGTGTGTGTGTCTGTGTATGTAGTACACAGATAGGTATGTACAACACACATAGGTATTGTAATGTAAGTGTCTTACTCAATCACTTCTCTACCTTTGAGATAGGGTTTCTCACTATACAAGGATTTATCCTGGACTAGACTGGCTGACTATCAGGAATCTTCATGTTTGGTATCACATGAATATGTAACACACATACATTTTTTTTTTTTTTTTCTTTTCTTTTTTTCTTTTTCCTTTTTCTTTTTTTTCGAGCTGGATAACTTTGTGAAGGTCAGCTAAATTCCAACCCCACACACACATACATTTTTACATGGATACTTGAAGGTCAAACTTAAGTCATCATGCATGTGCCACCATCCCTAGCCCAGTTTGTGAATGTCAAATAGCATTGCTTTTTCCATGCAGGAGGATTGAGCCAGGCCTTTGGGCATTAATAGGGAGTGCTGTACTGCTTAGCTGTATCTTGCTCTTTCTGCTTCTTAAATTAAGCACTTTTAATATTTACATTTTAATTGTCTTATTTTATGCACATGGCTGTTTTGGCTGCATGTCTATATGTGGACCACATGTGAGCAGGACCCTGTTTCAGGCAGATAGATAATTTGCAGAACTTTAAGGGCTACAGTCAGAATCTGAAGTAGTTCAGTTGTAGAGGGAATAGATGTAAAAACTGTAGTAATTGTAGTTTTGTTTCTTCTCAGGTAACAGACTGGGTAGATCCGGCATTTGATGACTTTTCAGCGAACACTGCTGTCACCACCATCACCGTTTCATCTCTAAGTTTGAATAACTCCAGTCACAGAAGAAAATACTTGCCCTCCACATTAGAAAGTAACAGATTGTCTGCTAGGAAAAGAGGAAGGCTGCCTTTAGAACAGACTAATGGTCTAGAAACGTCAAAAGAATATCTGTCTGACGATGAGCCATGGGTGGATAAGTATAAACCAGAAACTCAGGTGTGCACTGACTACAAACGTGTCTGCAGTTTAGGATGGATGAGCTTGGATAACAAAGAGGGCATTTTCAGAGTCTTATTTTTAAGAATCTTTTTAGCTTGGCATGGTAGCCCCCGTATTTAATCCCATCACTCAGGAGGCTGGTCAACCTAGTGAATTCAAGGCCAGCCTTAACTACATAGCAAGCCCAGGAAAGCCAGGGCTATATAGAGAGACCCAGTCACAGAATAAGTAAGTAAAATGTAGTAGAGAAGAAAAACCACTGTTTTATCCTTTTTATGTGTAAAGGCTGTGACACTACCAAGTTATTCTATAGTTGTAGCTTCTTTTCTCTGTCTTTACCCTAGACTACATTTACAAATGTAGTACCCTTTCTGTTTCTTCCCCAAAATATATTGCTAGGTTTTTTTTTTTTTAGAAGTTTCATGATAGACAGAAGTACCAAAAAATTACCATGCAGTGTATCAGCATGAGAATAGGGTTTTTCCATAATAGTATAAAACTAAGGGGCTGGGGAGATGCCTCAGCAGTTAAGAGCACTGGCTGCTTTTCCAGATGACCCAGGTGCCATTCTGAGCACTCACAGGACAGCTTACAACATCTGTAACTACAGTTCCAGAGGATCTGATGGCCTCTGAGTGTACCTGGCCTATTGCATTGACATACAAATGTGGGCAAAACACTAATTCTTTTTTTTTTTTTTTACCGGAGCTGGGGACCGAACCCAGGGCCTTGCACTTTCTGGGCAAGCGCTCTACCACTGAGCCAAATCCCCAACCCCCAAAACACCAATTCTTATAAAATGAATAATATAAGAAAATTGAGCTGATGAGATGGCTAAGAGTCCAGGCAGGTACATGATGGAGGAAAGAACAGACTTCTACAAGTTGTTGGCAACTTCCTCAAAGCAAATTAATAAGCATAAAAATATAATAAAGTATAAAATAGAAATAAGCATAAAAGCTTAGTAAAGAAGCATAAATATATTTGAAAGGCTCTATTATAACATAGAACATTACTGTTTTACAAACTTTTTTTTTTATTAACTTGAGTATTTCTTATTTACATTTCGAGTGTTATTCCCTTTCCCGGTTTCTGAGCAAACATCCCCCTAATCCCTCCCCCTCCCCTTCTTTATGGGTTACAAACATTTTTTAATTTATTCATTTATGTGTGAGTGTTTTGTCTGCATGTTTACCACTTGTGTGCTGGTCCACACAGAGGTGGAGAGTATCGAATCCTCTGGAACTAGAGTTAAAAATGGCTGTGGATCACCATGTAGTTACAGGGAATCAACCCGGTCCTCTGGAAGAGCAGCAAGTGCTTTTAACTGTTGAACTATCTCTTCAACCCATCTTGTAACTTTTTTTGTTCACTAAAACATTCATATTAAAAGCTGCTAACAGGCTAAAAATGTTTTGAAATGTTTTTAACCTCAAGTTTTTATCTTAGCATGAGCTTGCTGTCCATAAAAAGAAAATTGAAGAAGTTGAAACCTGGTTAAAAACTCAAGTCTTAGAAGTGAAACCGAAACAGGTAAGTGAATGCATTTAAAATATTTAGTCCTTCATTCTCTGAATTATACAATGCTAATCTTATTTTTCTTCTTCTGTTTTGAGACAAAGTCTCACTATGTAACCCTGGCCGGCCAGGATGGCTTCAAATTAACAAGAGGTCGGCCTGCTTCTGTGTTCAGAATGCTGGGGTTAAAGGTGTGCTCATTATATAGCTCGAGGGAGCTGATCGGGTGTGAACCCTAGGGTGATCTAAATTCATGATGATCCTTCTGCCTCATCCACGCTCAGGGATCAACACGAGCCACCATGCCTGGCAAGAGGCCAGTCTTTATGATCATTTTGTTTATACATCTTCATATTACCTTCAACAACCTGATCTGTTGTTTCCATCCTCTCTAAAAGCCTCAGAGAGGAGCTAGAAGATGATTCAGAGAGCTGGACAACTTGAGTTCAGTCCCTGGGTACCACATGTTATAAGGACAGAATCAATTCCTACAGTTGTCCTTTGACATCATCTTGGGCCACAATCATGCCTCCCCACAGTGAATAACTATAAATGAATGTATTTGTTTGCCTTATTTTTTTTTTTTTTCTTTTCTTTTTTTCGGAGCTGGGGACCGAATCCAGGGCCTTGCGCATGCTAGGCAAGCGCTCTACCACTGAGCTAAATCCCCAACCCTTTGTTTGCCTTATTTTAAAAAACTCCAAGGCTTGAAAGTTTCCCCTTATTTGCCTCCCTCTTCCCATTACGTTCCAACGTCAGCCAAAGGCATATAGTGATCCAGTGGAGTGCTAGTGACTTTAGCATATCTCATTATTTCATAGTATTTCACAGTGAAGCAAGCAGTCAATATACATAGTAGTGGTTTAAAAAAAACTATATCTGGAAAAAGCCCTCATTAATGTTAACTTGAGGTTTTGTTTCACTTCCTTATTCCACAATTATTCTTAGCCCCTCCTTAAAAGGTAGACTATTTTCTCTTCCTCTTTAGAATCTTTAAACACATAGGAAAATAGAAGCATTTGTGTCTCCACAATGTAGCTCTCCTTTTTTTGTAAGTTCTTTATATTAAATTAAAGCTGACTCTAGGTGGTAGTGGTGGCACAGATCTTTAATCTCAGCAGTCATGAGGTAGAGTCATGGGGATCCCTATAAGTTCGAGTCCAGCCTAATCAACAGAGGAAGTTCTAGGACAGTCAAAAAAAAAAGGGGGGAGGGTTGGGGGTTTAGCTCAGTGGTAGAGCGTTTGCCTAGCAAGCACAAGGCCCTGGGTTCGGTCCCCAGCTCGAAAAAAAAAAAAAAAAAAAAAAAAAAAAAAGGAGAAGAAGGTATTGGTATATGCTATAACATGCATAAAACAAAATAAAAGCCTGACATTTCAGTTAGGTGTGTTGGTGCACACCTTCAGTGCCAGTACTCAGGAATCAGAGTCAAGGTGAATTGAATTGCTTGAGTTCAAGGCCAGCCTGGTTTATTAGGTTCCAGGCCAGCCATGACTACCATAGTTGAAACCCTGTCTTGAAACAACAGAAACCCTGGCATTTCAGCCAGACTTGAGATTATACATTATACCTCACGGTAACCTTTTGTTTTTCTTGAGTGCTCTGGGCCTCACTTTAAACTTTTATTCCTAATTTATTATATATGCCATATTCTCCTTTTTAAAAATCACAGGGTACAGTGTTACCTGTCCTCAAAATGCTTTCTGCAGCTGGTATGTTTCAGCTAGAACCGAACCAAGAACCAGGCATTGCGTTTGATTGCTGTGTCTCTCAGTCTTTGTTTCCTTTTCTTTTCTTTTTTTCGGAACTGGGGACGGAACCCAGGGCCTTGCGCTTGCTAGGCACTTGCTAGGCAAGCGCTCTACCACTGAGCTAAATCCCCAACCCCTCCTTTTCTTAATCATATAACAATCTGTGTCTTTTTAGTTTTTCTGTCAGTATAAGATATTGACTTAATTGAAGAGGCCAGGCCTGTTGGCAGCATGAGCCTTATACTTGGGTTTGTGTATGTTGGCTTGTTTTCTCTGACAGTGTGTCCTGCATTTGTATTTTCCAAAACTTGTTTTTCCTCTTTAAGAGATGATCTCGCTCTATTACCCAGGCTAGAATCAAACTCCTGGGCTTAAATATTCTCAGCTCAGCCTCCTGAGTAGCTAAGAGTCTAGGCTTGATTAGATTCAGATAGAACATTTCATTATGAGTCTGCCATGATGGATGTTTTGTATTATAATGCATTAGAAAGTAAATGGTGCTGCTTCTCTGTTTGCTTTTTTGTTTTCTCTTTGCCATGCTAGGGTCATCCACTGTCTTAAGTCAGCCAGGCAGGTACTCTACCACAGAGCTTCATCCTCAGAGCTTTGTTATTGCTGGAGTTGGGATTTCACTGCATTCCCCAGGTGAGGCTTGAACTCCTGGGCTCATGAATCTCAGTACCTTAGACTTCTGAGTGCAGCCATGAGCCTAGCACCAAGCTTCCACTGTGTTTGATAACAGAATCTCAGTTGTTTGATTTAACCAATAAAGACTGAAGGGCCAGATGCTGGGGTGAAAACCTGGTAGCTCAGGGACGCAGAGAAAGCGCCCAGCTGACCTTCCTCCTCATCTGACATTGCAAGAGGAAAAGGAAGCTCTTCGGGCTGTCTCAAAAACCCTCAGACTAAATGTCCTTCCTTCCTTCCTTCCTCTGCATCTGTCCTCCTGATTTCTTCCCACTCTCCATGGTTCTTCCTATGTTCATTCCCTGGCAACTGGTTGCTTGCCTCTTGACCTATGGTTGACTTTATGTGATTCTGTTTACAATCAGCAGAAAGCTCTTGGATTAAAGCTAGGGCTGATGGGGTTGGGGATTTAGCTCAGTGGTAGAGCACTGCCTAGCAAGCGCAAGGCCCTGGGTTCGGTCCCCAGCTCCGAAAAAAAAAAGAAAAAAAAAAAAAAAAAAAAAAAAGCTAGGGCTGAGCTACACCACAGTTAGAAACAGGTTTTCCCAGTAAACAACATAATCTCAGGGTTCATAGTGTCATCAGTTATCTTGCAACAGTGATCCTACATGGTTTTTTTTTCAGACCCTTCCTGAGCCACTAATTAGGGTTATAAAATGGCTACTTTGAAAATATTTTATTATTTCTATAATTATTAGCAGATGGCTTTCTATAAAAGAAAAGTCTGCTATTGGTAGCTAAGGCTGTTTAGTTACCTAAAATATAGTTCCAACTGGAAAAGCAGGATAAATTTAAAATCTTACCCTATCATTTTTTAAATAAAGATTTATTTTTATTTTATGTGCATTAGTGTTTTGTCTGATTGCTTATGTGTGCGTTATATGTGTGCTAGAGTAGCCACAGAGGCCAGAGGAGGCATCAGTCCTCTGGAACTGGGGTTATAGACAGTTGTCACCCACCGTGTAGTTAAAGAGAATGGAACCCAGGTCCTCTGGAAAAGAATTCAGTGCTTTTAGCCACCGAGACATCTCTCCAGCCTACCTTTAATTTTTAAATAGACTTTTAAAGACATTTTAAGCTCATAGCACACCTAGAGATTCCTGTACCCTGTGCCCTATTAATATCTCCAAGTAAGTGGAACATTTGTTAGCATTAATATTGATGAACCTCCATTGACCTGTCTTTAACAGACCACATCATTGTTTACATTAGAGCTTCCTTTCAATTTTCAACTTCTGAGCTAAAAAGTTGTTTTGAAAGGAACAGATTCTCCTCATTTTTGCTTGTGTACAAGGGCTTGATCCTAGAGATCTTCCCCACACACACACACCCAGTTTTAAAGTTTGAGGCATGGTCTCACATTGTAGCCTGTGCTGGCCTGGAACTATGTAGTTCAGACTGGCCTTGAACTCACAGCTCTTCTTCCAACTCAGCCTTCTAGCTGTTGGGACTGTAGGTGAGAACAACCACTCGTGGCTCTGGTGTGCCTCTTAGAGCAGAGGCTTTTAAGGTTTGGTTTGGTCATCTTCATATCCACAGTTAATGGTTTAGATTATTCAGGGTCTACTTTATTTCCTCACAGGATTCTCTTGTTACTAGAGTGTATTTTCCCCCCTTCTTTTGTTTTTTGAGATAAGGTTTTTCTATGTAGCCTTGACTGTCCTGAAACTTGTCTGTAGTGTGGCTGGCCTTGAACTCAGAAATCAGTGCCTCTGCCTTCCAAGAGTTTTGGGTTAGGGTTAAGATTAGGTTAGCTCAACTGAAGGTGTGTGCCTCCACAGCTGGCTAAAGTACATGCTTTTTTTTTTTTTTTTAAATACATTTTTGTTTGTTTATTTTTACTTCATGTGCATTGGTGTTTTGCCTGCATGTATGTCAGTGTGAGGTATGTCAGTGTTAGGATAATCTAACTTCTAAGAATTTTGTTTCAAATCCTGTGCCTTTTGTTTAGCTAAAGTTTAATTGTTTTAATTTAGTTATTAAGTTGTCTTTGAGAAATATATAATATAGGACTTGAGGAATTTTCAGAAGAAAACAATCCTCTCAATTACAAGGTTTAGTTTTGAAATTTATATAAGATATTTAATAGACCTTTATGAGATAATAAGAACTAAGAAAAATTTGAAAATTGTGTACCATTGTAGTAATTGTTTTTAATTAATGTTTGTATTTGGTTTTAGGGTGGGTCTATTTTATTAATAACAGGTCCTCCAGGATGTGGAAAGACAACTACTATAAAAATACTGTCAAAGGAGCTTGGGATTCAAGTACAAGAATGGGTTAATCCCATTTTACAAGACTTCCAAAAAGATGACTACAAGGAGCTATTTAATTCAGGTAAGGTTTGCTTTGAAGATGCTGGAGGACACACACACAGAAAGCTGTACTTGATGGCACTTCCGGGTCAGACAGTAAGAACACATTTTCTCCCAAGCTGTCAGTTTGACGAGAAAGAGACAGACATCCAGATAGGACAATGGGATTCCTAGAAAGTTAAATTTGAACTGTTTTTTTTTCCCCCCGGAGCTGGGGACCGAACTCAAGGCCTTGCGCTTGCTAGACAAACGCTCTACCACTGAGCTAAATCCCCAACCCCTTTTTTTTTTTTAAAGATAGAAGCTGATTTTTCTTTTTTTTAAATTTATTGATTGATTGATTATGTGTCTATGTGTATGTATGTACACATGTATATGCACAACATGGACATGCCATGGCTTACATGTGAAAGTCTGTTCTCTCCTTCCACTGTAGGTTCTCGGGATAAAAGTCAGTACCTTTACCCTCTGAGCCATCTCATCCACCCAGCGTTTGCTGTTTTGAGATTTACGTACTTAGTGTTGTCCCAAACTCCGGATCCTTCTGTTTCCACCTCCCAAGTACCAGGATGATAGGCCTGTGGCCCCAGACTAGATTAGCAGGATCTCAGGTTTCATTATTGATGGGAGTTTACACTATAAGGTCTTAAGTTTCAGTGTAAATCAAGCCTTACCTCTCAAATAGCTTACAATTTATTTACAATTAAATACTTGTTAGAATAAAATCACTTCAGAACATGGTGGCATGACTTTATCCTAGCACTTAGGGGACGGGTCTCTGAGTTCTAGGGCAGACTAGTCTAGATTGTTCAGGGCAGCTACATAGCTACATGTCTCAAATATTAACACCCCCCAAAACAAACAAACAAACAAACCAAGAACAAATCAGAAACATAAGGCAAAGAGTCTTTAGAATTTGGAGGGAGCTTTAAACATTAAAAAATGATAGTAACAAGTTCAAACTTTTACACTATAGCTTTACTCATAGGCATATATATTTTTTTATAGTAAGATTTATTTATTTATTTATTTATTTATTATATAAGTACACTGTCGCTGTCTTCAGATACACAAGAAGAGGGCATCAGATCTCATTACAGATGGTTGTGAGCCACCATGTGGTTGCTGGGATTTGAACTCAGGATCTCTGGAAAGTACTCTTAACCACTGGCCATCTCTCCAGCCCCCAGGCTTAACCACTGTCATCTTAGCCAAATTTTTTTATATAATTTTTTTAAGATTTATTAATTTTTATTATATATAAGTACACTGTCACTGTCTTCAGACACACCAGAGGAGGACACCAGATCTCATTATAGATGGTTGTGAGCCACCATGTGGTTGCCGGGATTTGAACTCAGGACCTCTAGAAGAGCAGTCAGTGCTCTTAACCACTGAGCCATCTCTCCAGCCCTAGCCTTCATTTTTTACTGATGCTGTGAGTTTCTAAACTGGGAGTGGCCAAACTCCTATGCTTGCTGTAATGGGATCTGATGCCCTCTTCTGGTTGCATGAAGACAGCTACAGTGTACTCATATAAAATAAACAAAATCTTAAATTTAAAAAAAAAAAATTCAGTAGCGATCTCCTAATCTGAAGATAGCGTTCCACCTCCATTCCTTCCTTCCATTTCCACGATATTCCCTGAGCCTTGGAGGGGTGATAAGAATGTTCCTTTTATAGCTGCACATTCAAGAATCCCTTTTAATTACTTTAGCCAGTTATGAGACTCTATATTCCACTGTATACTGAAGGCTTCTCCAGCAAGCTGGTGGCTATACTAATCTGTGGGTATAAGCATAATTATTTAGAATAGGATTTAATGGACATATAGCCCTTTAGCAAAACAGAGCAGTGGCTTCTCCACTGTGGTCTATGACTTTCCCCAGCAATGAGCTTTTAGTTGGTTTATATTGCTTTGTATTATTGTAATAAGTAAGTCACACTTTGAATTACTTGTATTCTTTTCTGATCCACACTATGAAGATCCAACTATGAAGCAGTTAGAGCCCCTACAGCAGACTCAACACTGTTACACTACTGAATAGTTTCTGCCTAAGTTGATCCACAGATCCAACTATGAAGCAGTTAGAGCCCCTACAGCAGACTCAACACTGTTACACTACTGAATACTTTCTGCCTAAGTGGTAATAGCCCATAGGGTCCGTAACTGAGTAAGACTTGATAGCTCTCCCACAGCACCCTGCTTATTGCGCAAGCTAGCCAGCAGGAAGGAAACATATATGTTGTTTCCTATTTGGTAGCTCTGTGTTCTGTGACCAAAGCAATTAGTAGCTTTTTCCTTTTTCTTAAGAATGGGTTTTATTGTTATCTTTATTTTTAGGTCCTCTCAAAGAGCAGCAGCAGTGCTCTTAACTGCTGAGCAATCACTCCAGCCCAACAGCTACTTTTTTTCCCCTGGAACTTGCTTCATAGACCAGGCTGGCCCAAACTCACCTGCCTCTGCCTCCCAAGTAAATTAACTACATGTTACTTTCATAGGTATAGAAAAGTTACTATTATCCATTAAGATAC
Organism: Rattus rattus; assembly: GCF_011064425.1. Classification (NCBI taxonomy): domain Eukaryota; kingdom Metazoa; phylum Chordata; class Mammalia; order Rodentia; family Muridae; genus Rattus; species Rattus rattus. Next base: position 158,021,578 of record NC_046156.1, on the reverse strand, counting down.
TAGTCTTTGAAATGATATTTTCTATTAAAACCACTTCAAATAATTTCAAGATATTTTTCAGTTTTGCAAGTTGTATAATAAAGTTAATTTGTCTATATGTATAATATTAATGTAATACAATTTGAAATAATGAAGTGATGAATGTTTCCTTCCAGAGTCAAACTTCTCTGTCATTCCATACCAATCTCAGATAGCAGTCTTCAATGACTTTCTGTTAAGAGCCACCAAGTACAACAAATTGCAGATGCTTGGAGATGCCCTGACAACAGATAAGAAGATAATTCTGGTTGAGGTAAGGACTTCTCAGATCTTGCTAGAGCTGTATGCAAACAATTGTGAGATGCATTAATAGTAGTCTTTTCATAGAGACCTGAAGGCTCTTTCAGTGAACGTAGGTAGAATAGCATAGATAAAGTAGAGTAGCTGTATGTGAGCATAGTTTTCAACTGCAGTGCCATCTGTATGGAAAAGCAGAGGAAGTCTATGGGATGTTAACTTCCTCAGTGACTATTCAGTTCCTTTAATTTCTCTGAAAATTCTGATCAAGATACATTGGATAAATAGTGTTTTTCCTTGACAAATAATATGTTTAAATATGCAACAAAATATCACTGAGCTAATATTTGTCCCATATGTTCTGTAGGATCTACCTAACCAATTTTATCGAGATGCTAATGCTTTACATGAAATTCTAAGGTAGGTGTCAGTGAAGCCCAGTGTCCTCAAACCCCACATTAGGGGTGGGGGTTATAACTGTAGAGTATTTGCCTAGCATGAGCATACTAAATTGCTTCAATTTCAACATTATTTTGTTCTTTTAGGAAGTATATGCACATCGGCCGGTGTCCTCTTGTATTTATAGTCTCTGACAGTGTCAGTGGAGATAGTAATCATCGGTTACTCTTTCCCAAAAACATTCAAGAAGAGTGTTCTGTTTCAAATATTAGGTAAGAAATTTTTGTTTGTTTATTTTGATTGTGTTTCTCTGTAGCCCTGACTGTCCTGAAACTCATGCTATAAACCAGGTTGGCCTCGAACTCACAGATCACCTGCCTCTGCCTCCATAGTGCTAGAATTAAAGGCATGCACCACCTCTGCCCAACTAAGAAATTTGCTTTTAATATTCACAGACTGTTTGTTTGTTTGTTTGTTTGTTTTTTGAGGCCATGCTCCCCAGATTTTGGAGGAGGACCTTTCCTTTCATATATTCATATGCTGTAGCTGTCTTCAGACACACCAGAAGAGGGCATCAGATCCCATTACAGTTGGTTGTGAGCCACCATGTAGTTGCTGGGAATTGAACTCAGGACCTCCGGAAGAACAGTCAGTGTTCTTAACCACTGAGCCATCTATCTAACCCCCACAGACTATTTTTAAATTAATCATTTAAGCATCTTTTGTTCTTTCAGTTTCAACCCTGTGGCACCAACAATTATGATGAAATTTCTTAATCGAATTGTGACTATAGAAGCTAGTAAGGTGAGTCTAATTTATGACTTAATTTGTAGCTATGGAGAGCACAATTTATATAGCATGTCACTTGGGAAATAGTTTGATGGATTACATTTCAGAGGACACTCTACTACTCTACTGCTATAGAAGTATCGTCTTAGTGTTCTCTGTCTCTGTGTGTGTGTGTGTGTGTGTGTGTGTGTGTGTGTGTGTGTGTGTGTGTGTGTGTGTGTGTGTGAGAGAGAGAGAGAGAGAGAGAGAGAGAGAGAGAGAGAGAGAACTTTGCATAGTTTGTGAAAGGGTCTGGTTTTAGTCCCCAGCCCTGCCAAAAAAAGTTATATACTAAAACTATACATTAATGTAATTTTTTTTTTTTTTTTTTTTTTTTTTTTTTTTTTTTTTCTGGGCTGGGGACCGAACCCAGGTGCTTCCCTCAGGCAAAAACTCTGCTCCTACATTAATCCCCCCACCCCATATGTAATTTTTTCTTATTGGGGAAAATATTTGTTAAGGATATCAATAACACTATTTAAAGTGTTATTACATTTTTGTCGATTTTGTTTTCATGTATCTTTGCGTATGAAGAGTGTGTGTGTGCCACAGGACACATGGAGATCAGAGGACAACTTACAGGAGCTAACTCTTCTCCCACCATGTGGGTCCTGGGGTAGAACTGAGGTCGTCAGGCTCAGCAGCAAGTCTCTTTACATACTGACCCATAGTACCAGCCCCTCAATAAATAACCTTTTAAAGGTTTATTTTAAACCTTTAAAGATTTAAAGCTATAAAACTTATCTTAGACGGTATTAGGTAAGAAACTAAACTTACAGAAAGCAAATATTGTTATTCTACCTTAAAAATATTAACTCTGGGGTTGGGGATTTAGCTCAGTGGTAGAGCGCTTGCCTAGCCTGGGTTCGGTCCCCAGCTCCGAAAAAAAGAAAAAAAAAATATTAACTCTGAATATTTGCATTCAGAGATTAGAGATGTCAAATATGTTTACAGATACATGCAGACAAAATGTCTGGAAAGGTACTCACTATATGTCACTCGTATGACAACATTTGATTAGGGAAGATAATTTTATAAGGAATTTCTGAGGACTGAAGAGCTGTCTCAGTGTTTTAAGAGCACTGCCTGCTATTTCAGAGGACCTGGATCAGTTCCCAGCACCTCAGAGCTCACAACTGTTTGCAACTCCAGTTTCAAAGGATCTGATGCTGTCTTCTGATGACTGCTGAGAGCACTAGGCACACACGTGCATACATACATATCAAATTAAAGAAATAACACTTAGGGGGTTGGGGATTTAGCTCAGTGGTAGAGCGCTTGCCTAGGAAGCGCAAGGCCCTGGGTTCGGTCCCCAGCTCCGAAAAAAAAGAATCAAAAAAAAAAAAATAACACTTAGAAAAAAATGTTTGGAGCACCTTGATTAATAATAAAGCAAATATGTAAATGGAAGGATTATACTATAGTTCTGTTTTTTCTGTGGTAATTAGTTGTTATGATATCTGATGTGGGATAGACTAAAGAGTCAACCCGAATATATTCTGTCGTGAACTAAGAACTTTATAAAGAGATAGTGCAGATAATGTGTTTCACAGTACAAATACTATGCTAAGTTGATGGAATATGCATTATATAATATATGTGAACTTACATACATATCTTACAATGTAAACATTGGTCTTAAACATGTATATATGCATTTATATAGAATAAGAAAGAAAATAGAAACTTAAAATTTCAGCTACTATAATTAGGTAAATGCTATTTAATTCTCTTAGAATTATATCTTATGCTAAGATGTTGACACATCATTCATAGACAGACAGGTGTTTAACACTCAGGGTTTTTTTTGTTTTTTTTTTTTTTTTGGTGTTGTTGTTTGTCGTTTGTTTTGATAAAAAAGATCTCCCTAGGTAACCCTAGGTTAGAATTTAGGATTCTTTTTCCCAGCTTCCCACAAGCTGGTGACTTATAGCCATGTTACTAAGTTCTCAAAATGGGTTTTAGTTTGTGTGTTTGTATTTGTGTTTTTAACAAAACAGTTTTCTAAAATTTACTTTCATCCTTTAGAATGGAGAAAAAATTACTGTTCCTAATAAAGCTTCTTTGGAGTTGCTCTGTCAAGGATGTTCTGGTGATATCAGAAGTGCAATAAACAGCCTGCAGTTTTCTTCTTCAAAAGGTAACTAATGGGGTTGGGGATTTAGCTCAGTGGTAGAGCGCTTGCCTAGCAAACGCAAGGCCCTGGGTTTGGTCCCCAGCTCTGGGAAAAAAAAAAAAAAAAAAGGTAACTGACTAGAGAAGACACATTTATAGGACACTGATGGGTGACTGTCTCTCTCTTTTTTTTTTTTTTTTTAAGATTTATTCATTTATTATATATAAGTACACTGTAGCTGTCTTCAGATACACCAGAAGAGGGCATCGGATCTCTTTACAATGGTTGTGAGCCACCATGTGGTTGCTGGGAATTGAACTCAGGACCTCTGGAATAGTAGTCGGGTGCTCTTAACCGCTGAGCCATCTCTCCAGCCCGGGTGACTGTCTCTTAAGCAGTCATAAAATAATCAAATTAACCTTTTTCATGGAATGCCGAGGGATCAAGGCCAGGGTCTTCCATTTGGTGGACAGGTATTTGCCACTGAACTGTCTGTTGTCAGCCTAAACTAGACATGAGGTGGTCCTTCCTAATATTCTATTCTATTATAGAATATTCTAGAAGTAAAACAATTCATAACTTATAAATTTTGCATTTCACTAAGTACTGATAAGATCAGGTGGCACTTGCCTGTAGTTCTAGGACTCAAAAGGCATAGGCAGTGGATCTCTGAGTTCAAGGCCAGGATAGTCTACCTTGAAAGTTCCAAGACAGCCAGGGATATGTAGAGAGACCCTGTGTCAAAAATAAAGAAAATAAGTAAATAAAATCTTCTGCTAGCCATCCTGGGAAACAAATCATCTTTGACATCTGTGTGTGTGTGTCTGTCTGTCTGTCTATCTGTGTCTGTATATATGGTAATAGGTCTAGACTACTTTCTGGGTTGGTTTTACCTTGTAATTTTTTTTTTCTTTTTCTTTTTTGCCTCAATCCCCAGCCTGACCAACCCTACAGAATAGTGTTATTTAATTATGTGTATGTCTCTCTCTGTGGGTTTGTGTGCTTAAATGCAAGTGCCCGTGGAGCCCAGAATTGGAACTGGAGCTACAGGTGGTTATAGCACACCTTCACATGCTGACTGTGGCACCCCCTTCTCTCTCTCGTATTTATAACGTTGGCTAAGGAGAGTTTAGCTTGCATATGTGAAAGATGACATCTTTCTGCGCTTTCATCTTCTTGCCTTTTACATGAGTTGTGTTAAGGATTGATGAGATGATAGGTATAGATTTTTTATTAGAATGCTTCGTACATAGTAGAATCTGTATAAATGACTTAATAGGTTTTAAAGTATTGTACCTAGGGGTTGGGGATTTAGCTCAGTGGTAGAGCACTTGCCTAGCAAGCGCAAGGCCCTGGGTTCAGTCCCCAGCTCCGAAAAAAAGAAAAAAAAAAAGTATTGTACCTAATTATATTTACTTTTGAACTTTTTAATAATTTGTATGTTTAATAAATTTATTTCCTCCATTAGATACAAAAAGGATCCATACACATGACATAGTAAAGCAATACTGCATAGTACTTACCAGTAAGCATAAACATTGTTTACATTGAAGAACTGACCTTGAGGAAAAAAGTTATCTATTGATCACTCAATCCATCTGAAATCCCAGTGTTCTTACTCACAGTCGTACCAAGTCTATTAGTGTGTGTGTGTGTGTGTGTGTGTGTGTGTGTGTGTGTGTGTGTGTGTGTGTGTGTGTGCCATTAAAAAAAAATGGTGTCCTAACACAACTAAAGCAGTCTGTGTGCTGCTGATCTGTTCAGATACAGAAGCGCTTAGATTCGGTACAGGTATTAGGAAATCTAAAGGGAGACAATTTGGAGTCCTGATCCGTTAATACATTATTGTTCTGAACTCAGAAGGTTTAAGAAGAGAGGAAAATAATGTTCACCAGAATTTATAAGAATATTATGAAAATCACTTACTTTGTTTTCATTACTCTTATTTATTGTATGTGTATATATGTTGGCACATCCATACCATGATGTGTGAGTGGACATCCGTGGACAGTTTGAAGGGTTCTCTCTTTCCATGTGGGTGCCTGGAATCAAATTCAGGTGGTGAGGTTTGCTTCTCTGGCACTTTACCTCCTGAGGTCTCTCCCTGGCCTGTCTCAGTTCTTTACCTGTAATAGTTGTCTCCTACATCCATAGAATTTCTGTGAGGATAAAAGTATTTATTGTGTGGCATCCATCAAAACCAGAACCTTGCACATAACTGTTATGAACACGGTGATGACATTACTGTGTTATTATGTCTGGAAATTTGTGATGCCATGGGATCCTACTTTTATAGTGTTGGAGATTATTACACAGTTTACCCTACTTTTTAGTGTTTTTAAAATTCATATTTCATGTATATGGGTGGTTTTGCCTGCATATATGTCTGTGTACCACATGTCCCCACAGATGCCAGAATAGGGCATCATATTTCCTGGATCTAGAGTTACATGTTGGTGAGCTGCCCTGAGAAGGCCAGTAATCAAACCTGGATTCTCTGGAAGAGCAGCCAGTGATCTTAACTGCTGAGCCATTTCTCTAGCTTCTAAAACAATTTTAAATAATGACATTTTATTATGTTTTTGATTGTTTTTCTCTGTGTAGCCCTGGCTGTCATGACACTCATTCTGTAGACCAGGCTGGCCTCTAACTCAGTGATGTGCCTGCCTTTGCTTTCTGAATGCTAGGATTAAAGGCGTGCACCACCACTGTCCAGTGACATTTTATTACAGTAGTTAGCGACAGAGAGCATCCTTCACTAAGGCCACATTAAGTTAATGCTTGTCAGGAAAAAGTTTTGGTTGGAATATTTAGTATAAGTATTTGAAAGTTTTGTTTTTTGTTTTTTTTTTTTTATATTATTTAGGAGAGAACAGTTCATGGTCAAAGAAGAAAAGGATGTCATTGAAATCAGATGCTTGGATTTCAAAAGCAAAGCAGAAAAGGAAACATAATAGTACTTTGGAAAATCAGGAGATTCAAGCTATTGGTGGAAAAGATGTCTCTCTTTTTCTCTTCAGAGCTTTGGGGAAAATTCTGTACTGTAAAAGTAAGGAACTTTTCTGCAATTTTATCTTTGATGTTTAACTTTTTCTACAGAAACAAGATTCTATGTGTTTTGAAATGCCTTGTATTTTGTTTTGTTATAAGAAGGAGCTAAGAGACCTACCAGATGCCACATAGCCAGTGCTAAAATGTAGCAGGAGAGTGTTTTTACCTATAATCCAGTTGGAACATTTCTAACTGGATTAAACATAAAACCAAGGGCTGGAGAGATGGCTCAGTGGTTAAGAGCACTGACTGCTCTTCCAGAGGTCCTGGGTTCAATTCCCAACAAACACATGGTGGCTCACAACCATCTGTAATGAGATCTGATGTCCTCTTCTGGTGTCTCTGAGGACAGCTACAGTGTACTCATATAAATAAAAAGAAATAAATTGATCTTATTTTTTAAAAAAGCATAAAACCACTACTGTAAGCCATAATCACGTGTATAAATCATAGTTTCTTGGTTCTTTTTTTTTTTCAGAGCTGGGGACCGAACCCAGGGCCTTGAGCTTCCTAGGCAAGCGCTCTACCACTGAGCTAAATCCTCAACCCCTAAATCATAGTTTCTTAAAGATATCAGTTCAGTTAGACCAGCAGTTCTCAACCCATGGCTTGTGACCTCTTTGGGGGTGGAACAACCCTTTCACAGGGGTCCCATATCAGATATCCTGTATATCAGATATTTACATTATGATTTGTAACTGTAGCAAAATTACAGTTATGAAGTAGCAATGAAATAATTTTATGGTTGGGATCACCATAACCTGAGGCACTGTATTAAAGGGTTGCAGCAGTTGGAAGGCTGAGAACCCCTGCTGTAGACTTTGAGTAGTAAGAGTTGAGAGCTATTGTAATGCTCAGCTGCAAACACTGGGTCCTAGGCCAGGTGCCAAATGGCTTCAGTTTCCTTTGCTCCTCTTCACCAAGATGCTGTCCTGATAACCACAGATGTCCACTGTGCTCATCTGCCTTCTGTGTTGCTTGTTCCAACTGCCTTTCTACCCATACTCTCCAAAACTTTCCCTCCATCCAGTAAATCCCAGGCGACTGTTCTTTATATAGTAAATACCAATATGATCCTATCAGAAAGACTCAGGATTTCAAAATGGAAATGCCATGTAAGGAAAGCGAAGTGGCCACCTAGGTGGTGCTGGAGATGCTCATCTGCCTCTGGGACAGCTCACCTCCAGCCTCAGTGTCCATTTTCACCTCATCCTGTCTTCCGTCACTTCTGATCTACACTGTGGGCAGCTTTCCTGCCTCTGAAGGTAGAACAGCCTCTTCCCAGACAGAAGTGCAGCTTCTAGACTGAGCAAGGCAAAGGGAGAGGACAACCCGAGCTGACAGGTGAAGTGGGAAGTAGTCTGAGACGTGTCAGACTTTAAATTTAGAAAAGACATGATCCAAAAGTCAGAATTCTGAATCTTGTCCTTGGTAGTAAAGTAGTTAAACTCACTTGTTTTGATGTTTTGGTTTTCAATTTTTAATAGCTTCTTTATATTTTGATATTACTATACCTGAAGTATTGAAAGTGCTGTAAGTATAGTGACTGGTGACGCAGGTACTGTCTTACAGGAGCACCTTTAACAGAGCTCGCCTCGCCTCGCCTGCCGGCTCACTTGTCAGAGCATGACCGGGATACTTTGCTTGTTCAGCCCGAGGTAATTTCCTAATGCTTTGGACTTTGTTGCGTGTGTATTGTCTCTGTGTGTAAACATCTGCTCACTGCATTTGCAGCACAATTTATGTGTACCTCTTTTTATAGGAAATAGTAGAAATGTCACACATGCCAGGAGAATTTTTTAATTTGTACCTTCACCAAAACTACATAGATTTCTTCGCCGACGTAGATGACCTTGTGAGAGCCAGTGAGTTTCTGAGTTTTGCAGATATCCTCGGTGGTGACTGGAATGTAAGACCATTTGACTTAAGTATTTTTATATGTTTGTATTTCCTCAGGAAAATGTTGGGCTTTACCCTATTTCACATATTTTGTGACTCTTCTCATTTACTGTCCTAAATCCAATCATTCAAGCCAGTGTTTATAGTAAAGTCTCAGGGTATCTGATTCTTTTGGATGATATAGAGGCTAATTCTGTCTGATGTTCTCTTCTAACCTTATGTGTTTGTTTGTTTAATGTGCATGACTGTGTGCGTGTCACAGCAGGTGGTCAGAAGACGGTGTTGGATGTTAGGAGTCAAACCTGGTTCTTCTGCATGCGCAGCACATGCTCACAGCCACCGAGCCATACCTCCAGCTTATATTTTCTAATTTTAAAATTAACATATACTCAAGACATTTTTAAAAGATTTTTTTTATTATGTATTGGTGTGTCTGCATGTGTATATGTGTATATAGTGTGCATAACTGGAGTTGTAGACACTTCTGGGCCCTCTGGAGGAAAAGCAGCAGTGCCCTTAAGTGCTGAGCCTTTTCTCCAGCCCTGTACTTAGAAAACTTGTCAGTCCTTGAAAATTAAAACAGACTTTGGTTTTTGAAATTACTGTAAAATATGCATTGGCTGGCAGTGTAACCCAGTGTTCAAGTACGTGCTTAGGACACACAACGCTCTGCGCTTAATTCCCCTGGACCAGAACCAGTGATGGGTTCTTAATTTCCTTCTAATTAACATGGCAGCAGGTGGATGTCAAAGGACAACTCTGTGCAGTTGATGAGCTCTTTCCACCTTTGTGTGGATTCCAGGGGTCAAACTCAAGTTATTAAGCTCACTTGACAAGTGCTCTCTCCTGCTGAGCTGTTTCCCCATCCCTTTTAAGTTCTTCAGCCTAAAAGGTGGCTATGTTACTCAGGTTGGTCTTGAACTCTAGGACTCAAGTGATCCTTTTACCACCCCCACCCCCTAGTATCTTAAACAACAGTTATGCCAATGAGCCTGTGCCAAAATTTCTTAAATATTTTTCATGATTTCTTAATACTATTGTGACCAGTACAGCAGCTACTTAATTTAAATGCAGTTTCTAAGTGACACACCTGCTTTGCAGCACTTGGTAGCCTTGTGTGGCTAGTGCCTGTATATAGCTCATCTGTATGACATTTCCATCATTGCAAGAAGTTCAGCGGAACCGCACTGCTCTGGTATACTAATATTTTTCTGGTTATAAATATGTCGTTAGCAATCATAATTAAAGTTAAAAGCCCGGCAGTGGTGGCACACACCTTTAATCCCAGCGCTTGGGAAGCAGAGGCAGATGGAGCTCTGTGAGGCCAGCCTGACCTACAGAATGAGTTCCAGGACAGCCAGAAAGCAAAACAAAACAACATAGTAATTAAAGTTAATAAAAATATTTATAGTTACTCAGTTTCCTTCTCTTAGTTATTGTTGGGTTTTTTTGTTTTTGTTTTCTTTCTTTTTCTGAGACAGGGTTCCTCTGTGTAGCCCTGGTTATCCTGGAACTCACTCTGTAGACTGGGCTGGCCTTAACTCAGAGATCTGCCTTCCTCTGCTTCCTGAGTGCTAGAATTAAAGTCATGCATCACCATCGCATGGCCCTTCATTCAGTTTTTGACAAACCCCTTTTTAATTACCGCATGTTCTCACATAGAGGATGTGCAGTGTGGTGTCAGATTCATGGACACATTGCATAGCGATCAACTTAGTAACATGCATAGCAATCACCTTAAAGTTTATAGCATGTGAAAGCATAATTGCTTTTTTATTTTGGAAATTTTAAATCTGTACGTAAGTTGTAAAGCAGTAGGTTGAGAACCCACGGACCTTTAACCTTTATTTACTTTTTCTACTTTGCTATATTTGCCTAATCTCTTATATATTATATGCTAGTTTTGGGTGGAAAATGGGAAAATAATTGCAAACATACATGAATAAAAACCATTTTACTAAAGCCATAATAATATGGTCACACTTAATAAAGTTGCTGTTAGTAGGGCTGGAGAGATGGCTCAGCGGTAAAGAGCACCCGACTACTTTTCCAGAGGTCCTGAGTTTAATTCCCAGCAACCACATGGTGGCTCACAACCATCTGTAAAGAGATCCGATGCCCTCTTCTGCTGTATCTGAAGACAGCTACAGTGTACTTAATATATAATAAATGAATAAATCTTTAAAAAAAAAAAAGTTGCTGTTAGTTTAGATAATCTTAATTTAGGTTGGGCATAATGGTACCTGCTTGTAATTCTGGTACTCAGGAGGGTAAGGCAGGAGGTATCAAGGTGAAGACTAGCCTGGCCTACTTAGAGGAGACCTTGTCTTAAAAAGCAGCAAGACAAAAATAGTTTAGTAATTTATTATTTTTGGTTGCCCTAAAAAATGTTTCTCTCAACCCTACCAGAGAATTTACCAACTCCACCAAAGACCCTATTCAGAAAGTCATCCAATGCATTTGATCTCTATGTCTCAGTTGAGTTTGTTTTAAATAATTTTATAGCAGCCTTTGATGATGTTAGAAAGTAAATATGCAATATATATATATATATAAGCAGTTCTTAAATGTATGTGTGGGTACTAACAACAGTCTTCATAAATGCTTTATGTCTTGTCTCATTTGCTAGACACGCTCTTCACTCAGGGACTATAGTACATCTATAGCTACAAGAGGTGTGATGCATTCCAATACATCTCGGAGATTCGCTCATTGCCAAGGAGGGGGATCCAGCTTTCGACCCTTACATAAGCCCCAATGGTTTCTAATACAGAAAAAGGTAACGTTGCAATGGGTTATGATGATGTTGAGTTACTTTATTTTAATAGCATAAGTGATTGATGTGAGGTTGGCGATGTGGAGGCAGGGGTATAGGATTACAGCAATATGCACTTGCGCTACCCGATTGATGGTTGTGGGTGGGTGGTCTCTGAGTATTATTCCTGAAATTACCTGAGAGAATTAAATGGTTAGTATAGTGGGGATTGAGCTAAGCTATAATCTATAGTATAATTGAGATGAGCTCTAATCTCAGCACTGTTGGCTAAGGTATGAGGATTGTGAGTTCAAGTCCACCTGGGCTAACTACACAGTGAGACTCTGCATACTAACTTCAGCATATATGTATTATTCTGTCTCAAGCTGGGCTTCTCTTTGTTCAGTTTTAATTAAGTTTTGTCCTGGGTGTTCCTAAACAACTTCTGGTCCTCCTGCCCTGTACTAGCTTGCTAAGTGTATTATCCTTTAACAACTAGAGAGAAAAGTATATAGTGCACTGCTATAAGCTGGCTCCTACACCCATGATTTTTCTAGGTGTAGTGGCTCATGCGTGCCTTCAATCCCAGAGCTTAGGTAGCAGAAGCTTGAACACCTATGTGAGTTCAAGGCCAAACTGGGTTACATAGTGAATTCTGAGACAGCCAGAGAGAGATACATAGAGAGACCTTTCTCAAAGCAAAAACAAAAACACAGAAATACATAGTGTTCAGTGTGATAGCTTATTTCTGTTATCTTAGCACTGTTCAGAGAAGTTGAGGCAAAATAGTTACCTCAACTACTTTGAGGCCAGCCTGAGGTACATGAGGAGATCCTATGTGAGAACCTAGAATTAGATAAAGTATTAAACCTGAGGTTACAGTTTGAGTAGAGGCCTCGAGCTTGAGGCATGTGCACTACCTGTGGCTGCAGCAGTCAGTCAGTCACAATGGAGCTGTGTGCATAATGCAGCACAGTGTGGACAGAGACACAGCCTGAGGCCTTATGAGTGTTTGTGTAATAGCATCATGGTGTTCTTACCAGCAAGTCCAACTGTACAGGTCACACATTAGCAAGGATTCCATACTGTGAAAACATGTGGCAGATGCAGATGTGTGAGGCTGCAGCCAGTGTAACATAATATTGTTAGGATTTTAAAAAGTTACGTTTAATTATATAAAAAAAATGTTTATTTGTGCATGTGTGTGCAGGGGAGAGGAACATAAAGAGATCAAAAGACAAACTGAGAGTCTCCTCCCACCATGTGGATCTCAGGGATTGGATTCAGTCCTAGAACAACATTTTAAATATATTCATATACTCAAAGGAGGGTGGAATCAAGAAGATTGTAAGTTGGAGGCCAGCCCGGTTACATTTTAAAGTGTCTTTATGGTACATAAATTTACAGACTTTGTAGCATAATAAACTATGAAATCATGACCTTTTTTTTTTTTTTTTTTTTTTTTTTTTTTTGCTTGACTTGGGTGTTTGGTTCTTTAAAAATTTTTTATTTCATAAACTTTATTTAAAAACTTATGAATAAATAAAAATATCACATACCAAAATTGACCAGACCCAAAGAATTAATGAACTTAAATACTTACATTGCCATTTGTTTCAAACAGAATTTCACTGTAGCTGGCCCAGAACTTGCTATGTAGACCAGGCTAGTCTCAAACTTACAAAGATCTACCTGTCTCTGCCTCCTGAGTGCTGGGATTAAAGTGTACCATCATGCCTTGCATATGCTTATCACCATCTTTTGAATCTTATCTTCTCTTTTTTTGTCTACAGTATCGGGAAAATTGCCTGGCAGCAAAAGCACTCTTCTGTGACTTCTGCCTACCCGCTGTGTGTCTGCAGACTCAGCTCTTGCCTTATCTTGCTCTTCTGACCATTCCAATGCGAAACAAAGGTAACAGGTTTCCCTTCCTGCACTGCACTTGCTGCCTGCCTGTTAGCATGTGTTTAATCTATAGAGGGGACAGTTGGATTTCCTTCCTTCTGCTTTCTTTCTTTCTTTTTTTTTTTAAGATGTATTTATTTATTTACACTGTAGTAGCTGTCTTCAGACACAGCAGAAGAGTGCATCAGATTCCATTACAGATGGTTGTGAGCCACCATGTGGTTGCTGGGAATTGAACTCAGGACCTCTGGAAGAGCAGTCAGTGCTCTTAACCGCTGAGCCATCTCTCCAGCCCCTTCTAGGTTTTTGTCTGTGAATTGTACTGTACAGAATAGTTTTGCTCTCCTTTGTTTTAATGTTTGGTCTGTATTGATAAAGACTGGAGTCTTGCTTCTTCACTTGTTGCTCCTTACTATCATTTATTTTGATTTCAGATTGTTCAAATTTGACTAGTTGATATGCTTTCAGCTGTGTTTTTATTTCTTCTTATTCTTTTTATTGTGTGTATGTGCACATGGGTGCAAATGCAAGCAGAAGGCAGAAGGGTGCTGGAGTGGAGCCTTTAGAGCTGCACTGACAGGCCGTTGTGGTTGCTGGGGAACCAATTTGAATCCAATGCTGTTGCAAGCATTCTTAACGCTGAGCCATCTCCATGGCAACCTAGTGTCATTTCTAAGCTCTTGTCTTGAAAAGAAACCTAGAGTGATTTGTTTGTGTGTATGACAAGTTCATCATAGAACATTTAGTTTCTGCCTAGTCCTACAGAGTTTATGCTATTCTTTTCCTTTCCATGTCTGTTCCTCCTTTTGTTATGGTGGCTGTTGTTTTGAGGAGGTCATACTTGCTAGTTTTCTTTAAAAATGCTTGGAGTCATATTTCGGGCCTTGCAGCCAAGCATGGTAGTGCATACCTTTAAGCTCAGTACTTGGGAAACAGGCAGGTAGACTTCTGTAAGTACGAGGCCACCCTAGTCTACAGTGTAAGGTCTAGGACAGGGTCATTATACAAAGACACTTGGAAAACCAAAATTTAGGGCCTTCCTTGTACAAGCTAGGCCAGTGCTATACCACTGAACTCAATCCCAGATGACTCTCCATGAAATTGCTTACTGTTTTCCTAAACATATTTGCTTATGTAATCAATATACACATATGTATTTGTATGTGTCCATGTGTACACATGCATGTAGAAGTCAGAAGGCAACCTCAGTAATGTTCCTCAGATACTGTCCACCATTCTTTTAGTCGGGTCTCTTACTAGCTCTGAATTGGGACCCACCTGCCTCTACTTCCCCAGGGCTAGGATTCCAGCACTTGACAGGACATGTACCTTTTTGAAAATCTAAATTGTTGGGATTGAACTCAGGTTCTCACTCTTGCAAAGCACATTACCAGCTGACTTTCTCCCCAGCCCTACTTACATGTGCGCTTATTCAATACGTGTGTCCATCCTTCTGTTTGTATGCATGGTGCACTCGTGCACTCGTGCTAATGACACGGGGGACTCAGCTTACATCATCAATAAATGCAGTTGTCATAAACATGAGAATTCAAAATGCTTTTTAAAAGTTTTTCCAGGGGTTGGGGATTTAGCTCAGTGGTAGGCGCTTGCCTAGCACACAAGGACCTGGGTTGGGTCCCCAGCTCCGAAAAAAAAAGTTTCTTCCAGTTTCTTTTTGTTTTTTGAGGCAGGGTTTCTCTGAGTACCCCTGGCTGTCCTGGAACTCTGTACACACCAGGCTGCCCTTGAACTCAGAGATCTGCCTACCTCTGCCTCCTGGGCTGTGGGAATTAAAGGTGTGCACTACCACACCCAGGTACAATTATATTTTATTTTATTTAGTGTTTCTGAGATATGAGGGACAACTTTCTGGAGTTGGCTTTCTCCTTCTACCATGGGGGACCCAGTGGGCAGGCACGTCTATTTACCTCACCAGCCCACAGACTTTTCTTGCTTTCTTTCGTTTTCTTTTTCTTTTTTGGTCCTTTTGTATTTTGGATACAGGATTTTCTGTGTAGTCCTAGCTCTCAGCTATCCTCTGTAGACCAGACCAAGCTGTCCTCAAACTCACAGAGATTCTCCTGCCTCTGCCTCTCAGGTGCTGGGCGCTTTTTTTTCCTTTTGCCCCTTTTTTTTATATTCCCAAGTGGAATTTGTGGGGCATATGTGAGTCTTCATTTTTTGAAGCTTGCCTTGCTAATTTAAAAATAACAGTTCTCTTAGCTGTGTAGGGTGCTCTCTAGGTTGTTTGCTTTCCCCTAAGGATTAATGATGGTTAAAGACATTAAATTAAATGAAATAAGCCCAGGTACAAAGAGAAAAATACTACATAATCTCCCTGTATGAGGAAAAGGAAAGTCAAATGCATAGACAATAGATTTTTAGTTACCAGAGATGAAGTAAAGGAACTGAGGTGTTAAGTCAGAGGACATAAAACGTTAGACAGGAGAGATAAGCTAAGTGAAGTCCACTCTCTCCTGTCTAGGGTTCTGGGTATTGAACTCTGTTCATCAGGCTTGGTGGCCGGCACCTTTCCCCCACTGAGTCATCTCGGTGACTGACCCAAGAGTGTATTTCAAATGTTCTCACCCAAAAAAAATTAGGTAGTGTAATACATGTTAAATAGCTTGGTATAGCTACTATATAAAGTATACATACACACTTAAAAATGTCCTGTACACCATAAATATATAGTTTAAATTTGTTAATTAAAAATACATTTTAAATGATGTCATTTAAAACTTAAACTGTCTTTTCAGCTCAGATTTCTTTTATCCAAGATATTGGAAGACTTCCTTTGAAGCGAAGCTTTGGGAGGTAAGCTGATCATCTAAAAACTCTCACTGAAATGTCTGCTCAATATGTTTAGCATCCAGTCAGTGAATGTCATCCACAAAATACAAAACAGCAGGGGTTGGGGATTTAGCTCAGCGGTAGAGCACTTGCCTAGCAAGCGCAAGGCCCTGGGTTTGGTCCCCAGCTCCAAAAAAAAGAAAAAGAAAAAATAAATAAATAAATAAATAAAGCGTTCTGACAGTATATTTAAAAAAAAAAAATACAAAACAGCTGGGCACAAATCTTTATTTCTAGCACTCAGAAGGTGTAGGTAGGTGGGTCTCTTTGAGCTCAAGGCCAGCCTGTTTTACAGGGCAGACACAGCTAGGTAGATAGACCCCATCTTAAAAACTAATTAATCGAATAATTTTAAAAAAATGTTTAAAGGAAGTAGTGCTTTAGAGATGGCTCACTGGTTGAGCACTGACCAGAGAACCTGAGTTTGATTCCCAGCACCCATGCTTGGCAGTTACAGCTGACTGCTTTGTAACTCAAGCTAGGGTATCTGACAACTATAGACATAAAATAAGAATAAAAAAACTAAAGTGCCTGTTGTTGTAAAAATATAAAAATAAAATGCTGTCTTTTTCCTATGATATCTGGTAGATATCTTGCCAGAAGCATACATTCCAATTCGGTGGTGGCCCAGACTAGCTGCCCCACATTCCCTTACTCTTAAATCTGCACATGAAAGAACATACAACACGATAACTTTTGATCTAATTGATAAGATATAATTGCCCACCTAAACATACAGAGCCCTGTGCACATCCATCCCTTAAGAACATTCATAACAACCTGTAAAGGTTCAGTGTGGGATCTTAACGTCAGCCTCCATGTTCTCTCTTAGCAGCTTCTCTCAGTCACCTCCTCTCTTCTGTTCCCATCTCCTCTTTCAAACTTTTCTCCCACCCATCCTTCCTTCTCGTCCATTGACAGGCCTCCTTCTGTCCTGTACCTGACCTCACCTGTGACATCATCCCACAAGTGCCCTTTTTCTAGTTTAGAAGGTAACAGTAATAAATAAAGTAGTACAAAAGGAGGACAGAGTAGATTTGTTGTTGTGAGACAAGCTCTCACACTGTAGCGGAGGTTAGACTCAAACTTCTCTTATCCTAGCCTCCCAAGTGTTAGTATGACAGGCTGTACCACCACACCTGGATGAAGCTCATTGGTTTAGTTTCTTTTTGGAGACAGACCCTTTATGTAGTTTTGGCTGGCCTGAACTCAGAGGTCCAGGGCCTACCATTGCCTCCTGAGTGTGGGATTAGGTGTGAGCTTTAGTTTCTCTGAGTTGGGCCGTCTGTTGTTAGTCTGTAGGACTCTGTTGAAGACAGTAACATTTTTGTAAGCAGAAAGGACTTATTCACAGTTGGTCATTCACCTTGTATTTTTCGTGTGTTTGTGAGTGGAAAGACCACTTAGGTTATAATTTAAAGGAGTCTCATGTTTGTTCCCGTTGATGTCTTCACTGTGATCTGACAGGTTGAAAATGGAGGCCCTGACTGACCGAGAGCTCGGGCTCATAGACCCTGACAGCGGGGATGAATTGCTGCACAGTGGAGGACAGCCTGCCCAGGAGGCTCAGGGCGAGCCCGCCCAGACTGCTGACCCAGAAACCTGGTCTCTCCCTTTGAGTCAGAACAGTGGGAGCGACCTGCCCGCCAGCCAGCCTCGGCCCTTTTCCTCCAAGGTGGGCCTGGACGAGGAGGAGGAGGAAGAGGAAGACATAGTAATAGAGGACTATGACAGCGATGAGACATAGAGAACAGCCCGCCAATCAGACTGCTGCGTGAGAGTCATCGGTTTTAGTCTATTCACTGGTACTTGAGCAGCATTCACAGGTCTCTGAAGGACCAGCTTTGTTAATTGCTCAGTTCCTAATAGTGATCATCACGGCAGCTGCCGCCTGTCATCTTGAAGTAAAGCAGGTCTCAAGTACTCAGTGCTCAGTATTTATTTAGTCTTGTGTATGGTTTAAGGAGAGGTCACGGTGTGAAGAATGTATGGATGTTGTGCTAAATATCAGAGAATGTGAAGGAATAATCCAGAACATACAGACTTTATGGGGCATTGTAAATTTGATTTATAAAACCTTTTAGGATGCAATTATGAGTATAAATAAACTTTGTGCCTTATTCACAGTTTGCATCTAGCATCTCGGGTACCGTTTTGGTATGTTGTACAGTGAAATATTTTAGATACTTCTGGAAAGTATTTACATAATTTATATCGAAATTAAAAATGTTGGATTTCATCTTGTCTTTCTTATCCTTTAACATTACCTACTGTGCACTGTCTGCCTTGGATGCAGGCATAAGTAGAGCGAATGCTCTAAAATGGGAAGGGCAGGTAGCACCTATGCTGTGCTTGCTTCCTGGCCAGAGCTCCGCAGCCCGCCGGGCGGGCGGGCGGGGCGCTGGGACCTGGTCACGCCCCAGGAGCTCGATCCCAGTTTCGGTGCCCGCGGGAACGCGTGCTCTTCCGGCGGCCGCGCAGGTGAGTGGGGCCTCGATGCGGCGACCGGACGCCGAGCCCGCGGGGAGGGCCTTTCGTCCTGTGCACACATCCCCGGAGCCGCCTCCCACCCGCGGCCAGGCTGAAGCGGGAGCACGCGGGCGCGCCAGGCTCCGGGGGCGGCGTGGGCGGGTTTCGCTGCAGTGACAGGTGCGGCCGGCTGGACGGCCGCCGTCCTTCCGGGCGCCTAGTGGCGCCGCCCTCGCCACTTTCCCGGCTGGCCTGCCCGGGACAACAGCCACCTTAGGGCGGAAGCCGGAGTGGATTTTCCAGAGAAGAAGGCGAAGGCGGGACGCGCCCCGGGTGGGTATGGTCGCGCTGCTGGGAGGCTAGATGTGGGAGCCTGGCGGGGATGATGGTTGTCGGTCCGCTCGCGGCTGCGGCTCCGCTGCTCCCCCACCCCACATCCCCAAGTTTCTGAGGCAGAACACTTTGTGGAGGCGGCCAAACTTTAGAGGCGATTTGCGTGCATAAAGGTAACCAGGCTTGATTCCTGCGACGCTCAGGGAACCATTTTTCTGGCCACAGCTGTGGCATTCCTAACTCCCTGGCTCCAACCAAACAAAAGACCTGCGATCGAGCTAGATGGAGCCTGGGGGTCTCGGGGGCAACCTGTAAGACGCCAGGGGTATCTATATTTTTAAGATGTGGTCAAATACCGTTGAAGATTGCTTGCTGGGTAACACAGTCTGCTCTTCTAGTCTTTGTGCTTTATTTAAATGATAAGGTGATGTAACTCAAGCGAGCGGTTTTCCACAGGTGAAGATGAGTTGAATCCGTTACAGTGAATCATGGAGTTAAATTAATAAGCAGGATGCTGTGTAAACCATACCCTAGAGACCTCAAACCTTATTCAGTTTCTTTGTTGTGCTTTTGCTTCTACATTCTTAGGCATATGTTAAATGTAAATGTTGTCTTTTTTAAACAACAAAGAGATTGTTTTTTAACAATTTTAAACAACAAAGACAAGAGGGCAAAAATAATTGCCGTTGTGCTGGCTGGTTGTAGGTCAACTTGACACAAGTTACAGTTCCCTTCGAAGACCAAAACTCAGTTGAGAAAATGCCGCCACTAGATTATTGACCTGTGGGCAAGCCTGTGGTGCATTTACTTGATTGGTATTTTAAGTGGGAGGGCCCAGCTCAGTATGAATGGTGCTGCCGCTGGGTTGCTGGTCTGGATACGTAAGAGAACAGCTGAGCGAGCCTAGGGGCGAAAACAGTAAGCAGCGCTCCTCCACAACCTCTATATTAGCTCCTGCCTCCAGGTTCCTGCCCTGACTTCTCTCAGTAATGCAGTGTGGTGACTTGAGTGTTGTAAGTGAAAGTAAACCATTTCTCTCCGAGTTATATGTTCATGGTGTTTTATCACACTAAAAACCCTAAGACAGTTGTCATTTAGAGAGCTTCTGGTTTGCATCATACATCCTTCTTGGGTGTCTTATTAGAGGACCCTGAAGTTTCTTCCTGGACTCCTTCCTCTGTGTTCCCTCTATTGCAATGGTTCAACCTGTGGGACACGACCCCTAAGGGATCAATGACCGTTTCATCGGGGGTCACCTAAAACCGTGGGAAAACACAGATATTTACATTATAATTTATAAGGATAGCAAAATTACAGTTATGAAGTAACAACAAAAGTACTTTTATGGTTGGGGGTCACCACGACATGAGGAACCATATTGAAGGATGAGAACCACTGATCTGTTGGGGGGTTGTGTCTGGTTTGGTGGCAGTACCTGCTCTCTGGACAGACTGTATCTCCACCTGGATTCCTAAGGGGCTGCTGAAACTCTTGTGCAATCTACTAAACGCATTTACCATAAAGTGATCAGATAGATAGCCAGCATTTGCTCTTTTTTTTTTTTTTTTCTGAAAAAAAAATTTATCTTTTGTTTTATGTGGGTGCTTTGCCTGCATGTATGTCTGCACCACACGTATGCAGTGCTCACGGAGGCTGAAGAGCTTGTTAGATCATTTGGACCTGGACTTACAGACAGTTGTGAGCATCCATGTGGGGACTGGGAGTTGAACCCAGGTCCTCTGGAAGAGCAACCATTGTCTTTAACTACTGAGCCATCTCTCTCGACCCTCTGGCCCTGCCTCTAGGTAATCTGGTGGAGGAGGAGTAGGACAGGTATGGAGAAGTGAAATCTGAGTAGGATTGGTCCTAGAGGAGTAGTTGTTAAAACTGATTTGTGAGACACAGAGGCTCCCTTCCCACTTTTGATTGTGTTTAAATTCTTCTGTGATGGCGTATTTTACATGTCCTGCATCTAGAACGTGAGGTCTCAAAGTCTCCATGGCTCTCCCCATGATCCTTTGGGTCACATATCAACAGTCTCCTCACGTCAGCCTTCTCCTTTCTGAGTTGATCTCTGGATACCACATCCAAAGAGATCACAGATCACAGATGCTATTAAAACAAGTCAGATCTGGTTGTTCAACTCCAATCCTCTGGTGGCTTCTTACAACCCATCCGTTGTGGATTTGAGATCGTAGGTGACTCATTTGGCATTGGATCTACTGTGCGTCTCATTCCATTGCTTCCTCGATGACCTCTCTGATTCCCTTAGCATGTTAGGCACTCTAGCTGTGTCATTTGCCTGGAGCAAACTTGGTTTCCGCCTTCATCTTCATTTCTGTATTTGTTGCTTTCTCCACGAGCACTTCTCTGGCCTGCTAGAGCCGGAGCCTGCTGCCTGCAGGGCCTCCTCTCTCTGCTTTAAGACTTTGACACTTGGGGCATTATGCATGGCTCCTCCATCATCTGCCACCCAGGGTAGAATCTAAATTCCGTAAAGGCAGGGAACTTAAACACAGCCTCAGCGTGTCCGAGTCCTGGGAGGGTCTCAGGCAATCTTTGTTGACTAATGGGTGTCCATTTTACAAGTAAAATCATGCCTTAGGATTTCCAAATTGTTCAACACCTTAAAGGTAAGAACGCCCATTTAAATCTGTCCTAATGTCAAGCACAGTGCCATATATGTCTACTTGAATATCCAATAAAAAGGCATAAACAAGTGGAGAGACAGTGTGCCTCTAACCTAGTAGTGTGTCCCCGCGTGGCTTTTCTAGTTGCACACATATTAGGATTTTGCTTTCATCCAGGAAGGCAGAAGACTCAGTCAAAGCATATTCGTGACAGTTTTCCAGGTATATTAACTTCTAATTGTTCTCATCCCTAGATGCTTCAGTTGTCCATGGCAACAGCAAATTGCCTTTGGATAACTGCTCTGGGAACGGCGATGCCCATAGTTAGTGCTGCTGCTGTTTTTCACTGGTTCTGGGGAGCCACAGCCTGTGAGGTTTTTACCTCTGAGAGCTCGGTTTCCAAGTCTAGCGCCAGCTGTTAATGTTTTAGGAAGAAGCAAGCCCTCTGCACTTTTTATTTTATTTTATTTTATTTTATTTTATTTTGTGTGTATGAGTGTTTCACTTGCATATGTCAGTGCCCCACATAGATGCAGCCCCCAGAGGTCAGGAGAGGCCGTCAGCTCCCCTGGGACTAGGATTATAGGCACCCGTGAGCTTGATGCAGGCACTGAGAGTCAAACCCACTTCCTCTAGCACAGCAGCGGTGCTCTTCACCTCTGAGCCAGAGTTCTGACCCCTTAGCTAACGTTTTGACTAGGACGGGAAAGGCCTCCTGCCTGCTGTGTGTTAAGACCACTTTAATGGGCCCTTAGCCATTCCAAAGCCACAAGTGGGTTAGTGAAAATGACGAGAATTTGCTGAGCCATCACATTTTGGTATGCTCAGACCCTGAGACATTTCCATTTAGATGTCTAGAGAAAAGACCGTACTTGGAAATCATTGACATTCTGCATGGCTCGAGTGTTTGTTTTGTTTTTATATTTTGTCTATTGGAGTCATACATGAATGAAACGTAAATGCTTTATTATATAAAATCCAAAACTAATATTTAAAACCATATTTAAAATGTCATATAATGGGGGCTGCAGAAATGACTCATCAGCTAAGAGCACTGACTGCTCTTCCAGAGGTCCTGAGTTCAATTCCCAGCACCCACATGATGGCTCACAACCATCTATAATGGGATCTGATGCACTCTGCTGCTGCGTCTGAAGACAGTGACAGTGTACTCATATATATAAAATAAATAAATCTTTTTTTTTTAAATTCATAGAATACTTAAGAATATTTCTGGATAATCTAATTGTTACGTACATTTAAATATCATTTTATATGTATATAAATATATATCATTTTATATGTATTATAAGTATGATAAATATATATTTATTATTTTATATACAATAAAAGTTGGATATAATCATGTTTGCCACCTGAATACATTTTGTAACTAAGTGAATAAAATAACCGGGTTTTATTTATGAAGGGTAAAGTAACTAAGTATAAGTGATTCCTTTAATTTTGACCACAGGTGTGAAAGTCACAAATGTCGTCGAGTGATGGAAGGTCCAGGATTCGGGACAGGGACTATAGTGAGGTGCCGAGGGACTCGCCTTGTCCAGATGATATCGTAAGAACCCTCCAGTCTCTTCACAGCAGTGAGCTGGCTGTGAGCGCAGATCCTCTGCCTCCTCCCCCTCTCCCATTACAGCCACCATTCGGCCCCAGCGTCTACTCAGGTGACACAGAGGAACCAGCGGTGGCCCCAGATCTCAAGCCGGTGAGACGCTTTGTTCCCGACTCCTGGAAGAACTTCTTCAGAGGGAAGAAAAAGGACCCAGAATGGGATAAGCCAGTGTCAGATATCAGATACATCTCCGACGGTGTGGAGTGTTCCCCTCCAGCCTCTCCAGCAAGACCAAACCACCACCCACCCAACTCTTACAGAGATCCTTCCGGAGGGTCCCAAGGCACCTTCGATTCCCAGCCAGAGGCGGACGCCATGTTTCCCCACGACCCCTATGCTTCCTTAGACCGGCGCACACAGACGGCGCGGACGTACAGTGAGAAGGTAGAGGAATACAATCTGCGCTACTCCTACATGAAGTCGTGGGCAGGCCTGCTGAGAATTCTGGGCGTGGTGGAGCTGCTTCTGGGAGCTGGCGTCTTCGCGTGTGTCACAGCTTACATCCACAAGGACAACGAGTGGTACAACCTGTTTGGCTATACACAGCCCTATGGCATGGGAGGGCTTGGCAGCCTGGGCAATACATACGGGGGTTATTACTACACTGGCCCCAAGACCCCTTTTGTACTCGTGGTGGCTGGATTGGCTTGGATCGCGACGATTATTATCCTGGTGCTCGGCATGTCCATGTATTACCGCACCATCCTTTTGGATTCTAGCTGGTGGCCCCTGACCGAGTTTGGAGTTAACGTTGCCTTGTTTGTTTTGTACATGGCTGCAGCCATAGTCTATGTGAATGATACCAACCGAGGTGGACTCTGCTACTACCCGTTATTTAATACGCCAATGAACGCGGTGTTCTGCCGGGTAGAAGGAGGTCAGATAGCCGCAATGATCTTCCTGTTTGTCAACATGATAGTTTATCTTGTCAGCGCCCTCGTCTGCCTGAAGCTTTGGAGGCACGAAGCAGCCCGGAAACATAGGGAATTCATGGAGCAGCAGGAGGTAGGACCGGGTGGGGGCTAGGGGGTGGGGGGGGGGGAGGTGGGAGTGAGGGAGGAGGATGGGGGAGAGTGGGGTGGGGCAGGGCTTCTCAATACCTTTGTTTGGCTTTGCTGTCTTTTTCTGTAACTGTTAAAAACACATCATCCTGGCTGGAGAGATAGTACAGTGGTTAAGAGCACTGACTACTCTTCCAGAGGTCCTGAGTTCAGTTCCCAGCAACCACATGGTGGCTCACAACCATCTGTAATGGGATCTGATGCCCTCTTCTGTAGACAGCTACAGTAATTATAATAAATAAATAAATAAATCTTTTTTAAAAAAACAACAAAAAACCCCACATCATCCTCAAAGGCTTGTCAGAATCATTCTGTATCTCTATCTGTATATGTATTTAAATGAGCTGGATTTCAGAAGGCCTTTCTCAGTAGCTTTGACTGGGATAAGCCACTCTGCTGGTCCGGTTACTGCAGAGAGACACCACGTCCCAGTAGCCTGTTAACTAAGTGCATTGTAGTGCCTGACTGATGCAGAAAAGGACGTGGCCACTGAGTTTGGATAAATGCTAATAACACAAATGACATTAATATATCTTACGGATGTATAATATACACACAATAATTTATACAATACATATAATAACATAGATTAACTGAAATATTTCACGTATAGGAGGGGCGTATGCATTTAAATAACTACAATTTACTTTTTTTCCCCTGGAAATAACACTTAAGTAAGACAATGGAGCTGGGTGGCTCAGTGAGGCATGAGAGCCTGAGCTATCAGGTCTCTTTAAGAAGTAAAAATACGTTGGCATGACCTGTACTCCCAGTGCTGGGAGGTGGGTGGCGGAGACAGGAGGATGGGGGATGCCCTGAAGCCCCCCTATCTCAAACAAAAAGTGGAAGGCACCTGAGGACTAACACGCCAGGTTGCCCTCTGACCTCCACATGTATAATGTGGTGGAGGCCGTGAACCAACATCAGCGGCCCTGGGGATGTTGAAGCAGGAAGGTCGTGAGTTCAAGTCCAGCCTGGGCCACATAATTTGAGGCCAGCTTGGGATCCCTGCCTCAAAAAAGGAGAACCAGAAAGGAATATGGTGACTGTGTGTGCATTGCAAACAAACATCAAATGACTGAGTCATGGTGAACACGAGGCTTGTCTCGCTTGAATGGAGAGGTGTGAATTTCAAAGTAAGAAAACACAGCGTCTGTTTCTCGGATTTTACTAACTGAAAACAACAATGAAAATAATTAACAAGCAATGAGAATAATACAGAGGAAAAAATGATAGTAGGACCTAATGTATTACCTTATCTAAATACCAGTCACATAGGAAAAAAATCCCACTTAAAATGATGTGAGTTTGAAGTAGCAAATACTAGGAAGGTTGTACTACTTTCAATATGCCCTAAAATAAGTCATCTCACGACCTTGCAGCAGGCTCACCTCCTATTCCACTGAAGATACTGTTTGCCTTAAGTTTGTTCTTGACTGACTGTATTGTAAAAATTCCCATTCCTACATTCCTTAAGTCTTCCTAGATGCTATATAATTGCATACGTATACATGAAGATTAAAAACAGTCCCTTTAAGAGCGCATTTTAAACTTTTTCATGAATGTGATGTTTATTTGTTTGTACTGTGTAGCCCCAGCTGGCCTGGAGCTCACTATGTAGACCAGGACCTCACTGAGAGCTGCCCGCCTATCTCTCTCTCTCTCTCTGCCTCTGCCTCTGCCTCTGTCTCTCTCTCTCTCTCTCTGTCTCTCTGTCTCTGCCTCTGCCTCTCTCTCTCCCTCTGTCTCTCTCTCTCTCTCTCTGTCTCTCTCTCTCTCTCTCTCTCTCTCTCTCTCTCTCTCTCTGTCTCTCTCTCTCTCTCTCTCTCTCTCTCCCTCTGTCTCTGCCTCTCTGTCTCTGTCTCTCTCTGCCTCTCTCTCTCTCTCTCTCTCTGTCTCTCTCTCTCTGCCTCTGCCTCTGCGTCTCTCTTTACCTCTGACTCAGTCTCTCTGTCTATGCCTCTCTGCCTCTGCATCTGCCTCTGCCTCTCTGTCTCTCTGTCTCTCTGTCTCTGCCTCTGCCTCTGCCTCTGTCTCTCTCTCTCTCCTGTCTGTCTCTCCTGTCTCTCTCCCCCTGCCTCCTGCCTCTCCCTCTCCCCTCTCTCCTGCCTCTCTCTCTCCTCTCTCTCTCTCTCTCTCTCTCTCTCTCTCTCTCTCCTCTCTCCTGCCTCTCCCTCCTCTCCACTCCCTCCTCTGCCTCTGCCCCTCTGCCCCTCTGCCCTCTCCTCTGTCTCTGTCTCTGCCTCTGCCTCTCTCTCTCTGCCTCTGCCTCTCTGCTCTCTCCCTCTGTCTCTCTCTCTGCCTCTCTCTCTGCCTCTCTCTCTGTCTCTGTCTCTCTCCATCTCTCCCCATCTCTCTCTCTCTCTCTCCTTTTCTCTCTCCCTGCCTGTCTCTCCTCTCTCTCCTCCTCCCTCTCTCTGCCTCTGCCTCCTGTCCTCTCTCTCCTCTGCCTCTCCTCTGCCTCTCTCTCTGCCCCTCTCTCTCTCTCTCTCTCTCTCTCTCTCTCTCTCTCTCTCTCCCCCTCCCCTCCCTCCCCTCCCTCCCTCCCCTCTCTCTACCTCTCCCCTCCTCTCCACTCTGCCTCTGCCTGCCCCTCTGCCCCTCTGCCCCTCTCCCTGTCCTCTGCCTCTCTGTCCTCTCTGCCTCTCCCTCTCTCTCTCTGTCTCTGCCTCTCTGCCTCTGTCTCTGTCTCTCTCTCTCTCTCTCTCTCTCTCTCTCTCTCTCTCTCTCTCTCCTCTCTCTCTCTCTCTCTCTCTCTGCTCTCTCCCTCTCTCTCCCTCACCCTCTCCCCCTCTCCCCCTCCTCCTCCCCCCCTCCCTCTGCCTCTGCCTCTGCCTCTCTCCTGCTCCTCTGCCTCCCCCCTCTGCCCCCGCCTCCGCCCCCGCCCCCGCCCCCGCCTCGTCTCCGCCGGGATGGTGGTTGTGCTCCACCATACTTGGCCCAGCATATGGTTTTTTTAGCATTTAATGCATTAATCGAGAAACTCCTCATGTTCTAATGTGAATCGTACTCCATTGTCACAAAATATATTTGTCTCTCCAGAACTCTACATATACTCAAGTTACTTCTAAAATTTTCATAAATAATGTATGAATTGAAGAATCTTGAGTCGTTTTCTTTGGTTTTGGTTTTCGAGACAAGATTTCACTGTGTAACCCTGGCTGGCCTGGTACTGTGTATCCACCTGGCCTTGAATTCTTCACCAGACCCTGTGCCGGTGCTACAGGTGTGCGCCACCGTCCTGGCTAAGAATTTTAAATTCTAATGTGTGGGGTCCAAAATCGGAAGACTTTTACCCTTCTTCGTAATGTAGCATGCTAGTTTAATAATAATTTTAAAAGAGCCATCTTTTATTGGGGGGAGGGGTCATTAATCCTTCTTGGCCGCCGCCTTCCGCATGGCTGCACAGCACGTTGCTCAGCTCCTCCCTCTTTCTCTTGGCGCGGATGTGCGTGCCCACCCTCTTCTTGATAAACTTGAGTGCTCGCTTGTCCTTGGACACTTTGAGCAGCTCCATGGCGCTTCTCATAGTGCGCAAAACTGCACACCTCCCAGATCATGTCCCGCACGAACTTGATGTGTTTGTGGCCGGCTGTGTCTCAGCTTGCTGATGTTTTTCATCTCTTTGTGGCCTTTGTTGAGGCCCACAGCCATGGGGTAGCGCAGGGCCATGGCTGCTGCTCTCCGATGGCAGCCGGACAGGAAGCTAATAATAATTTTCAGTTATTTAAATGTCAGTGGTCTACTACAAGAACATGATTGTGATGATTAGCATAGTTTTTCTTAAACAAAAGCTTATTTTATACCAGATGGTGCAAAGGCACGCCTTTTGTCCCAGCACTCAGGAGACAGAGGCAGGTAGATCTGAGTTTGAGGCCAGCCTGGTGTGTAAATGGAGTTCTACAGAGAAAACTTGTCTGGAAAACCAAACCAAACCAAACCAAACCAAACTAAACCAAACCAAAGCTGACAACTTACTTTGTTTTGTTAGGGAGGAGCTCTCACTATGTAGCCCACGTTGGCTTACAACTCACCACAATCCTCCTGCTTCAGCCTCTCGAAGAGCCAGAATTACAGTGTATTCACTTAAAAACTTTTTATAAGGGTTTTTTTTTTACAATATTTGATTAAATTTGAATTAAATTTGAGTTATTGAAGGTGACATAACAGACTTATTTTCCTATTAATTTTATAAAGGGAATTTATTTTAATTATCCAGGGTGCTGGGCATGGTAGGTCATACCTGTAATCCCAGCACTCAGGGCAGAAGCAAGAGGACAGCCACAAGATTAAGGCTAGCCTGATCCATGCAGTGAATTCTAAGCTAGCCTGGGGTACATAGCAAGATCATTTCTCATAAAGCAATCAAAAGCAAAATTAAACACCCAAGATAAAAGTAACAATAAAGGCTGGAGAGATGGCTCAGTGGTTAAGAGCACTGACTGCTCTTCCAGAGGTCCTGAGTTCAAATCCCAGCAACCACATGGTGGCTCACAACCATCTGTAATGAGATCTAATGCCCTCCTCTGGTGTGCATGATGACAGCTACAGTGTTCCCACATACAGAAAATAGGTAAATAAATCTCTTTTAAAAAGTTTTTTTTTTAAAAATAACAATAAGGGTTGGGGATTTAGCTCAGTGGTAGAGCGCTTGCCTAGGAAGCGCAGCCCTGGGTTCGGTCCCCAGCTCGAAAAAAAAAAAAAAAAAAAAAAAAAAAAAAAAAAACCAATAAATAAAATCTAAGTAATTCAAGTATCTTACCTAATAGTACTCCCCATCCCATATCTCCAAATCCTCTCCATGCCCTTGGCTAACACAGAGTCAGTTACCTGTCATCCTCTGAGCCTCCACTGGCCCAGAGAAGTGTGGGCAAATGAGTGTGGAGAACAAACATCAAAGAGAGGATCAACTTCTGGGAACTGGGATCAGGCTAGGAGTGCAAATGGATGGAAACCATTGCAAAGTAACTTCTAGTTTTTACTTTGTGCGTATGTGTGTTGTCTGTGTATGTAGTGCGTGCAGTGCCAACGGTGGCCAAAAGAGGGCGTAGTACTTCCTGATGATGTGGCTGTTGTAGCCTGCTGAGCCGTCTCTTTGGCACCTCGAAATCATTTTAACTCTTCTGTTGTTGTCATTCCAGATAAATGACCCATCGTTGTCGTCAAAAAGGAGAATGGTAAGAGCACCATTATGCTGCTATGCTGCTCAGTTATGCTGTCTCTGCAGATTGGCTAAACACTTATATTTGTTGGCAATCCACGTGTGAAAGTGCGGGGCTCGGATGAGGGCTTTCAGCTATTTTCTATGCTGGTATTTTGTGTTCATTGGCATTTAGCCTGCAAGGATGTCTGTGTGAGGGAGTCAGGTCCCCTGGAACAGGAGTTCTAGAGCTGCCGTGGGCTGCCATGTGGGTGCTGGAACTTGAACCTGGGTCCTCTGAAGGAACAATCAATGCTCTTAACCACTGAGCCATCTCTCCAGCTCTGACTTTCTGCTTTTTTCTGATACCAAAAGGACCACATTAGGCTGCCTTCCCTAGAACCCCTTTTCGTATTCTTACATGAATTTTTTTTTGTAAGTGAATATAGTTGGTCTTCTTCATACGCTTGTCTATTTAAGTTCTTGCTGTGTAGCCCAGGTTGGCTTTAATGCGTGTTACTCCTGCTCCTGCTTCCCGTGGTACAGAACTCTGGGCTTACTAACTTATGCCTGGCCAGTTTTCTTCATGGAAGTCATTCTTACTGGGGCTGGAGTGTAGACCAGTTAGCACAGTGCTTGCCTAGCATGCACGGAACCCTGGATTCCCTCCTACACAAACTGGGGATGGTGGCCCCAGTCCCCATGTGGCTGCAATCCCAGCGTGTAGAAGGCAAATGCCAGAGAATCTGAAGTTCATGGTCATTCATTGTCTTAAAGGAGTTTCTATTGCTGAGATAAAACACCATGGCCGTAAGGAAGCTGGGGAGGGAAGGGCTTCTTTTGCTTGCATATCACAGTCACCATCAAAAGAAGTTAGGGCTGAAACTTGCACATGCACGCACACACACACACACACACACACACACAGACATACATGCACACACCATTTCACATGTGGAATCAGTTTTATAAATGCTAACACTCACTAACAGATAATATAAAAATCTAGTATCAGAATTATGCAGAATCCTAACATATGTTAGGTTGAAGTATGTTCAAAATATCCTCAAGTACTCGAAATATGGGTCAGGGTTAGACTGCTTGCCTGCCTACTGTGTGTGAAGCCCCGGGCTCAGTCCCCATCACTGAAATCCATCCATTCACCCATTGTCAGTCAGCTTAAGTTTGCTACTGCTTATTTCCCAGTGTTGGGCTGGGCAGGGCCATCTTACTGGGCAGTGCTGTAGTAGCAGCAATTAAGCTTGCCCGGGGTAGAATGTATGGGTTCCTGGTTATTCCCCCTGAGGCAGTGAGACCTCCCAATAATATTCATGCAGAGGTAGAGTTAACCTAAAAAGCCAGGAAGCAGCCCTCAAAGATCAGCCAGCAGTCAGCGTTCCTGCTTGATAGGATAAACAGGTGGGGCAGGGCTGTTAAGATCCGCCCTGGAGAGTCCTAGGGCACCCCTTTCAGACTGCCTAGGGGCTGGACAGCATGTCCAGGGTGTATTTCCAGGTCCTGGAATAGTTCGGAATAATGATAGAATATAGAATGCTCATTCTTTTTCTTTTTGTTTTGTTTGGAGTTGGGGTGGGGGAAGGTTTATAACAGGGTTACCCCTA
The DNA here is from genome assembly GCF_011064425.1 of Rattus rattus. Taxonomy (NCBI): domain Eukaryota; kingdom Metazoa; phylum Chordata; class Mammalia; order Rodentia; family Muridae; genus Rattus; species Rattus rattus. The sequence goes on along the minus strand of NC_046156.1, from coordinate 157,990,611 downwards.
GGTGTCCTGGAACTCCACTCGCCTCTGCCTCCCAAGTGCTAGGACTAAGGTGTATGCCTCCATGCCCAGCTGAAATGCCCATTCTTACTTTGGAAATCATTTGATCTACATATGACTTTCCTGACCTCTAAAATACAGAAGCTGAAGCCAAAAACCACCTTTTAAAGACCTCTCTCGGGCTGGAGAGATGGCCCAGTGGTTAAGAGCACTGACTGCTCTCCCAGAGGTCCTGAGTTCAATTCCCAGCAACCGTCTGTAATGGGATCTGATGCCCTCTTCTGGTGTGTCTGAGAACAGCAACAGTCTACTCAAAATAAATAAATCTTAAAAAAAAAAAAAGACCTCTCTCTGTGGAGATGGATCACTGTAGAAAAAAACTTAGCTATAATCTAAAAGAGACTCCCATTACTTGATACTTAGCCAGTGAGAAACCTGATAGAAAGTGCTAGAACTCTGGCTTTTGTGGTGTGATTTTTCTCCCTGGATCCTAACAGGGATAATGGCGGAGTGCCATGGGAGAGATGTGAACTTTAGAATTTTACTACTCTGAATCAGGACACCAGTGCAGTTGCCTTCTTGCCTTTGGTCCTGTTGAAATTACTTATCTTCTCTGTCTGAACTTGCATTTCCTTATGTTTATATCTTATGATTTGATTTTTTTTTTTTTGAGAATATGGTTTTTTTCTTTCTTTCCTTTCTTTTTTTTTTTTTTTTTTTTTTTTTTTTTTTTTTTTTTTTTTTGAGAAAGGGTTTCCCATATATAGCCTAGCTGGCCTTGAACTCTCAGAGATCCACTTGTCTCTGCCTCCTGAGTGCTGGGATTAAAGGTGTACACCATCACACCTGACTAAACATTTTTTTTAAAGAAAGATGTATTTATTTTATGTGATGATTGTTTTGCCTGCATATCTGTGTGCCACATGCATGCGTGCTCATGGGGATCAGACAAGGGTGTCAGATCCCCTGAAGCTGGAGTTACAGTTATGAGCTGCCACATGGGTGCTGGGAATGGAGCCTGAGTTCTCTGAAAGAGCAGCCATTACTCTTATCTTCTGGGCCATCTCTCTTGCCTCAAGATTTATTTTTACTTGTGTGTGTGTGTGTGTGTGTGTGTGTGTGTGTGTAAGTAGATGCATGCCACGTGTGTAAGAGTTCCCTCTGTAGCCTTAAGGGGGTGTCAGATCTTGGAGAAATGGAGTGGCCGGTGGTTGGTGGCTCCCTGATACGGGTGCCAGAAACTAGACCTAGGTACTTAGCTAGAACAAGATGTGCTTTTACTCACTGAGACATCTCTCCAGCCCCAAGATAATGTTTTTAACAAAATGGCATATAGATGTAAAGTCAGATCAGTGCATAGTAATAAATTCTAATAAAGGCCCACCTGGAGGGTTTTTTTAATTTGGCAGATTAATTCCTGAGGTTATATTTTCATAAGCAGTGCAATGTTTATGCGAAGCCTGGGGTTTTAAACGCTGTTATGCAAGCACCTCGCTGGCTGGCTTATTGTGATGGGCCTTGTTAGGGCCTAGACCGCCATTTGCTACTTTCCTGAGGACTTGAGTTTTCTGGAGGAACTACAACGGGAAGAGAGCTGACTCCTGCAAGTTATGGAGCATGTGCCCCTCCACCCTAAATAAATAGATGGAATTTTTTAAAAATGTAATGGCATTTACATTTAGCGGGCCCCTGCTCGAGCTCTCAAGCATCTGCGCGTCTGACAGTCGGCGGGCGGGAGTCAGAACCCTATTGGTTATTGAGGATCCTGGGTGGTTTTGGGTCAGGCCTGTGTGTGCACTTAGGGAACTCAGAACTTGCAAAGACACGCACTGGGCACATGAAGGTCGGCACTCTGCGCTTCTAATTCACAGGATGTCCACAGGACAAGTTTCAGGTAAGATCCCCTGAAGCTGGAGTTACAGCTGCAGCCTCTCTGTCTCCTTCATATGTGCTTGTCACCAGGAAAATGTGGCTCGCCTCAGAGCTGGAGCCCAACCCCATGCTGTCTTAAAGCTTTCTTCTCACATTAGCATGTAAAACTAAACAAGTAGCTCTGAGCAATGGGAAGTGACGGGTGCTTGAGCCAGGCACAGTGGCTCAAACCTGTAATTCCATAGTCAGGAGGCTGAAGCAAGAAGACTGTCGTGAGTTTGGGGTCAGTCCAGGCTTCATAGTGAGTTTCTGACCAGACAGAGTGAAACCCTGTCTCTAAAACAAGCATACAGATAAAACGAATAGTATTTACCTGATTTTCTTTTTTTTAGCCTAGAAATGTAATTAATTATGGACTCTACCATCCAGTGTGTCTGCCTAGGCCACATTCACACCTTTGACCAGAACATGGTACTGTTTGCCTGAGGGCTGCTGGGGAGCTCCAGAACAGCCTTCCTGAGCTGGTACACAGAAGTCTCGAGTGTCAGACAGTTCAGTGCTAACGAGAGGCACCATGACATCGAAATCCATCTGGTCAAGTCAGAATACTTCCTCGAAGCCAGGTGGTGGTGGCATTTACCTCCAGTCCCAGCACCTGGGAGCTCTGAGTTTCAGGATAGCCAGGGCTACATAGAGAAACCATATCTTGAAAAACAAGAAAACCGAACAAACCACCACTCCAAACCAAAGTTCCTCTAGTGTTTAGTGCCCAGAGTTGTGTTCAGGGTTGAGATCTCAGGAACAGCAGGCTAAGGATGTTCTTCTAGATGGTCTAGATGCTGACTGTTCTTCTAGAAGTCCTGAGTTCAATTCCCAGCAACCATCTGTAATGGGATCAGATGCCCTCCTCTGGTGTGTCTGAAGACAGTGACAGTGTACTCATATACATAAAATAAATACATCTTTAAAAAAAAGACCAAAACACCATGACCATGACAACTTGTAAAGAAAAAATTGAATTTGGGGCTTGCGGTTTCAGAGAGCTATAGTCCATGATAGTGGAACAAAGGTGTAGCAGGAAGCAGGAGGCAGAGAGAAAGAGTAACTCTGGGAATGACATGAGCACTTGAAGCCTCAAAGCCCACCCCAGTGACACACCTCCTCATCCTTCCCAAGCAGTGCCACCAACTGGGAACCATGTACTCAAACACATGAGCTGTGGGGCCATTCACATTCCAGCCTCTTCAGCAAGACACCCTTGTCTCTGTTTTCTTATTCTGCCTCCTCTTGGGTTTTCTTGCTTTGGGTACCTGGCTGAGATGTATCTCCTCCCATCTAGCGTGTGGGCCGGGAGCTTCCCCTTTCCAGATCCCTTTCGCTGGGCCAGTTATCCACCCCCACTAACCAGGCCTGTGCTCTCTGGTGAGGTAATAGCTGGTGGCCTTGACAGTGAGCTAATGTTAAACCAAACCTCAAGACCAGTGGGAAAACAAAGACGCTTTAAAAGCTGCTATAGCAACAGAGGGCAAGGTTCAAAACCCTTTGTTGCATTTCTGCACTTTCTTTTGTAGGTCTAAGGGACTTAGTAGAGGAGAAAGGGGCTTCCGCATTGGAGAACAGCCATGTTTCCTCTGGGTGTGGTTGGCACTACCGGCCCCATTCACAGGCTTGTTTCTAGCATGCTCTTGGAACGTCAGGGCAGTCTAGCATGTGAACAATATACATTTAAGTAAACAGGTTTCCTCATAGTATTCATTTAAAGCAGTGTTTTTAACCTTCCTAATGTTTTGACCCTTTAATACAGGTCCTCATGTTGTGTGACGCGCCCCCCCACCATAGTTATTTTCATTGCTACTTCATAACTAATTTTGCTACTGTTATGAATTGTAATGTAAATATCTGTAGTTTTGGGTGGTCTTAGATGACCCCTGTGAAAGGGTCATTCAACACACACACACACACACACACAGCTCAAGACCCACAGGTTGCGGAACAACGATTTAAAGTATCAGTAAGGGCTGGAGAGATGGCTTAGTGGTTAAGAGCACTGACTGCTCTTCCAGAAGTCCTGAGTTCAAGTCCCAGCAACCACATGGTAGCTCACAGCCATCTGTAATGAAATCTGATGCCCTCTTCTGGTGTGTCTGAAGACAGCTACAGTGTACTTATATATAATAAATAAATCTTTAAAGTATCAGTGAACTTGTGTTGCGGTGTAGTGCTAGAACACTTGTCTGGATGCTAAAAAGCCTCCAGGTTCGGTTTCCAGCATCACAAAAATTAAATACTTAAGTTTAATACTCAGAGTTTAATTGTGGTTTTTCTGGTTGCTTGATGTGTAACCTTTAAAGTTACACATCTTCTCTGAACCCTTCTTCTTCTGGCATCTGCAAACCTTGGCTAGTGTTCCGGGTGCAGTGCAACTGAATGCTGACCTGCCTTTGACTGCCTATTGTAGAAGTTTCCTATGTCCCTTCTGCTGGCTTTGTTCGAAGCCTGTCCCAGCCATTTTCTTTTCTCTTTCCTGAATATGTAATATTTTTATTGAAAGGTATGGCTGTCGTCCACCGTCTCATGCCTGTAGGCTTTCCTGAGCCCCAAGGCCTCAGCTTGAGAACAATCACACCCTGAGTCCTCCCTGTCCTCCGACTGGTTGGTCCTCCCATGCAAGGTCCTCCCTAAAGCCTGACATCAGAACCGCTTTCTTTCTGGAGCACGGTTGATTTGAAATTTTAAGAAACAGGATCTTGCTATGTACCCCAGGCTAGCTCCCAACTGATCCCCGTGCCAGTCTCTTGTGTGCTGAGACAGGTGTGTACCATGACACTTTGCAGAAAGCGCCTTTTAGCATGGATTCTTTGCTTTCTCCCCTTCAGATAACGCATCAGTGTATCAGTGTGGCTTGCCCCCTCTCCCTTCTGGCTGCTTCTGGCTGAGTGGTCCTTGTTTTTCTTCCCCCTCCTGCTCCCTCTTCATTTGCTCCTACTCTCTGGGGTGGACTCTCTCCCTGCTCTCTTGTTCACGTCAGTCCTTTTCTTCCCCAGCAGTGTGAGGTGGCCACCAGTGACCGACAGAAGGACCAAGAAGTCAACTTCAAAGAGTTAAGAACAACAACGAAAATGACTCCTGAACTTCTGAGTGGACACATCCCTCCTGGCCACATTCCTAAGCCCATCGTAATGCCTGACTATGTGGCGTGAGTCCATCTCATCTGGGTTTCATCTTCGAGTTTGTTATTTAGGGTAACATGTTAGAAAATAAGAATGGTACTCAGGTCTGGTCAGAGAGCAGTAAGCTGACCAGTTTCACCCGTTCAGCCTGTTTTAATAAAAGTTAACAGTGTTTTCCTACTCTGTGGCTCAAACCCAGGGTCTGAGCATGTGAGCACGCCACCACAGACCTTCCACAGTGTAAGGTCGTCACTCTGGTTTATGATTTTTCCCTCAGAAAATACCCTGTGATTCAGACGGATGACGATCGGGAACGCTATAAGGCTGTGTTCCAAGACCAGTTTTCAGAGTACAAGGAGCTGTCTGCAGAAGTGCAGGCCACCCTGAGGAAGTTTGACGAGCTGGACACGGTGATGAGCAGGCTGCCACATCATTCTGAAAACCGCCAGGTCAGTGTCCACACCTACCGAGAAGAGGAGATGCCTGTGGTCTGGGGATTCCCCGACGCCTGTCTCTGCTCTCTAGGAATGTGTTTGGGATCTCTGAGGTAGCTAAGCAGCATCTCCATTCCTGTTAGTAGCACAGTGTATGCAGAAGGCCTTAGGCTCCATCCCAGAGCTACAAAAGGAAAAGAAGAAAAAAGGAAAGCTTATATAACATAATGTCTTTAAACATCGCTACTGTCTTTTTGGCTGGGGATAAAACTCAGATCTCGAGTATGGTAGACAGAACTCTGTCATCCTCAGCCCAACCTTCAGTTGTTAAATATTTTATTTCCTCATTTAAGTAGACTATGATTTGCCAAAGATATATACTTCCAGTGTATTGAAGGAGACAAATGGCCCACTCAGAGTAGAGTAATCCCAGGAGGGGTTATGGGACAGTGCAGTCATACCCATCTCAGTCCCAAAGCGAGAAGAGTTCTGTGGGGAAGACCTAGAGCAGAGGTAAGCCCCTCGATGGCCACATCTGAGTGACCGCCAGGGTTAAAGCGAAGAGAAGCTGCGGTGAACACAGTAATTATGGAGACAAAGGGAAGTTTTCTCTGAAACATCCTTTTAAAGATGAGGGGGGGGTTGGGGATTTAGCTCAGTGGTAGAGCACTTGCAAGGCCAAGGCCCTGGGTTCGGTCCTCAGCTCCAAAAAAAAAAAAAAAAAAGATGAGGTGGGGTAAACTTGGTACTGGAGGTGCACACCTTTAATCCCAGCTGGGATTAGTGGGGATGTAGTGGCAGGTGGATCTCTTGAGTTCAAGGCCAGCCTGGTCTACAGAGCAAATTCCAGGAAAACCAGGGCTACACAGAGAAACTCTGTCTCGAAAAACCTAAAAAAAAAAAAAAAAGGAAGAAAAGGATTCAGGCTGACGAGGCCTGGATGGCACAGACCTTTAATCTCAGCACCCAGGAGGCAGAGGCAGGCAGAGCTCTGAGTTCCTGGCCAACTTGATCTACCTATCGAGTTCCAGGCCAGTGAGGACTACCTGGTAAGAACCTGTATCAAAACCAAAAACAACGGAGCTACCCAGCCGTTCCCTCATGCAAAATTTTTAGAAATGTTTAAAAGAATTTATGTATTTGAATACACACACAAACACAAGCAGATTTTTCTTCTGAGAACCTCCATTAATGGGGGGGGGGGGGGTCTTTGTTTTTATTGTGTATATATACTATACATTTAAATCACTCTCGATTACGAGACACCTGAGATAAATATGTCTACAGTAATGACATTTCCCCAACACTGAAGCAATGGCGTAGTGTTAACTAAGAAACTCCCGTTCCAGGAAGCCGGAGAGGTCCAGCCAACACTGAAGTGCATGTCAGTTATCAGTGTATGGAAACACTTAAGATCCACAGGTCAGAAAGGGGAACCAAGTTTAGAGGTGGGGAGATGTACGAGAAGAGCCATGTGTGGCGACACCAGCCTGCATTCCCAGCCGCTTGGGAACTAAGCAAGAGAAGTTGCCAAGCCCAGGAGTTCTAATCCAAGGGGACAGCGTGAGGTCTTGTCTTAAAACAAGTTGTGTGGGGCTGGAGAGATGGCTCAGTGGTTAAGAGCACTGACTGTTCTTCCAGAGGTCCTGAGTTCAAATCCCAGCAACCACATGGTGGCTCACAACCGTCTGTAATGAGATCTGATGCCCTCTTCTGGTGTGTCTGAAGACAGGGACAGTGTACTCACATATATAATAAATAAATCTTAAAAAAAAACAAAACAAGTAACAAGTTGTGTGAGGCAAGACAAGGCATCCGTGGAGAGATGGAGACATTTCCACAGTCCTCTGTCTTACTGGAGAGTTGACCTCGCCACACATCTTCCGTTTATGATAAAATTTATAATAAAACTAGAAGGAACCTTGTATTAGCTGTTCTCAGGAATAGCTGGGTAGTGAGCACCCCCAGCCTTTCACACCCAATTCACCAGGAGGAGCTTTCTAAGAAGGGTGGAGAGGGTGGTCACAGCCAGTGCTTTACACACTGTGCTCTCTATCAGAATCATTGCAAATCAGTGACCCTCCTGACAACCACTTGAGGTGCTTGTGGGTATTATTTTCAGGGAAAAAGAATGTTAGGACAAAGGACTAACCCAGGGTCACAAGGCTGCTTGTCCCACTCCAGTGCCTAGTAGGTAGTTTATGTGCAGATGTTTGTCCAGTGAATTATATTTTTGTGCAAGTATTTTCTGTCTAGCTTTGGGCAAAAAAAAATAGGGAGCTTTGATTTTGAGGCAGGGTCTCCCTCTGTAGCCCAGACCGATTGTGAATTCATAGCGGGGACTCCCCCCCTCCCCTCCCCTCAACTCCCCTCCCCTCCGTGCCACAATTGTGGCGGATGCTGCCACACTCGGTGAAATAATTTCCTCTTCCGATTCCCCGTGCGCTTTGAGCTTTGAGTGTAATTTGAGTAAATACATGGTTCCCCCCCCCCCCACACCCCTCCCCCCCCCCCCCGGAAGCTGAGGACCGAACCCAGGGCCTTGCGCTTGCTAGGCAAGCACTACCACTGAGCTAAATCCCCAACCCCAATACATGTTTTAACTAATAAAAATATATTATTTTTAGGAACACGAGAGAATTTCAAGAATTCATGAAGAGTTTAGGAAGAAAAAGAATGTGAGTAAAGTGATTTTCTCGGTCAACGTGTCCTTGCCCTGGTACACTGGTGATAACCAATAGACTTCCAGTTTCTTTTAAGCTAAATTAGTAAATGTCTCTCCATTGAGTCCCTGATGGTCCTGAGATTCCATGAAGGGTGGAGTTGGGAAAAACTTGGGAGAGACATTTATTCTTATTTCTTACGCTTACCTTTTACGACTTTTGACTCCTAAAGGTGCCCTTACTCTGTGCATTACCCTTGGTTTTGCTGTGAACCTAAAACACAGGGTATTTTGTGTTGAAAGGAGAAGGCAGGGCCTTTCTAATCATGCAGGCCGTATCTCTGAGCAGTCCTGCTGTGTCAGCTGTTTTCTTTGAGGATGTGTTTGTGTTAACCACTGAGGAAAGCCTTACTGAATGACGGCTGTTTCTTTCCCAGGACCCTTCGTTTCTGGAAAAAAAGGAGCGTTGTGAGTACCTCAAGAACAAACTCTCTCACATAAAGCAAAGAATCCAGGAATACGATAAAGTGATGAATTGGGATACTCAGGGTTATCCCTAGATGCTGTCTGAAACGGTTTATAGCCAACTGTTCATTCGCTGCCTTTGCGTGTTGGTCTCCTGGGTGAGAAGCAGGCACTTCCGGGTCACCTTCTGCTTGGTCTAAAGACATCCTAGGTAAAACCGTGTGATTTTACTCAAACATTTCAAAACAGTTCTCAAACCCACAAGGGCCTTTCCTGAGATGGGAGAGGCAGCGTGTTCAGCTGTGTGCAGTTTCTCGTTAACAAGGACTGGAAGCCAAGGTCAGTCGTCACACTCTGTGATCTTGGGCGAGTTGATCAATCCTCTGTGCCTGCTTCTTCTGTAAAATGATACCTACCTCACGGGGCAGTTATGAGACTATACGTGCTCCTCTGTGTGAACAGAGCCTGCTAGAGAAGCACCACCTTCGCGTGGGAGTGCTGTGGATGTGTTGGTGGAACGGCTGAGCTACACGGATGAGTCTGCAGTAGCAGTCCTTAGTGAGCGAGCGTCAGCAGCCAACCGAAGGCCCCAGCCTGTAACGTCCTCGTACTTTTCGCCTTTAGCACATATGGCCTCACATGGATGCTTCCCTGATGCCTGTGACCCGTTATGGCTCTCACCGCCTCCACGTCTGTAATCAGGGTCACTGTTCACGCATGCCCTTGTCCCACAGCCCACGCCCTGAGCACGTGAGAGCACCGCCCTTTCCGTTTACTTAGATGGATTCCCTCCTGTGACTCGTTAGCACACTTCATCTTGCCTGAAATTTTATCCATGAGAAATGTTTCACCATTTTTTTTTCTTTTCTTTTTTTCGGAGCTGGGGACAGAATCGCCATTTAAAAAAAAAAAAAAATTTGTAAGAAATATTTTTTAGAGGAAATTGTCGATGGGCTGGGGCTACAGCTCAACTGAGGGTCGAGGATTTACCTTCAAGGCACAGATGAGGGCCTGCCTCATAGCACCATTTAAAACAAACAAATAAAAACAAAAAAAAAAACGGGGTTGGGGGATTTAGCTCAGTGGTAGAGTGCTTTGCCAGGGAAGCACAGGCCCTGGGTTCGGTCCCCAGCTCTGAAAAAAAAACAAAAAAAAAAAAAAAAAAAAAACTCAAAACCAAACAAAAAACCCAGCTCTGCCTTTGGTTTCTACTCAGGAGAATCTATCCCGTAAATTCCCTGGTGTGGAATTACAGTTCCCGCCCACTACAGCTTCCATTCGAACAATGAACCAATCAGTGTCCAAAGGAAACCAAAGCAATGAATGGAACAGGCAGAGCCCAGAACGTTCTGCCTGCTGATGCCCCTGCTCATTTCTTTGTCAGTGACACTGGCACTACTCTTGCAGACTAACTTTTGTAGTGAGACCTTATGTCAGAACATGAAACAAGTAAAAATAAAACTAATAAAAAGGAGGAAGGGGAGGACAAGTATGAAATAAATTAATAAATAAAATATGGTAGCACGTGCACGCCATTGTCACACGCAGGAGCTGAGGCAGCAGGGTGTCAAGTTCAAAGCTGGCCTCACCTTCAGAGCGAGCCACCCCTGTAAGATGTTTCCATTTTGTACATTTGAAAACGTTTAGCATTAAAATCAAACGTTAAAGGCGTTTAACTTTGTGAAGCTTTATTTTACTACAATTGTAAAGTCTTCTAAGACCTGACACTTAGCACTGATTTTTTTTTTAATGTTATATAAAATGTCAGTTACCTGCCGCTGTTGTGTGTGCGTTCCTTATTGGCTGGTTTTGAGACGTTTCTGTGTTCACCGAGAACGTTTTGAGAAAGATTTTCCTTAATCAGAAGATAAACTGAATGGCTGGAGAGACAGTGGTGACAAGCACATAATGGCCTTGCCGAGAGTCTGAGGTCTCTTCTCAGCACCCAGTGTTATAAAACATAATGGGGCGAGGGGGTACCTGGCAGGCCCCGGCCAAAGTGTCCCTGAGTAATTATGCCATGTAATAGATCTGATATAAAGAAAGATTACTGGGGGAAGGGAGAGGAGTGAGAACCTGGGAAGGGTGGAGGCAAACAATGTAGACAGGCAGAGAAATACCACCAGACTAATAAATACTTTCTGAAAAGAACTGGAAAGTCATGAATGCCCCTAGGTCACAGTGCTCATGTGACCTCTCCCGTTGGAAAGAATTTAATAGCAAACCAGGCATAGAAATGCATCCCAGGACCCAGTTAGAGGTAAGAGGTTCCTAGAATGTTGCAGGCCCACGAGGGCTAAAATCAAAAACACAACAAAACAGGTCAGGAGGGAGTCATCAGAAATGGGGCAAGGTGAGTTCTGAGGACACTGGGTCTTTCCAGCTTGGAGAGTTAGAGACAGGGGGATTCCAGCCTAGTACACTTGGCAAAACCCCAGGCCAGTTGGAGACTGTCATAAAAAAAAATAAATAAAGATATAAAGCTGGCTGGTCAGTGGTAGTGCACACCCTCAATCCCAGCACTCGGGAGGCAGACACAGGCAGATCTGAGTTTGAGGCCAGCCTGGTCTACAGACAGCTACACATAGACACCCCTGACTTGAAAAAAACAAGAAAAAAAGGTAAAAGCTGGCCTGCAGTGACACACATCTTTAATCCCAGCGCTTGGGAGGCAGAGGCAGGGGGATCTCTTGAGTTTGAATCCAGCCTGGTCTACAGAGTGGCTCCCAACTGTCACAGAGTACTAAAATACAAAAGCTAGATTTATCTGATTTTGCTATTACTTGGGGCTAAAGGTAATTTTTCTGAAATGAGCATCTTTGTGCTTACTTATTTTAATGTAATTCCATGATAGAGTGTTACGATAAGTTTCCGATGTTCCGATGTTCGTATCAGAGGATAGAACAAGGAACGAGAAGTAGGTCTAAGTCACGTGACCTCAAGCAAGCCCACCTGATTGAACGATGAGCCAGATGACGGAGGGGACAAGAGGCCTGCTGCAAACGGTCCGAACATCCTGATGTTTAATTGTACAGTTTTGCCCCGTAAGGTTACTTACTGGTTAGAAATTTTCTTGAGCCAAAGAACAGTTCATTGTTAATAAAGGGTGGCAAGACTATATCACATAGTCAGGACGCTGGAGGCTGTGCGTACCGGTTCGCCCTCTTATCTCCACAATGGTGTCCACATATGCAGAAGCAATTCACCAAGACTGTAGTCACAACGTATTAGTCACCGCGACAAGGAGGGGGAAGGAGACTGGGAAACAGGAGACATTTTCTGGTTAACAGGATAAAGATTCAGCTCCTTCTTTATGAGGAAGGAAGGCGGCTATGGAGGTGGCTGTCAGTGGAATACTAGCCTGGAGCGTGAGCACCTGACTGGGTTGGAGGACCCACATAAAAGCCCAAGTACGGCAGTGTGTATTTGTAGCCCCAACAATGGCAAGATAGGCAGAGATAGGAGGGTACTGCTCACAGCTTTGCTAGCTTAGCCTTCTTGGCAAAGTTCCAGGCCAGTGAGTCCCGGTCTCAGGCAAACAATGAAAGCCTGAGGGACAGCACTCTTGGGCGTTCACACCCCACACTGGGAAAAAGGGGAACAGGTAAGACCAGGGAGGCGGTGTGGCAGGAGGATGAAGATGAACACAGTAAGGCAACGTGTATGAAAATAACACAGCAAAATCCATTATTTTGTGTGCTAACTTAGGGAGTAAAGTTTTCTTTACTTAGCAATGATAAGTTTTGTTAAGACAGGGTCCTCACTAGCTAGACAGTCTGGCCTCTGACTCACAATGCTCTGCCTGGCTCTGCCTCCCAAGTGCTGGGATTAAGGTGTGCCATGCCAGCTAAAATAAATCATTTTCTTTCTTTCTTTTTTTTTCTTTTTCTTTTTTTCAGAGCTGGGGACTGAACCCAGGGCCTTGCGCTTCCTAGGCAAGCGCTCTACCACTGGGCCAAATCCCCAACCCATCATTTTCTTTTAGGGCCTAAAATTTAGCCCTTAGACTTCCTGCTTCTGTCTCTGGAGAGCCTTTCTTTCTTTTTTTTTTTTTTTCCTGGAGCTGAGGACCGAACCCAGGGCCTTGCACTTTCTAGGCAAGCGCTCACTCTACCACTGAGCTAAATTCCCTAACCCCTGGAGATCCTTATAAAACAGGCTCTGGTACATAGACTATGCTTGAAATGCAAACACAAGTGATATGGGAGTAGATGTGTGTGGATCTCTTCTCGGTTACCCAGAGCATATTTGATAAACACTAGTTTGCAGAAATATACAAGGACAAAGGGCTCCCAGAGATAAGGAGCTTAAAGGCACCCCATCTCTAGGTATGCACCTTAGTTCCTTGGCCCTGTAGGTGCTTTGGAAAAACTATGTGACTGCGAGGTATTGGACTCGTGACAGGTTGAAATACTTCACACACGATTGCCCTTTACCCAGGGCCCCATTTATGGAAGCAATTACTGCAGGAATTATCAGTTATGGGGGGGGGGGTTTATAAGTGGGAGGGTTTTTAAGTCAAGAACTTTTAAACTTTTTATTTATTTGTTATTTTATGAGATTTCATTATGTTGCCCAGGTGGGCTGCCAACTTCCAGGCTCAAGTGAGCCTTACTCCCAAGCCCGAAGTAGCTCGGGTTCCAGACAAGAACCACCACGCCTGAGAAAGCTCTCAGCTCCAATCCACAGATGCTAAAGCTGGCGGTTCAGAGGGAAGAACTTGTTTTGGTTTTTTTTTTTTTCGAGCTGGGGACCAACCTGGGCCTTACTTGTACATCTTGAGAACTGCAGAACCTAGGGCCTTGCGCTAGGTCAAGGCCACAACCCCAGGGAAGAACTTATCAATGTCCAATCTCAGAACTGCAGAAGGGGGATAACTCAAGCCACACAGGAGGATCAATGTCCAAAGTCTCATCTACAAGCCAGCGAATGAGGAGAGTTTTCCCGTGTGTCAAGTGCGCCATTAGCCTCGCTCTCCTCAGGGCCGGACTCCCACACAGCTCAGACGCAGAACGAGATGTCACTAGTGGAGAGCACAGTTCCAGTCATCTAAGTCCATGCATTAGAGCCACTTCCTCGTGGTGCCACCACCACGCAGCTGCCACACTGCATCGAGAGCCCAGCAAGATCCGTGTAGCTGGTGACGTAGGAATGTGATGTGAACGGTGACGTAGGAATGGCGGCAGGCGGCTGGAAGCGGAGCAGGATTCAGAGACTATAATTCCTGCCACACAGAGAAAACAGGGAGAGGGGACTAGAGGTGGGGGGAGGCTGTAATTTTCTCAAAGCCTGCCCCGAGTGACACACTTTATCCAGGAAGACTCCACTTGGAGTTCCGCTTGGAGCTGGAGGGATTGCTCAGCACTTAGGAGCACTCATTGCTCTTCCAGAGAACGTGGGTTTGGTTCCCAGCACTCACATGGCGGCCTGTAACTCCAGTTCCAGGGGAACTGACATCCTCTTCTGACCCCCGCATATCACACACGTGATGTACATACATGCAGGCAAAACAGTCTTGCACATTAAACAACAAACAAATACATGTCTAATCTTCTCCAAACAGCACTAGTAACGGAGAACCAAGTGTTTCAATGCTTGAGCCTGGGAGACATTTCTCATTCAAAGCACCACACTGAGCTGCACTTTTGAGATGCAAGCACTTCATGTGCTTAACATCCATGTATTACATTCATTGTATATCTATATCTATATGTCTATATTTATATCATCTATAGATATAGATATATAGATATAGATATAGATATAGATATATTTAGATCATAAAGCTACAAGAGCCTGGGGGATAGCTCACTGGTTATAGGACTTTCAACAAGCATGAAGACTGAAATTCAAAACCCCCAGAACCCACATAAATGCTGGGTGGGTGCCAAGCATTGGAGAGGGGTTTTGAGAGAAGGGATATCTGGGAGCACCAAAAAGAATAATTTGGAGTGAAAGTGTGGATCCAAGAGGATGACCTGTGTTTTGCTTGATAGAGCATTTCCAGTCTGCTTCTCTCTTTGCTCTGCTTTCTCTCTGGAAATTTCTCTGTCTGCTTGCTTGCTAATCTAAGAGATCTCTCTGTTCATGTCCTGCTTGAGTGTGTGTGTGTGTGCGTGTGCGTGTGCGTGTGTGTGTGCGTGTGTGTGTGTGTGTGTGCGCGCGCGCGTCTTGCTGGGGGGGGGCGGGGGCGTGCCCTCGCACACGTACATGTCTCTGTGTCTGTCTGTGCCTTTTTCTGTTCTCCAAGCAGTTCTTTTTCTCTCTCTTTTAAAAGATTATTTATTTATTTAATATGATGAGTACACTGTAGCTGTCTTCAGACACAGCAGAAGATGGCATCGGATCCCATTACAGATGGCTGTGAGCCACCATGTGGTTGCTGGGAATTGAACTCAGGACCTCTGGAAGAGCAGTCAGTGCTCTTAACCCCTAAACCATCTCTCCAGCCCGAGTTCTCTCTTTTTATCCTAAAAATTCTCTGGATAGGTCCTCTCTTGTACAATATAGGTCCAGTCTTTTTATTTTACATATCAATCCAGTCATTTACTCTAGTTCTTAAGGGATAACAAGCATACATGCATACACATACACATACATGCACACACATACACAACATACAGAACACACACACATACACACACGCACAACACACACACACACACACACACACACACACACACACACACAGGGAAAACAATCCTAAAGCCCGTAGCTATAGCAACTGGGTCAGAGCCACATTCTTCAAGATGTAAACAAGCCCTACCCTCATTAAATGCAAAGGAGAATGGATAAAAATAGGAACATAAGGGGCTGGGATAAAACAAAACCTTGAAAACAGGAGGAAGCAGCGGAGGCTTGGGGGGAGGGAGGAGATAAGGAAGGATACCAAGGGGATCTGATCAAAGTCCGCTATATATGGTGAAACCGTAAGAACAAATGAAAACATGAAATGGAAGATTCCAGAAATAAATCATTCATAACTTAAAAAAGCAAACAGCTAGTGCTGAGCATGGATGCTGTATGCCTGTAATGCCAGCTTTTGGGAGGCTCAGGAGTTCAACATTAGCCTCAGCTACACCCTAAGTTCAAAGCCAGCCTGGGCTACACAAGACCCTGCCTCAACACCCCACACACAATCCTATTTCATCAGTGGTAAAAAAATTTCAGGGGCTGGAGAGATGGCTCAGTGGTTAAGAGCACTGACTGCTCTTCCAGAGGTCCTGAGTTCAAATCCAGCACCCACATGGTGACTCACAACCATCTGTAATGGGATCTGATGCCCTCTCCTGGTGCGTCTGAGGACAGCGACAGTGTACTTATATATACTAAATAAATAAATCTCTTTAAAAAACTTTTTTCAGAAAAAGGGCCCCATCTGAGAAGGCTTTATCTGAGAAGGGGCATAAGGGAATTAAGGAAACTTCTGGATACTCTGCCCTGATTCCGTTTAAATGTACATATATACTTTTTTTTTTCAAAAATTCATTACACTGAACATTTAAGATCAGTGCTGTTAACTGTACATGTATTACACCTCAACTTGAGTGTGTTTAGGTCATGTGTGTCTGTGCAGGCATGCATGTGTGTGCTTACAGACAGAAGCCAGAAGTCAACCATAGGAGTCACCCCTTGGAAGCTAGGCAGTCGCTCATTGGTTGGAGCTCCCTGGGTAGGTCAGACCCACAACTAGGCTTGTCACAGGTTCTGGAAGTTGGCCTTATGTCCTCCTGTTTGCACAGTGGGCTCTTTACTGACAGAGCCGTCTCCCCAGCTCTATACCTGAATTTTAGTTGTTTTTTTTTTAAGATTATTTATGCTTATTTATTTATTTTTAGTTTTTCAAGACAGGGTTTCACTGTGTTACCCTGACTGTCCTGGAACTCACTGTGTAAATACGGCTGGCCTCAAACTCACAGCCTGTCTCTAGCTACCAAGTGTCGGAGTGTGCAGCCACACCCAGCACACCGTCATTTTTAACAGTTGTACACATTTGAAGAGAAGTATGTTACTAGGTTTTTGTTTTTTTTTGTTTTTCTGGGTTTTGTTTTGTTTCATTTTGGGTTTTGGTTTTTTGAGGCAGGGTTTCTCTGTGTAGCCCTAGCTGTCCTGGAATTCACCCTGTAGCCCAGGCTGGCCTTGAACTCAGAGATCCACCTGCTCTTCCTCCAGAATGCTAACATACGGCACACATACTTACGTGTAGGCAAAACGTTCATACTCATAAGGTAAAAATAAACCTGTTTTTTTTTTAAAGTAAAAGTCCAAAGTAAATTTAGAAACATAATCATTTCATAAGCTGGAAGCTGCCTTTGGTGTTCTCATGATTTTTTAAATTACTATTTTGTTTTTAAGGTTGAATACAAAATAATGAGCCTCATTATGGTCTAGTGATCTTAGGAGAACATTTACTGGGTTGTGGCAAGTTAGCACAACAATCTTATAATTGTTGGTTTCATGAGTCATACTTGCACCCGTGTGTGTGTGTGTGTGTGTGTGTGTGTGTGTGTGTCTGAACCCGACCTCATGACTGAGATGGCAGGTTACAATAACAAGCTTACAACAATGTTCTTCTCGTTGTCCCCAGGAGCAGGAAATGAAGGGACCTGAAGACAGTTTATACTTGTTTTAACACGTTTATCCTAACACCTTGATATGTGATTCCTCCCTGTGCGTGAGGCAGAGGAGAGTGAGGGGAGGGGAGGGTGTTAGTTAACAGAAAGTGAGATACTCAGCTCAGGCCTGTTTAAACCTCTGTGACCTGAACGCTCACCAGTGTTGTTAATATTCAAGGGGACTCCAGGGATTTTTACCGCCAGAGGGCAAATACAAGTTAAGCCATGGGAAAAGCTATTCAGACCCCCCACCTCCAAGCCTGCCAGGTGACCTAGGAGATGGAAACCGCTGCTGTTCTTAGACCTGCTGGTGATAGCCAGGATGTTCTTAGAAACACTTGGGATTAGCCTTTGAAATCAGAGAACATGAAGGGCTGCATGCAGGCTGCTGGAACATTCCAGACAACTGGTGACAGACAATACGTCCTACGTCCACCACGAGCAATCCATGAGTGGCTACATTGCTGTCTCCTCACTGAAGTCATTTCCAGATGTCTGCCTTAGCCTCAAGATGAGAAGTTAGTACTAGAGTATACTGAAGAAGTCCTACTCCTGGGCTGGGATGCGGCTTAGTGAGGAGCGCTTGCCTGGTAGCCTGAGGCCCTGTCCTCCATCCCTAAAACAGGAGGGACGGAGGGAGGGAGGGAGGGAAGGAGAAAGGGAGGGGGAGGGAGGAGAGGAAGGAGAAAGGAGGGAGGGAGGGAGGGAGATAAAGGGAAAGAGAGAAGGATGGATGGAGGGAGGGAAAGATGGAGGGAGGGAGGGAGGGAGGGAGGGAGGGAGAAGCCTGGAACTGGCTCGTGGGTAAGAGTATTTGCTGTGTGAGCGTGAGGACCTGAGTCGGGATCCCCAGTATCCATGTAAAAAGCCTAACATGGCTTAGGGCTCTCACCTGTGATCACAGTACTGGGGGCTTGGGAGGGAAATGGAGACAGAGTAGCCACAGAAGCCTCCCGGTGAGCTCCAGCTTCACTGAGAGGCTGTTCTCAAGGAACACGACGAAGAGCCACATGGGTGCTCCATGTTCTCCTCTGTCCTCCACATGCACGCAAGCCAAGTGCCTGCACCTGCCCCCATTCGTGTACGTTTGCCTACATACATGTGCCATATTCACATACACACATGCACACACATATACACACACATGCACATACATACATGTATACATGCACATACATACACACTCATGAATACACACATATACATACACACATGCACACACATACTCATATACATACACACATATGCACACACATGCACCTACACCCATGTGTGTACATTTGCCTACATGCACATGCACATACACATATATACACCCATGCACACACATATACATACATACACACACTCACACACATTCATACATGTATACTACACATACATATGCACACTCATGAATACACATACATATACATACACACATATACATACATACATGCACATACATACACACACACTCATGAATACACACACATACATACACACATGCACACACACACATACACACACACACACACACACACACACACAGGAATCAGAATCTACTCTTTCTCTTTGTGGCACTCATTAGCAATTCATGAAGGCTCCGACTTCTCCACATCTAATTTTTTATTTGTTTGAGGCAGAGTCTCACGTAGCCAGGACTGACCTTGAAGTTGATGTGTAGCTAAAAATGACCTTTAACTTCTGGTCCTCCTGCCCCAAGCCACTGAGGCCTAGGATTACCAGCACGCCACCATGATACCTGGCCCATTTTCCAAATGTTTACCAACACACACTCTCTCCCCTTTCCTCTCCTGCACCTTAAGTAACAGCCATTGTCGTATGGATTTGCATTTTTCTAAGGATAGTGACCATATATCCATTTTCTTTGAGTAAATATCTACATACATCTTTTGTGTCTTTTTAATTAGACTTTTTTTTTGTTACAGAGATGCTTCCTATATTCGAGATTTGATTTAGATATGATGTTTGTTTCTGATGATGGTAACTGTGCACTTAGCTGAGTGCTTACGATATACCCAACCCAACTTTTTTTTTTTTAAAGATTTATTTATTTATTATATATAAGTACACTGTAGCTGTCTTCATGCACACCGGAAGAGGGCATTGGATCTCATTTACAGATGGTTGTGAGCCACCATGTGGTTGCTGGGATTTGAACTCAGGACCTCTGCAAGAGCAGTCAGTGCTCTTAACCACTGAGCCATCTCTCCAGCCCCCCCAACCCAACTTTTGTCTTCTTTTTTTTCTTTTTTTTGGAGCTGGGGACCGAACCCAGGGCCTTGCGCTTGCTAGTCAAGCGCTCTACCACTGAGCTAAATCCCCAACCCCACAACCCAACTTTTGAACTTGGCTAAATCTATCTTTTTGTTCACCAGAAGACGTGAAAGCAGCCTCCGGAAGATAATCACAGTCAGATTCTCTTCGGAAGCAAAAAATAATGTAACCTGCCTTGGCTTGGTGCCAAGATCTACAGGTTCACTACTGCGTGACCGGCTGTGCCTGTCAGGTTAGTTACAGACAGCAGGTCATAAAAATTAAAAGCAAATAAAATAAGAGCTCAAAACCATGGCCGCCATGACGCGGTGGGTGAAGTCACTTGCTGCTTAGTGACAGGAGACTGACAGTCTGAGCACAATCCTTTTTTTTTTTCTAAAAATTTATTTATTTTGTGTATGTGAATACACCGTTGCTCTCTTCAGACACACCAGAAGAGGGCATCGGATCTCATTACAGATGGTTGTGAGCCACCATGTGATTGCTGGGATTTGAACTCAGGACCTCTGGAAGAACAGTAAGTGCCATCTCTCCAGCCCAATAAATAACAATTTTTAAAGTATAAACATCAAGCAACAAAATCCAAGATATCCTTTGTACCTGCAGCCATAGTTCCTGACCTCCTTGCTTCAAGCCTGGGGAGTCATAAGCCAAGGGGGAAATAGACAGGACCTCGTCCCTAAATGCTTCTCATATTTTATTTTTGAGATACGGTCTTACTATGTAGCCTTGGCTGGCCTGAAATGAGCTATGTAGAGCAGGTTAGCCATGAACTCAGAGATCCACCTGCCTCTGCCTCCACATCCAGTCACAGTTACTTTTGGCTTGCAGTGGGAAATGGAAAACTCTATTGAATGGTCTAGAGACCCTCTAGGTCAAAAGATTTTTTTTTTAAAAAAAATGAGATATATCTGGTGAGAATGCTATGAGACATGGGTAAAATTAGGAGAGTGGGAGAGGAGCCATTAGGAAAGCAGGTGGTAGAGATTGCTCAGCAGGCAAACACAGGCGGCTGTGCCTCTCACAACCTGGGTTTCACTGCCAGGTCCCACATGGTGGAAGGAGAAAACACTCCCCAAAACTGTCCTCTGACCTCCACAAGCACACTGTGGTACACCTGTAAGCACACATACACACACACACACACACACACACACACACACACACACACACACACACACACACGAGAGAGAGAGAGAGAGAGAGAGAGAGAGAGAGAGAGAGAGAGAGAGAGCGAGAGACAGACAGAGACAGAGAGAGAGAGAAACAAAGAAAAAACATCACATCGATTTCTTTTCTTTTCTTTTTTTCCTTTGTGTTTGTTTTGTTTTGTTTTGTTCTGTTTTTGAGACAGGGTTTCTCTGTATAGCATTGCCTGTTCCAAAGTTCACTCCCAAAGATCAGACAGCCTTTGTTTTTTTTTTGTTGTTGTTTTTTTTTTAGATTTATTCATTTATTATATATAAGTATACTGTAGCTGTCTTCAGACACACCAGAAGAGGGCATCAGATCTCTTTACAGATGGTTGTGAGCCACCATGTGGTTGCTGGGAATTGAACTCAGGACCTCTGGAAGAGCAGTCGGTACTCTTAACCACTGTGCCACCTCTCCAGCCCCAACCAGGCAGCCTTTGAACTCAGAGCTCTGCCTGTTTCTGCCTCCTGAGTGCTGGGACTAAAGGTATGCGCTACCACACCGCTTGACTGATTTTTTTTTTTCGTTTTTCTTTTTCCAGGTTTAAAATTTAATGCTTGTTCAGGCCTGGGTCCCTCATTCCTGCCGCTGTGCTGTCGGGTCCACTGCTCTGGGGTCAGAGTTTTCTGCTCAAAGGCATGGATGTGCAGGAGCTCTTAGCTAAGCACTTGTTCACCAGCCGGTGTCTCTGGAGCAGTGGCTTTCCCTCGAACCTAGCTGACACCACCAGGACCAGAAGCTGGTCGTGCAACAGTTCAGGGTCGTGTCCTCCACCTCCACGTGCTCTGCCTCCAGGTCCTGCTGCAGCTTCTCTCAGAGGTAGTCCGTGCTGAGTTCCACGATCACAGCCCAGCGTGCACAGAACCTTACCTCCCTTATATTTTTCCTTAAGCCTCTGCCTGAGGAGGCTGAGCAATGGAAGGACGTTGGTAGGTGCGTATTTCTGTCTCCAGTTAAAAGCCCACTCTTCACTGTTTCTCTGCCAGCCTTGAATGCTAGCCTCTCCTTTTCTACATGGTTGGGTTCCTGCCAATTCGAGGGCATAGCCAGCCAGTTCAAAAGGTCCAGACGGGTGTTCCTTCCTTTTCTTTGCATGTTTAAAGAACTGTGCACGGCAATAACCAGTTCCCAAGGATAAGGGCGGATACAACATCCCCAACGCTTACCAACTTTGAGGCAGGAACAGAAAATTTAGAAATACTCAAGTTCTTTATTATTTTGAATACTGGAACAGGGAAGGGTGTCGCCCCCGACCTGCAGCTCTGGATATCTAAGGATGCAGACACTCAGGCACTTTGCTTGCGTTCTCTGTGAAATCCTTTTGTCGCTGACTGATAGTATATAGAAGGAGTCTGCCCTCTCTTTCTACCCTACTCTGGGATGCCTCTGTCCACTGTGTTTATCTATGAACTTCTCAATACCAAGAGGAGTATGCAGAGGTCCCATGAACATACACAAGCACATTTCCCCCTTAACTCGAAGAACAGAGGTGGAAGCCAAACAGCGATGTATGGACCTGGAGGCTAGAGATGGCTCGGTTAAGAGCACTGGCTGCTCTCCTAGAGGACCTGGGTTGGGTTCCTGGCACTCATATGGAGGCTCACGACTGTCTGCAACTCCAGTTCCAGGGATCAGACACACATGCAGGTAAAATACACAAATGCACATAAAATAAAAACAAATAAACCATTTAATCGAATGAAACGTGGGGTGGGGTTGAATCTCCGTCTTCCCTGAGCCTGTGTCTAGACTTTGAAACTGTCCTCCAGTGACAAAGTTTTAAATTTCGAAGGCCAGGAAATCCCTACCCAACCGAATAAAATACACAGGCAGAAACACAGCCTCCTGCACACTTACTGTCCAGCATCCAATGTCGAACTAGTGACCCAGTCTTTCCTACTACCTGTGTAGAGCTCAAGACCCCTGCCTTGAGGCGTCCATGAATTTACTCCATAACTTACCACCTGTGAGGGATGGTTTAGATGTTAGATGGCCCCGAGCCTACTCTGGATGTCTCTGTCTGTTGTGATTATCTAAGTCCCTTTCAATATCAAGAGGAGCGTTCAGAGGTTCCACAAGCACATTTCCCTCTTAACCTGAGGGAATGAGGTGGCACCAAACACAATGATGTATGCACCTGGAGGCCAGAGGCCACCTTGAGTCACGCATTCAGGCTATGGGGGAATGCCCCTGGACGCAGGCCTTGCTTTCTTTCATTCTTAGTACTGGGGTAGGGGGCTGGGGATTTAGCTCAGTGGTAGAGCGCTTACCTAGGAAGCGCAAGGCCCTGGGTTCGGTCCCCAGCTCCAAAAAAAAGAACCAAAAAAAAAAAAAAAAAAAAAAAAAAAAAGGCACACGTAGTACTGGGGTAGAACTCAGGGCTCTCACGTTAGGTTTGTTTTGTTGAGACACTTTCCCAGGCTAGTCTCAAACTAGAAACCTGTTTATCTCAGCCGGAAGTAGCTGGGATTACAGCATGTGCCAGCATGCCCTGCTCCTTCTCCTCCTCTTTGTCCTCCTCCTTGTTCTTCACCCATCCTTCTTTTTCCTTTCTGGATGCTTTGAGGGGAGCAGCTTTGCATCGCACGTGCTCCAAGTGCCACAGGGTGAGAATGAGACCATCACCACAATTTTGAACCAAGTTTGAGGTAAATTTTATTAAGTCCTAGCTGGGACAAAGCACACAGGCCAGGCCTGTACCCGGGATTCCTACCATGTGGCAATGAGTTCCCATTACACAAGGGTTTATAAAGGCAAGGCATGAGCCTACCTACTTCCTATCTTTGTCCAATCAGGGGCGAGCATACATCCTGACATACTTCCAGCCTACAGACCTCCTGCCTACGTGTGATCCAGCACATCCTGTGTACTTGGGACAACCAAGCTTGTTTACAGACTCGAAAACTGATGGCTTGTTATCTTATCTTTGGCGATCCGGGGAGTATCTGTCCTGGGGCAAGGGTAGTATATAGGTCAGAGGCATTTTTGTTCTATAGATCTCTTGAGCACTGTCATCAACACTTAAAACATAACCTCACCTCAGCCATGCTTGCTCTTCCTCACCTCAGGCCCGAGACAGCTGAGCCAAGCAAGCACTCACACACTGAAAGCTCTGGAACCTACAACTAACACATACTATTCCTCCTTTTAAATATGATTATCTCATGCCGGGCAGTGGTGGCATATGCCTTTTCCTTTAAGTATTATTTATTTGATGTATGTGAGCACACTGTCGCTGTCTTCAGACACACCAGAAGAGGGCATCAGATCCCATTACAGATGGTTGTGAGCCACCATGTGGTTGCTGGGAATTGAACTCAGGACCTCTGGAAGGGCAGTCAGTGCTCTTAACCGCTGAGCCATCTCTCCAGCCCCATATTTATTCTTCTATATGAACAGAAAAGCGACAGCTCCTGCTGCTATGCAGATTGTACGCTACTGAGAAGCAACTGACTCCTGCAGTGTCTTTTGACCTCCACAAACATTCCATGCCTCTTGTGTGAGCAAGCACGCATGCTCGCACGCATGCTCACACGCAAAGAAAACCGCTGGGCACAGGTGGTGCACATCTCTATCTTCAACACTGGGGAGGCAGGAACAGACAGATCTCTGAGTTTGAGGCTAGCCTGGTCTATAGAGTATAGTCCAGGACAGCCAGGGCTATCCAAAGAAACCCTGTCTCAAAAACCAAACCAGAATAAAAAAAAAAGGTAGAACTTCTGTGTTTGTGTCTAGGAAAGAACTTCCTGTCGGGGAATTGTGGGCAGCTCTTGGGAAGCATACTCAGAGAACACCCGGGCAATCCAGAGGCTCCCTCTCCTCTGAGAACAGAAGACCTGAGTGTTTGGTGTGTTCAAGGTTTGGGAAGAGAGGACAGAAAAAGAGGTTAATGTCCAATGGGAGTGGTCCACACTCAGTGAGAGCAGAGCTGTGGTTAGCCATGCCTAAAAGCTTCAAGGACCAAGGCATCTGGAGACTCTTGAAGTGCTGCTGCTTGGATTCAAACAACAGTACTAGAGATGTTATACGTCGCGTGTTCTGTCTCTCTTAAGCTCACCAACAAGGCTTGTCACAGGGTCGACTTTATCAGCAGTGACCTACAACAGCACCTCAGGGAAGGAGTCCTGAGGAGGTTGTATATTTGGCTGCAGAACATTTGAAGTCATCGTATAGGGCTGGAGTGGGCTCGAATGGCTGATCACTTGTTAAGTGGGACGGAAATAGACTGGAAAGAACAGCAGGGGAACCCAGGTTCAAGAGGCCACTGGAGATCAGTTACTTTTCTTGCTGGTGTGACCAACCAGCAACTTCGGACAGAAGGATTTTTCTTAACAGGTCGATGGTACATCCTTCAAGAGCAGGAGGCATAGTGACAGGATCCTGAGACAGATGGTCACACTGTGTTGGCAGTCAGGAAACCGAGAGCAGATGAGAAGTGGGGCAGGTCTATAAGACCTACTCACGGGGTTGGGATTTAGCTCAGTGGTAGAGCGCTTGCCTAGGAAGCGCAAGGCCCTGGGTTCGGTCCCCAGCTCCAAAAAAAGAACCAAAAAAAAAAAAAAAAAAAAAGACCTACTCACAGGCTGGAGAGATGGCTCAGTGGTTAAGAGCCCTGACTGCTCTTCCAGAGGTCCTGAGTTCAAATCCCAGCAACCACATGGTGGTTCACAACCATCTGTAATGAGATCTGATGCCCTCTTCTGGTGTGTCAGAAGACAGCTACAGTGTACTTATATATATAAATAAATCTTAAAAAAAAAAAAAAAAAGACCTACTCACAGGGACCCAGGTCAGGAAAATGAGCCACAGTAGTAACTTTGGTGATGGATCTTTGGCCACAAACTCCTCCCAACCATCTACCCATCCCCAGTCAGGCTCATCAGATTCCCTTGCACAGCTCCCTTCAAAAAGCTTTCTGCATGGCTACACCAGGAAATCAACTGTCCAGGACTCTCCACTGTGGACCTTGCCTTTCAGATGTTAGGAAGGGGGGGGGAGGGCTGGGTAGGAGGGCTGTGCTCTTCAGGGCAGGCAATTAGGGGGTACAATGTCTGAAGAGAACGTGAATGTATGAATAAAACTGAAGCCTTGTTTGCCTTTTTTATTACCAATACACAACAACAGCTCCAGAGAAGTTCAGGATAAGACATAAAGAAGTTTGATCTAAGACCTATGCAATCTCTGCAGTGTGTGGGGACATTTCTCAAAGGAAAATACATTGCTTTTTGTCAGTCCTAGTGTTTTACATACACATTAATCCGGAGAACAGCTACAGCATTGGCCACCTTCTGATTCAGCCATTATGTTCTTTTGGAGAATAAACTTATAAGGAGGTCTATGTCTCTATGTCTATGTCTCTTACTGAATCTAAGTAATAGGTTCCAAATGCCCAAGGACCCAACTGTAACTAAAAAGACGAAACAGAAGTTAACTGTGTCATTTTATACAGCTACTTGAATTTATCATTTCTGTGTAATCATAATTATAAGATATATTAGTTAAAAATGCCAATACTAGTTCACACAGAGTATTTCACTGAATGTGAATGACTTTAAAATACATTGTTGCAGGATAATTTGATCAGACTGTAAACCCTGAGATTGTGCTGTTTACTGGAAAAGCTTGTTTCTAGTTGTGGTGTGGCTCAAGCCTTAGTACATACCTTTAATCCCAAACAGTGAAGTTTGGGGTTTGTAGAAGGAAGCACTCCTGTTTGAAAGTAATGTCTAATTTGAGTGGCAGACAAAGTGATGAATCAGAGAAAGATTTGACAGAACAGGATATACCCAACTCATGAGAACAGAGAGAAAACAGAGGCTACTTAAGAGAAAGCAGCACAGAGGGGGGGGGAGAAGAGGGCAGTTTTACTGGGACAGTTGTACAGAGACAGGTTGCAGAGAGAGAAAAAGCTAGACACAAGTTTAGTCAGAATGAGCCAGAGGATGAGAAGGAGCCAAAGGATTAGAACAGATTGCCAGAGTTAATTTGAGGCCAGAGCAAAAAAGTCATAGGTTGAGAGAGAATCAGTCAGCTTGAAGATGAGTTTGAGCTAGAACAGCTGAGTTGATTAGCCAGCCAGAGCTCAGAAACAACTAGGAGGCGGTGAGCTTATTCACCAGTACATTTCCGAGGCTGAAAACATCCTAGGTCTAAATTAGATTGGACGGAGACTAGAAGCTTCTAGGACTAAGCCCAGGTTAGCCTCCGAGGCAGTAAGCCTCCAAGATAACAAATGCATCAGGCGAATAAAAGATACTTTAACCATACATACTTATTTTTGATTTTAAAAAATAGGCTCTCTATGCTGCTCTGAATCCACCACACAGCCCAGGCTGGCCTCGAACTCTCGAGTGATGGGATCATAGGTTTGGATCATCATTATCTGGCCTTTGTTTCTGAGACTTGATCGCAGTGAGGAGCAAGGCAGCGGGCGTGGCATTTGTGCTGAATAGACAGGATCTTGCTATGTAGTTGTATCAGTTAGGGTTCCGGTGCAACTCTCATAAAGGAAAACACTTCACTGGGGCTGGCTTACAGGTTCAGAGACTTAAGTCCATTATAATCACGGTGAGAAACATGGCACCATACAGGCAGACATGGTGCTGGAGAAGGAACTGAGTTCTATATCTTGATCTTTGGGCAGCAGAAGGAGACTGCACACCACACAGGGTATAACTTGAACTTAGGAGACTTCAAAGCTGAGGGTCCACAGCCGTCCTCCATCAAGGCCACACCCACTCCAAACAAGGCCACACCTCCTAACAGCCACGTAGGCCAGGCATTCAGACTATGGGACTATACCTATTCAAACCACCCCAGCAGCCCAGGTTGACTGAGATTCTTTTGCCCTCACCTCTTAAGTGCTGGGTCATGAGTATGCCACCACCTGGATCTCTTCTCACAAAACCTGTCCTTCCATTGTGAGAGGTACCATGCTCATTACATCACCTGCCCTGCATACCTCCCAAAGGTCCTATCTCACATGCCACCCACACATGGATTTGGGAATTAATATTTGGAGAAAATATTCAAACCATAGCTTTTGTGATTTGTATGGGTTTTTCTTTAAAGAGGAGTGTCACAACGTAAAGACCTACACTCCTCATTAGCATGACACATGGAGGGTGCTTTTGTTTTTTATCCTATTTTGAGGGGCTGAGAAGCTGGCTTGGTAGGTAAGAGGACCTGGGTTCAGATCCCCAGCACACACATAAAAGGTGAACTGTTCACTGTAACCCTAGCGAACCCTAGAAGGCAGGGAGAGCAGAGACAGGAGGATCTCTAGAACTGCCAGCCTGGCTAACCAGTAGTGAGTTCTGAGTTCAGTGGGAGACTCTGCCTCAAGGGAATAAAGTAGACTGGGATACAGCAGGAGCCTCTGATGGCCTCTGTGCACACAGTGACCCACACACCTGCAAGATGCATGTGTGAACACCCCCCTACACACACATACTGCACACACATACCGCAAACATACATACACCACATACCCATACCACACAGACATATACATACGCCATACACATATACCATACCCACGCATCATATACACACATATACACACATGCATCACACACACATAACACATACACACACACACCCCACACACTTATACACACACACCATACACATATACATACACCACACATGTACCACGCACACTATTCAAACATCCAGTATGTACCAGCCAGATGCTAGACGGCAACCTCTGGAGGCTTCTGTTCCTAACCTGTGAAATGGGGATGATGACTCGCACCTTGCAAAGGTCGTCCGTAAGCCTGTGTGTGAGACTGAACTTCTTGGGTCTGAGGCTCTAACTCAGTCGGCAGAGCACTCGTCCACTGTGTTAATTTCTTGTAGCCGTGACAAAATACCCTTACAGAAGCAACGGAAGGAAAGGCTTTATTTAGTTTCACTAGTCTGGGCACAGGCTATCATGACAGGGAGACATAGTTACAGGGCTGTAAGGCAGTTATTGTGTGTGCACATGCACTCACACGCACACATAGACACACAAGCATGCATGCACGCACGCACACACAGACCACCATCACCACCATCACCACCACCACCATCACACCACACATGTACAGCCCTCAGTTAAGGTGGGCCTCTTAATACCACAACTGACCCTATGTAGGCAGGCATACCCATAGGCTAACAGAATTCTGATAATCCTTCTCAGACATTCCTGGAAGCTTAACTCCTGGATAATCCTTGTCTCAAGAAACTCAGGCTGGGGATTTAGCTCAGTGGTAGAGCGCTTGCCTAGGAAGCGCAAGGCCCTGGGTTCGGTCCCCAGTTCGGAAAAAAAAAAAAAAAAAAAAACTCAAAGCCCTGCATCCCAGCACTGCAGTGTAAGTGGCATGGTGACATACACCTCAGCTCTTGGGAGGAGTCACGAGCATCGGAAAATTCAAGGTCACCCTTAGCTTCACAGAGCGTTTAAGATCAGCCTGGGATATATATATATATATATATATATATATATATATATATTAAAAAGTCCTAGCACAGAAGAAATACTATTTAATGGTCATTTAACACATACAATACTTGCTATATCAAGATTATGTCGGCTTACTACGTTAAAAGACTCTCTTAAGATAGCTGAACACACAGAACTGGACGTACAGGGCAGACCCTGCACCTTTTTCTTAAGTTCTTCTGGTTTTGTCTCTTCTCCCCCTTGGATTTGATGCTTACATCGATTCTCCTGTGGCTGGAGACCAGCAGCCTGGGAGCTGCACGCTGATTGGTGTAGGTAGGAGTTCCTGATCTAAACACCAACTTGGGGACTGGGTCTCAGGAGGCAACAATACTGCTCCTGGGGCTGCCTGGGGACGTGAATGTAAGCATAATATTACCATTTGGTAACCCAGGGAGAACGGGGTGTCGGAAACAGGAAGAGATTCAATTATAGCCAAAATTCACGTACCATGCGTTAGAGCAGGTAACGTGGGCACAGGGCTCTCTCAGGGTGTAGGGGTCAGCCACTTGGAAGCACAGTGCCATCTCACAGGACTCTGTGGGACAGAGAGGTCCGAGATTTTGAATCTCAGTGTCACTCATATCTAACTGTCAAGTGTGGGACACACTTTCTTTGCCCACAAAACAGAGACATTTAAGCTCGGATGTTGTAAATGGTAACTCTGGAAGACATTTGTATGTTGCCAAGGTGCTCGGAAAACAGTATCTCCTATTTATTTTCTCTCTGGGTCCAAAGCCTGTAAGAGGAAATAACCGATCTACCTGTGTCACCAGACTAGGTTCCCGTACCACAGGTGCACAAACAGCTTCCAGAGGACAGTTGTGGGCATTCGCAATGATACCTATTACTTTGGTTAAGAGGCTACGTTTTAACTCTAGATTTCCATTAAAAAAAAAAAATAGCCAAATGGGCCTGGAAGTTCTTAAGGCTCAAAGCAGCTTTGATTCCCTCAAATGCTGTCATGATGACCTAATACCTTGCCGAATTTCTCTTGCACAGAAAGGAACAAATGCTTGATATTCATCTTCATTGTTTTCTGCGAGTAGGTTTCCTGTTATTTTTTTTTTTTCCTTCTGTCTGGGGGAAGGGAGTAAAGGAAACTTCCTGGTTAACCCCCTCCTGTAGGGAACATGCTTGAAAAAATAAACAGAAGGAGAGGGCAGAGCTTCTCATCAAAGTCTTACCAGCAGAAGTCAACTCTGCTATACTTAAGGACAGCCTTAGAATCCAGAAAGCCATTCAACTGCTCAAAGTGGCAGCTGGGCAGAGCACCAGGACAGATAGACCTCAGAGGAACACAAGGACAGAGACCTTCTAGGAGGAGGGTCCTTCACCTGCTCATATTCTGTAAGATAGGAAGTCAGCGAAGTGATTGCAATCTGTTTGGGAATATGTGGAGAATTAAGAGAAGCCACCGTTTAGAGAAGAGACATCAAAAAAGGCTTAAAAAGTAGGAGTTTCTCGTCTTAGTCCTGAAGCACTGTTTTAGGAAACCGACCTCCAAACACAAAGGAGAAAGGAGAGCACTCCAGGTAGAGGAATTTATGGGAGCAAAGGGCAGATCCTAGAGAGGGGCACATATGGAGCAGCTAAGAGGGTCCACCAAGATGGGGGAATGTCCTTAGGTCCTTACCACCACTTTCCACTCGGCAATTGTAGTCAATACGTTCCCGCCTTGGCTTCTCTAATAGACTGCTAACTGTAAGTCAAATTCATCTTTTCCTTACCCATTTGTTTTTGGTTAATGTTTTACCACAGCCACAGTAGGTAAGCAACCAACGTATATCTTTGTTATTGTAAAAATATAAAAAATTAAAAAAAAAAGTATGGTTGTCTTTTACCTCACTTAGGTCCAGCACCACAGTGCCCTCAGTCAGCAAAGCGTCTCACCCGCTCTGCTCCATCCCCTATCACACTGCCAAAGGCCTCTCTCTGAGCCTGGCAGCCATCTCTCTACCTATCTAGTTCCCAAGGCAGGTTTCCATGCCAGAAACACACATCCCAACTCTGTGGCGACCGCACACTCCATTACACTTAAATATACACACACGAAAGAACACACAACACAATAACCTTTGGCCCAATTGGTGAGATATAATTGCCCACCTAAACATACAAAGCCCAGTACCATCCACCCCTTAAAGACATTTGTAACAACCTGCAAAGGTACAGCATGGAGTCTTTTTTTAGTTTTTTTTTTTTAGCATGGAGTCTTAATGTCACCTGCCATATTGTCCTGCCTCGGCTTCTCTCCCCCTCCTGTCTCTTCCTCCTTCTGTTCCAGTCTCCTCCTCTTCCTTCAAACTTCTCTCCCGCCCATCCTTCCTTCTCCTCCAATGACAGGCCTCCTTCTATCCTGTACCTGCCCCTCACCTGTATTTTACAAATTCAATGGGGAGAAGGTTCTGGTGAAGTCACTCGAGTCCTGAGTATGTGACTAGGCAGCTGTCCTTGGGGCAGTGGAATTAGCATCAAAATACAGATAACTTCAGGGCAAACCACTACATATCTTTTGTAAGGGAGGGACCAATTAGTTCATTAAAGGTAAATAGAAAATAGGTCATTAGAAAGAACTTAAGTGGTGAAAAGCAGGAGCGTGCACACACACCACATTTGGAGTTTTTGGCCAAGCATGGTGGTACATTTCTATAATCCTAGCAGAAGAATCAGGACTTCAAGGTCATTCACCAGGAGTTCAGGGTTATAGAAGAATACACAGCAAGTTTAAGGTTAGCCTAAGCCTCATGAAACCCTGCCTTTAATTTTTTTTTTTTTTTTTTTTTGCCAGATCGTGGTGGCACATGCCTTTAATCTCAGCATTTGGGAGGGAGAGGCAGGCAGGATCTCTGTGTGTTCTGCCTGTGAGTTCCAGGATAAGCAGGGCTACACAGAGAGAGTTTGAAGTCAAGCAGAGCATTCCAGGAGGAGCCTAGAGAAGTCAGATGGAATCAGTTAGCACGGAGAGAAGTTTTAAGTCAGAAGAGCTGAGTTGAACCATCCCGTGCAAGCTCAGAAAGAAGTAGAAAGGGTGAGCTTATTCAGCAGTAAGTCTCAGAGGCTGAAAGCATTCTAGGGGAAGGTTAGATCGTACAGAGAACAGAAGCTTCCAGGCTCAGACCTAGGTTAGCAGACTGATGCAGTAAGTCTTGGAGACAACAATTACATCAGGAGAATAAAGAGATACTTTTACATCCATGTATTTTCCGAAAGAACAGAGTGGTCATAAAGAGAAGGTAAAGATCTGGAAGGCACCATCTGAATTGTGCATTCAAATGTATCCCTCATCCAGATTGCCCTTCTGACATAATGTCCTGCTCACGCTTGTGTTGCTGCTGTAGCTTTAATCAAAACTACGAGATGACTAGGACATGCTGTCATGTTTCAGATGGTGCCATGAAAGTAAACTGCTCAAAATTTAAGACTTATGAGTCATGACAAAAGAAATGCAAGGAATGGTCTCTGACTGGTCCTTGGATTTTAAAGCAATTAGGACAATGGGACGAGATAAGATTTTGTAAACAATATTTCATTTAGGAGGTGTGTTAGGCTAACGCCAAGTATGGCCATGTTCTTGAGAGCAGATTGGACACGCTGAAGTACTTATGGTGGGGAATCATGATCTGAGATTACTCTTGGAGCCTAGGGATATAACTTAGTGGTAGTCCACATTTAGTATGTAAAAGTTCTTGGAGTTGATCCTCAGTGTGTGTGCATGCCCACATACACAGAGAGAGAGAGAGAGAGAGAGAGAGAGAGAGAGAGAGAGAAGAAGAAGGAGGAAGAGGAAGAGGGAGGAAGAGGGAGAGGGAGGAGGAGGAGGGAGGATGGAGGGAGGGAGAGAGGAGAGAAAGATTAAAAAACAAACAAATGTACATGTTAGAATACAAAAAATTAGGCATAAAAAGTGCTCTATAAATCTCAGATCTATGTATATGCAAGATAGCAAATGTGGCCCAGTTATACTTCACCATAAACAGTTAATGAATTTTGGTAAAGATACCATCATACCATTGTCTTAACTCTTCTCCAGTCTGAAGCTCCTGCTTGTTTCTGATGCTGGGGATGGAGCTTGGAGCCTTTCACACGCTCTGTACACTCCTGGCCATTGAGTGACACCCCAGCCATCTCTAGGGTGAAATTTTCAACATGGTAAGTTAGTAAAACAAACACACACACACACACACACACACACACACACACACACACACACATTTCTTTTCTTCCTCTAGTTTTCAGAACTAAGAGAAGTCTGTGATTAGGACAGAGTTTCCAGCGTTGTCTTGCTTCCTCATCTTCCCTGAGTCCTGTCTCTGAGCCTCTCCCACCCAAGGCGGGCCCCACTAGCTAACATTCACGTAGGAAGACTGAGGGGTCACCTCTCTCTCAATGCTATCAGCAGGATTCAGATCATCTAGCTCTCTTTCTCAAGGCCAATCCTTTCCATGCAGAAGTTACAAACGTTAGAGATAAAATGCTTGTCTAAAATATGTTTTTTAAAAAACAGGAAATTGTCTTAGCCGGACATTCAAAGCTCCATAGAATTCAAATCATAAGCTTTCAGGGGTCTTGACTCAGGGAAAACCAGGATTCTTGGCTTCAACACTGAAAGGAATTTCAGGACAGCCAGTTTGAGAAATAGAGTTGGTGATTTTATTAAGTATATTTTAATATAGGCATAAGCACGAAAGTTAAGAGAAAGAGAGACACTCAAAGACACAGAGAGAGTAAGGGAAAGTAAGATATCTCCAAGTGTAGGTACAGACCCTTCTAAAAAAGAGTAAGCCATTGCTCTAGTATTAGTCATATATATCCTTTCGGCTGCTAAGAAGCTCCCTTCTCCCTTCTGATAAAGAGATACTCAAGGTGACCCTAAGGTGCCTTGGGTGGAATTGTGCTTCAAGTGTTGCATACAGCCTTTGGTACACCCGTTTCCCTGTAAATAAGGTTTCTGGTGAGATTACTAGAAACCTGTAGGTTCACAGCCAGGAAGAGAAAAGGCCTTAGGCAGATGTTAATTTACCTGCAAAGGCTGTGTCTGGATTCCTCCCCTACCTTCTTAAGTATCAAGATTTTCCCCACCTTTCTTTCCTGACTCACTTCGACTCTCCAACATGGTCCTGGGTTCGTTCAGCCTCAGGGTGTTGCAAACCAGAGCTCTGAGTGGCTGCCTCCTCATGATTAAAGCCTTAGTTCAAACATTCCATCTTGGAGTCGCTGCTTGGAGCCTCCCTCTCCAAGGAAGCCTGCTTCCCAACGCGGCTCCCTCCGACATCCTGTTAGCCAGTTTGCCTTCTCCATACCACGGATCAATCACTATCTGACATGACCTTGCTCGTTGTTTTCAGATCGGCCCTTTGGCTTGGGGGTCTTCTCTACCTACCGTCCACGCTTCGGCAAGGAGCCCCGTCTATCCCGAGTTCGCGGTATCTCTAGGACGACATATTTGCTTAGTTAGGTGTTTATTTTTGCTGTGCTGGGGCTCTACCTCAGAGCTCTTTCCCGGGCTCTCTGCGTCAATCCTGTGTCTGTAATAAGAACTCCCGCATGTGACTGTGCGGTCAAGCCCTCGGTTGGTGAGAATCAAAGTGAGCTTCCCTTTGCAGGCTCCAGCAGTTCCTCAAACCAAACCAAACCAAACCAGACCAAACCAGACCAGACCAGACCAGACCAAACCCAAAAAGAGCAGAAAGTCTGCCTTTGGGAGTGAGGCTATGATGGTGAAACTGAGAGCTGTCCTCGCCCACCAGCTATTTCATGCCCATCCATACGCATTCCTAAAGCTAGATTTTTTTTTTATGATAAAGGTTTTTATTATTATTACTTCTTAAAGTTTGGAGACATAGAAGGTCAACCACCCTATGAAGTTAAAATCAGATTTGAGAGCAAAATATTTGCAGTATTTGGTGAGTGTTGATTTTATATTCTCACCTCTTTTGAACTAAAAGTCTCAGGAAGGGGTGGAGAGACAGTTCAGTAGTTAAGAGTACCTTCCTGGTTTCGTGGAAGACCTGAGTTCGAGTCCCGCTGGCCCACATGGGAGCCTCCCGTTGTCTGTAACTCCAGTTCCAGGGGAATCTGATGCCTCTGGCCTTCACAGGCACCAGGCTCAAACGTGGTCCACACACATACAAGCACTCGTATGCATAAAAGATTAAAATAAAATGAATCTTTTAAAAGAAGAATCAGAGCTAGATGGATAACTGGTACTTAAGAAATTAAGAAAAAAGTCAACTTGATTCTCTTTCTCTCTGCATTATTCCTATAAATCCAAAACCATTTACTTCGTCCTCAGAGGATAGCGGCTCACTCCAATCTTAGGAAGCGATTCTTCTTGCCAACATGCCTGCACAAGGTCTCCCACCATCAACAATGCCTGTGCGTCCTGGTGTGTGAAGGCTTCTTTTCAGCCAGGCAGGGTGGCACATGCCTGAGCTTCCACCATTGTCGGGCAGAGGCAGGAGGGCTGTGAGACCCGAGCTGGCCTAGGTTACACTGCAAACCTCTGCGGGGATGGGGCTGACAGGTGGGGGAAGAGCTTGCAAAATATAAAATTCCTACAAAGGAATGCATGAAACACACCATCTAATAAACAATTATATGGTCAACAGCCATGTGGAGGGAACAAAAGCCTACACCTAAGGGTAAACGTGGAATGCTGATCAGCCATGGAATATTGCTTAGAGATAATAAGTAGTCCTTAAAACACAGCAGGACTGGTAAGAAGGTTTTTCAGCTCAGGAATCGGGTGGCCAGTGACTGAGTCCTGGCTTAGCAGAGAACTGGAATAAAGGAGCAAGCCATTTGGAACCTTTGCCTTCCGATACCTAGAAGCGGGGAAATAGCAGTCCACACGTTCTGTGAAGGCCAAACTAGAAAACTCACGTTGCAGAAAGCACAGGGCCTGGCGGTGGTGGCGGTTGTTAATGATCCTTCCTGCCAAGCTCTAGCTCAGGTGCTGACAGGCATCCACTCAGCTCTCTGGTGTCGCCAGGGTCCCTCCCTCCCAGGAGGATCTTGCTTCACACAGAAGCATTGAGCAGCTCGTAGCTTACTCACCTAGAACAGGTCTCCTCTGAGAAGCTGTCCCACAGATTCTGCCATAAACATGTCCGAGGAAGCTGCCTTGTGCTGACAGGGTGCCGCCCTCCTTATTACCAGTTGGCCATAATAGAGGTCTTTCAAGCCAAGCCGGCAGCCACTCCAAGCTGAGGTGCCCTTAAACAAATACCAGACATTGAATTTGCTCGCTAGACTGGCACAGTGGAGTGGAAATATTTTAATCTCCCCTTCTTTTCTTCCCTCGATTTAAGCCTGGAAGAGGAATGTGCTCCCTTCATAATGGCAGTTGGCGAGCTTAGAGATGCAAATGGTGCTTGGAGGCACCTTGGCTTTGGGGATATGGACTAAGTATTACTCCATAACAGCTAATGTCTTCTCCACCAGAATGGTTTTAGGGAGATGACAGACAGCAATGACTTGTAACTTTATTGAGATGCGTTTGATTGTCTCCGAATACAGCATGCTTTTCCAAATCATAACAGGTTACTAATTTTATCTATTTTTATTTTTCATGCAATGTTGAGCATAGAGGGCCTCGTGAATAGTGGCGAGCACCCTCTATTCCTGATTTTCTCTCTACAAACCATATTTATTTATTTTCCCTGTGTGTTAATGCCCACATTCATGCCTGGGCTTGTGTGGCAGTCAGAGACCAACTTGTGGGAGTTGGTTCTCTCTTCTCACCGCGTGGGTCCCGAGGTTGGGGGCAAGTACCTTAACTCAGATACCTAGTAAGGTGCAGGCTATTATGAGCTACGAGAAGACCTGTCACCTCTCCCATCTCTGTTTTACTTTTTGACGGAGAGGCTCACTAGGTTACCTAGGCAGGCCTTGAATTCGTGATCATCTTGCCTCAGCCAGCCTCCAGAGCATCTGAAGAAGGTACTATTTATTATGACTCCAAATGTGGTGAAGGTTTTACTAAGGGGCAACACTGAGATCTGACAGGGTTTCTTTGTGTAGCCCTGGCTGTCCTGACCTCAGTTTGTAGGCCAGGCTGGCCTTGAACTCACAGGGATAATAAGCATGCCTCTGTCTCTGCCTCTGGAGAAGTGGGATTAAAGCTCTGCTCTTGGCTTTTTGGTGTTGTTGTTGTTTGGCCCTTGTTTTTAAATCTTAGTGATTTGAAAAAACAAATCTACTTACTGGTCCTCTAATTAAAAAAAAAAAAAACTTACGGGCTGGAGAGATGGCTCAGAGGTTAAGAGCACGGACTACTCTTCTAGAGGTCCTGAGTTCAATTCCCAGCAACCACATGGTGGCTCACAACCATCTGTAATGAGATCTGATGCCCTCTTCTGGTGTGTCTGAAGACAGCTGCAGCGTACTTATATATAATAAATCTAAAAAAAAAAAAAAGAGCTTTGTGCAGTGGCAGTATCATAATCAATGAGGTTTATCTGAGGCACGATTACTGCTAATTAAAAAAGAGAAAGGAAATTACTTTGCTACAAATTATGACGGCATTCTTTAGCATCCAACCTATTTTGTTTTAGTATCGAGGAATGATGTGCTTAAGGCTGGGTTTCTCTCTAGACACTTTAAATCACTACCTAGTCAGCACAATATTAACAGCGGGGGATGGGGTGGGGGATGGGGGACACACGGGTTTAGACCACAGTACGCAGTATCTTAACAGAAAACACAGGAGGCTGACATTTTTCACAATGAAAAAATGATCACCTGTCGCCAGTTCCCTATGGCTCTGCCTATTTTCTTAAATTCTGCATTCACAGTAAGTAGTCACTAGAAGGCTGCTCTGCCATTGCTCTGAGCAGGGTAAGCACTTAGGATAGTTACTGGCTGGGAATGTAGCTCAGTGGCAGAGCACGGGCTTGAGCGTGCACAAGGCACACACTGGGAGAACTGGGGGAGGAGGAAGAGGAGGAAGAGGAAGAAGGGAGGGGAACGCAGGGAAAGAGGATGACGAAGAGGAAGAAGTCACCTTCTTGACAGAGTGATGTGCACAAGTACATAGGAGGGCGTGGTGCACCTGTAATACGGCACTGGGAAGACGGAGGCAGGAGGACTGTAAATTAGAATGACTAAGTTTCCTTCAGATGTAAGGTGCCTTTCTGTCCAAGTTTAGGGTGGGACTAGGAAAAAATATTATATGCATATTACCATCTTGAAGTGGCAAAAAATGTTTACTCGAACGCTTACTCAAGAGTTTTGAAAATGTATGTTCACACTAAAACTTACACGTGAGTTTTCGCAAATAGTAGTCTTTATAATAGCCCAGAAGTAGAAACAACCTCGATTTCCAACAACTGGTAAAAGGATAAATAAAATGTGGTATAACCATGCAGTGAAAGATTGGTCATTAAAAAAAAGTAAGGTACTGAAAACATGGGCCAACATGGATGAACCATGAAGAGAGCATGCAAAGTGACAGCCAGATGCTGAATTCATGAATGGTATTACCCACTCATATAAAATGACCAGAATAGGCAAGTCAACAAAGATAGAAAATACACTAATAAGTCCGGCAGTAGTGGTGCCTGCCTTTAATCCTAGCACTTGGGAGAGTGAGGCAGGTGGATGGATTCCTGTGAGTTTGAGGCCAGTCTGGTCTACAAAGTGAGTTCCAGGGCAGCCAAGGCTGTTCCAGAGAAACCTTAGGGGTTGGGGAAAAGAAAGAAAGAAAAAAAAAACTCAGGGCTGGAAACAGAAAACGACTATTAATACCCATTGGGTTTCAGATGAAAATGTTCTGGAATTAGAATACGATGGCAAAAGTTATACAACCTTGTGACTGCTCGAAATATTAAATGCACACTTTATTTTAAAATATTTTAATTAAAAATTTTATTTTAAGTGTATGGGTAATTTGCTTGCGTGGATTGTCTATGTACCACTCCCGAGGAAGCCACACATGTATTGTGTGCCTATTCCTGAGGAGGCCAGAAGGTGTCATACTCCCCAGAACTGGAGTTACATCTGATTATGAGCCACCATGTGGTGCTGGAAATTGAACAGGGTCCTGTAGAAGAGCGGCCACTGCGTTTAGCCTCAAGCTATCTCTCCAGCCCCTGACAGAACACTTTGGTGTGTGAACTAAGGATGGAACCCTAGGGCTTCAAGCATGGCAGGCAGGTGTTCTGGGGACAAGATGCACCCCAAGTCAATCTATATTTATTTATCTTTAAATAGGAAAAATAATACCACCACCAACACCACCAAACCTTCTATGAGACCCTCTTCAGAACAGGGCAAAATACATGATAATATAATATTTAGGTGTTTACAAAAATGTTTCCTTGTATAATTATAATCTGAGGTGGAATGTTTGGAAATATTAGCAATCTGACAGCTGACGTTAAGAGGATTAACCCGTCTTCCTTAGGGTTAATATCAATTTATTCTGCATCAATCAAAAACTATAGTCACATTAAAGTAATTATAGTAATGACTTCATGAAAAATTACTAATGAGATTAACGATCTATTAAGGCTGTCATTTAAATCTTTACTTCCAGAAGTACTGAATTGCGCTTTAAGGTTTAATGCAAAGGAGACCACACCTGTAGTTACTAAAAGGTAGACCGGAGCAGGGGAGAGATCAGAAATGTATTAGCAATGCAGACATTCAGGATTGGAACACAAAAGCAGGGCTTACGAAATTTAAATTCTCATCTTAGGTGCAGATAGTTAACTTACAAGAACTAAAATCTCTGTATGTCAAGTACAATTAAAAAGAAATACAACACACGCACACATGCACATCTACAACAACAGGGTATAGGCAGAGTAAAAAAATACAGCCCTTAGCAACCAGAATTGAGTTTGTTTTTTTGAGCCAAAAAAGAATGCCGAAACGGTTTTAAATCTCTTCAGAGTAGCCTCGATCACATCATAGTTACATTTAGTGCCTGCGTGAACGAGGACTTTGCACACATCTACAGTAACCTCCTTCCATTTTTTTTTCTTTTTTTTTCGGAGCTGGGGGACCGAACCCAGAGCCTTTCGCTTGCAAGGCAAGCGCTCTACCACTGAGCTAAACCCCCAACCCCATCTCCCTTCATTTTAAACGAGCCCAGAGGATAGTCTTTTCCTGAATCCTCTGATTCGGAAGGTGCTAGTAATGAGCCAGCACTTCTGGAAAAATGCCCACTCTTTTTCGCTGGAACAAGCATTTGGATACTGCTTTCCCTCAAACATTTAATCAAACCTGGCAGCAGAGCACAGTAGGGAGAGGACTCAGTTTTTCTTATCAGCCTCCTGGCGCCCTTGGACCCTCTCTAGTAGTACTACAGCTTCCTCTCGACCTGACTCTCCCTCTCCCGGAACCCACAACACCCCCACAGGGGACCTGAAGCAGGCGGATCTCTGAGCACACCCAAAATGGTCTGGGATCACCCCCTTGCTTCCACGATCCTGGGACACCCCCTTCTCCAGCCAAAGTCGGCGCTGTTCCTTTAACTCTGCTAGCTCCGGGTGGTGAGCCCTGCCCGGTGCTCCCGCCTCCTCCTCCGCCGCTCCCTCCCCCTCCCATCGGAGTTTCAGGTGAATGGGTCACCGAGGGAGGAGGCCGGCCACGCCACACCTCGTCGCCTGTGCCCACCTCCCGGCCCTTCTTTCCTTAGACGACAGCGGTGGAGTTGCGGGAGAGAGATCCAGAGCCTGGAGCAACGCGGCTAGGGGCGCAGCAGGTGAGTCCCTAAGGCGCACGGCCCCGGGCGGGTTCCGCCTGAAATTGGTGCGCATGCCCGGGGTCAGGGGGTGGGGGAGGCGGAGGACGGTCCTCCCTGCTCAGTTGAGCCGTGGGCTGGCGTCGCGGGCGGCAGCAGGTGCACCGGCAGGTGAGCACCCCGGGGTTCCGGCCGCCCAAGTGGGTGCGAGGCAGGTGCGGTGCCCCGGGTCCTCCAGGGCGACGCGCCGGGGCTGGGAGGCGAGGCGCGGGGAGGGCGCGCGGAGCTAGTTTCGGTGGCAGTTTCGCCCTGGACTCGGCTCTCACGGAAACCGGAGAAGCGCGTGTTCCTGAGCGCAGCGTGGGAGCATTTGGGGGCTCTCTCTCTTTCTCTGTCTTCTAGGACTCGCGGGCGAAACCTTCTCCACCAGAAATGCCCGAGCAACTTTATGCTTTTACCCAGGCGGGAGTCTCGGGGGGCGGATCCAGCGCTCAACTAGGGCGCTGGAGATCTGTGAGCTACTTGGGGTCTCCAGTTAGGGCTGGAGCTGGGCGACGCAGGGCGACACAGATCCCTGTGGCCCTCATGGTTTCCGCTCCTTTGGGTAATTCATCCCAGGAGAGGAGACCGGGGGTCCTCTGCTGTGTCCTCGGAGACTTGGAGTATGTTACCATGGCTATTTGGAACAGGGGGCGGTGCGTGCGCCCTTGTTGATTTCAGCTCTCGGGTGTTCTTTTCGAATGAGGCTGGATTTCGAGGGAAGCTGTTCCCGCGATGGAGTCTCATCCGTGACCGCGGGCCGGGGACCTGCCCCGGGGCAGGACCTGCTCTGCTGCCCGGCTCTGGCCCGGCTGCTCCGGAGCGCGGAGCTTCCGTGGGGCGCACAGTTTCGGGGATCCGCAGCCTGCACAGGCCGTCCACTTTGCAGAGGTCCCGGGCAAAGTCGGCCCCGCGAGTCTAGCAGCGAGTGGCCTGCCTCGGAGGAAGTATGCAGGGACAAGTGGGTGGGGACCAAAATGGCCTCTGCATCTTGGCCCTGAAA
This sequence comes from Rattus rattus, assembly GCF_011064425.1. Lineage (NCBI taxonomy): Eukaryota > Metazoa > Chordata > Mammalia > Rodentia > Muridae > Rattus > Rattus rattus. Next base: position 157,948,700 of record NC_046156.1, on the reverse strand, counting down.
CAACTCTGAGCCCCTTTCGTCCCAGGTGGAGTGACTGAACGCCAGCGGGAGCGGAGGTATCCTCGGGCCTGCCCGGGGCTCAACGGGCAAACTGCCACTTAGGGGAATTACCTGGGGCGGGGAGGAGGCAGCTTTCCAGGGAGGTTCGCTTACAACTGGTGTGTTATTGGGATCACCGGAGGGCTGGAGAGATGGCTCAGCGGTTAAGAGCACCCGACTGCTTTTCCAGAGGTCATGAGTTCAATTCCCAGCAAGAGAGATGCTTTCTGTGGTTTGGTTCGTTGTTCGTGCGTTGTTCAAGTACACATCCCTGAGTATAACAGTAGTTCCTTTGCACCGTATGTATAAATCTTAAATTTACACTGTTGGTGTAAAACTGTTGGTGGTTTTCTTTGGGTTTATCTGGTTGTTGGCCCTTCCTTTGTTAGGCAATGGGGTGGCGAGGTTAGCCAGTTTGATTTAGGCGGGGAAGGGGTTACTCCCTCCTTTTTCCCGCAGCTTCCAGGCAATTTAGGAAGAGGCCATACCTCCTTGTATGAGCATCTTTGTTAAAGGTAAATCCTACCAGAACTCTATTTTAAAGGTTGGGGGAAGGGGAGGTAGCCTAAGGTTGGAATCTCAGCAAAGTTTCAAAAATCTACAATAGGCAGGACACGGAAAATTTAAGCCAACTAATAAGAGTCGTTAACTGTAGAGAACGTCAGAGAAAATACCTACTGTAGCGAGCCCAGGGAATTGTCAGACCATTTGTGTCACTTCCACCTGTAAAATGGAGATTACTGTGTATCATTTGCACATTGAGCAATTCTGCACATTGGGAAATACAATTCAGGGCTCTGCTCTTACAGCTGAGTTACGTTCTCTCAACCCCCCCACCCCCACAAGCAAACTCATATTTTCTTTCTTTCTTTTTCTTTTCTTTTTTTTTCCCCCCGGAGCTGGGGACGAACCCAGGGCTTGCTAGGCAAGCGCTCTACCACTGAGCTAAATCCCCAACCCCAGCAAACTCGTATTTTGGATTTCAGTCTTTCTTGGCTATTGTTTGGAGCACCAAGGCTTGTTTGTTTGTTTTATTTTGTGTTTGTTTTGTTTTCTTGCGTCTTGTAGTTTGGGATAGGATCTTTTATTCTGCTTTTCTAAGAAGCTAGAAGTTCCGCCTGTGTTGTTGACTTTCCCCCTTCCATCACATATATAGTAAGCATAGACTTTGGCTGACCCCAATCTGATACATTTACTGTTAATTTGTGTAGTTTAAGATCTTCATGGCCGGACTCAAATCCCAGCTCATTAGCATCATGGAGCATCACCCTTATTAACTGAGTATATGATGCTAAGGGCCAGCAGAGTGACCAGGGAAGGTGATGGTCACGTCATATGTGAGTGTTTGTGGAGCTCTCGTGTTCCACCTGGGGTGGAGATGGTGAAGTCTGAGGTCAGGTGTGGAAGAGAATTACTGAGTGGTCTGGAGACCCTGCTGAGGCTATGTTTGAACAGTGAATTGAACTTGGTGGATGTAATTGGCAACATCAAGATCCTCATTGGGAGGCGGAGCATAATGTCTCAAACTGTGGGAGGCAGAGGATCTCACAGATGGATTTCTGTGAGTTCAAGGTCAGTTTGGTCTACAACGTGAGTTCCAGAACAGCTACAGCTCCATAAGGAGATCCTGTCTCAAAAAGAAAAGCTGTAGTTTGGAGGTTGGCGAGATGACTCGGTGGTTAAGAATATATGCTGCTGGGGCTGGAGAGATGGCTCAGTGGTTAAGAGCACCGACTGCTCTTCCAGAGGTCCCGAGTTCAATTCCCAGCAACCACATGGTGGCTCACGACCATGTGTAATGGGATCCAATGCCCTCTTCTGGTGTGTCTGAAGACAGCTACAGAACTCATATAAAATAAATAAATAAATGAATCTTTTAAAAATATAATATATATATGCTGCTCTTCTAGAGGGCCTGGGTTCAATTCCCAGTAACCATGCCCAGCAGCCCACAGCTGCCTGTAACTGGGAGATGGCTTAGTGGGTAAAGCACTCGCCAGCAGGCCTGAGGACTGGATGAACCCCGCACGGAGGGAAAAAAAACACCAAGGGTTGCCTCTTCCTCACATACCCTGAGACTCGAGTGCAGATCAATTAACACAAATGAAAAGGCCGTCTTTGGAAGCTGGGACTCAGTGGCACAGTGCTTGATTAGCACGCATAATGTCCAAGGTTCGGTTTGGGGGAGGGAGGGGGAGTTCTACCTGGGGTTTCTTCATTCTAGAGAGAGATTTTTTTTTTTTAGAGATTTGTTTTAAGTCTTACTTTATGTGTCTGAATGTTTTGCCTGTGTGCATATATGTGCATGCACGTCTGTGCCTCTTATTGGATTACTGACACCGGAGTTAATGGTTGCGAGCCACTATGTGAGGGCTGGAAATTGAACCCTGCTCTTCTTCGAGAGCATCGAGTGATTTTAAACTTGGAGCCATCTCTCCAGTCCCTAGAGAGAAACTCTTTATGTTTTATTGTTGTCGTTTTTTGAGACAAGATCTCTCTGTTTACGTGGCTCCAGCAGTCCTGGAACTTGGCTATGAAGCCAGCCTGTCTCTCACTCACAGAGAGATCCACCTGCCTCTGGGATTAAAGGTATAAGCAGTTATGTGCAACTATACTTAGCTTTAAACACAACACACACACACACACACACACACACACACACACCCCACACTTGGCTAGAAATGGGAGGTTTTCTGTGTAACATGTTTTGTAAGGAACTGTTGGAGTTCCTTTTCCTCCTTCCGCTACTGACCTAGCTGTGTGTCTCTGGCCCTGCTAATCTTTTTGCTCTGCTGATGAAAGTGGCCAATGGGCCCCTTAGACCAGATCCTAGAGGTCTTTTCACTCCTCACTTCCGCGTTCTTTCAGCAAGTGCTGCTAGGCCCTACTCTTTAGCTGTTGGCAGTGAATGAAGCCTTGTCCTAGACTTAGGGACCTTGAAGCACCATCTCTTAAAATACTAAGTAACTTCTGCTTGAGCCAGGAACTCAAATGGTTATTGGTTATTCTTGGAGGGGGTGGAGTCAGGGCCAAGGAGGGGAAACTTCCCAACTTTGAGATGAAATCCGACCCCGTGGTTTTGTGTGTTTTGTTTTGTTTTTGTTTTGAACCATTTCTAGGACTACAAAGACGTTCTTAAAATATTTTCAGGGCTTTTAGGGTAGCCTAGAAGGACATTAAAAGATGGCTAGTTCTCCAAGTCAAGTTCTCCAGGACAAGCATTTCCTGTTTTGCAATTATTTTTTCTAAAAATAATGTTCTAAAAACATTTTGTTTTGATTTTTTCTTTTTTTTTTTTTTCAAGATCCCGAACTCCGGGATCTGTACCTAGGGTGGAACCTGGTGCACTCATTCAGGTTTTTTTCTTCTTTCCGTGTTCAGTTCCGTGTTCCTTTCAGGTTCAGTGTTGGGGATGGAATCCAAGGCCCACTGAGCATTCCTAGATACGAACGCTATTTCTGAATGTTCTCTTAAGATTTAGATCCCCTTTGCTAAAATTCTTACCAAAGGAAATGCACTTTTTGGCAGGGATGGGGAATGCGCCTCTAAGAACACCTAATGAACACTGCCGGGCCGGGTCCCCTTTATCCCGAATAGTCATATGGACGTTGATGAATTAAGCGGATTACTCATTTTTCCAGATCACCCCCACCAGTCTTAGTCCTTCAGTTTTCAGGGAGCAGGCGTGGCGAATCCTTTGTGCTTCTGTCTTTATTTGTTGCTTCTGGGTTTTGAACTCAGGGCCTTATGATTGCCTGCCACTGAGCTAGCTGTACCAGAAGCCAGGAGTGTGCATTTTTTTTTTTTTTTTTGGAGCTGGGGACCGAACCCAGGGCCTTGCCCCTAGGTAAAGCGCTCTACCACTGAGCTAAATCCCCCAGCAGGAGTGTGCATTTCTAAATGACTTATTCCTGCTTTCAAACACCGCAGCACCTGAGCACTTACCTCGCTCACCTTTCCGGTAACCACTTCAGGTAGGAATGCATTTGCTTCTTTTCTTTTTTTTTTTTTTTTTTTTTTTTTTTTTTTTTTTTTTTTTTTTTCGAGCTGGGGACCGAACCCAGGGCCTTGTGCTTCCAAGGTCTACCACTGAGCCAAATCTTTACCCCCCTGCCAAGGTCCCGTCATTACTACTTTTGACAGAGTCGTTAAGTCACGGTAGCCCAGAGAACCTGAAAGGTGTGTGAGCTCGTAAACAGGGCGGATGGAACAAACACGTTTCTTCAAACACAATTTGATCTTGCCGAGACCTTGCACGTTCTAGATGGATTCCTAGCCCTTGGGTTATTAGTTATTCTTTCCAGTGTTTGGTCAGCTGCAAATCTGGATAACCTTGTCTGCGGTGACCACTGCAGACCTCACTCCAGGTGAACATGAATGCTCCATTCTTTGTGCTAATTAATTAGATGCTGTTATTTGACTACTTGGGAATCTGCCCAATGCTTCAGTTGTCCTCCAGATTCACTGGATTCCTTCTCTGTGCTCTTGGCCTGGTAACCTCAGAAGAGGAACCAAGGTGTGGCAGGAGCTGTTAAAGTCTGCTACGGGAGGAAACGTGACCACCAAGCCACCTCTCCAGCCGTAATCTAGTTTTTAATAACTGATTCTGAGTCTGGAATTAGGGGATAGTCAGCATTACCCACCCCCTCCTGCTTCTCTCCCTCCTCTTCTTCCTCCTCCTCCTCTTTCTCCTGCCCCCCTTCTTTTTTGAGTCAGGGTCTTACTGTATAAACTTAGCTGCCCTAAAAATTGTTCTGAACCAGGCTATCCTTAAACTCATGGATTTTTCTCCTGCCTCTGTCTCCTGAGTGTCAAGATTAAAGGTGGACACCACCACACCTGGTTTGCCTTTTGTATGAAAAAAAAAAAAAGTTTATGGGCTGTAGAGATGGCTCAGAGGTGAAGAGCACTGACTGCTCTTCCAGAGGTCCTGAGTTCAATTCCCAGAAACCACGTGGTGGCTCACAGCCATCTGTAATGGGATCTGATGCCCTCTTCTGGTGTGTCTGAAGACAGCGACAGTGTGCTCATGTACAAATATAAATAAATAGAATCTTTAAAAAAAGGTTTATATACTAATGTGTAGATGTGTGTGGTAAAACATGCGCTGTGCACCATGGGCATGCAGGTACCTGAAGAAGCCAGAGACTGTCCGATGCCTGCGACTAGAATTATTGCCCTTGTTGCTTGGTGCCAGTGTTGGGAACCAAACCCCCGTCCTTTGTAAGAACAGTGAGCGCTGTACGTGGCTGAGCCCTCTCTCTAGCCCCTGGCACTGTAAGGTGGACTCAGACTCTAGGCAGCCCTACTGCCTCAACCTCCAAGTACCAGGTCAACTCACTGTGTGGCCCACACAGGCCTTGGCCTCATGGAAATCCTCCTGCGTCAGCCTCCCAAGTGCTGGACTTTCAGAGTGGTGTGCACCATGGTGGACGGGCTTTGGGAATGGTCTCGAGTGACTGAGTCATAGGTGTAGAAGGTCTGAGATTCCTTAAGTTCAATATTGTCGCTGTTTGACACTCAGTCTCAGAAATGAGGTCTCACATTCAATAGTGTTTACAGTTTCTACTTAATGTTCTTTTTCCAAGCATCGTTTAGGAAGCCATCTTGACTCTTGTCTCTCACAGCCCCACGTGGGTTTACATCACTCATGTTTGTATTTAACATGAGGTGAAGAAACTGACAGTGCGCTAGTCACAGGGCTGCATACACTGGGGATTTATACCTTTGTTGGACATTGGTGATGTAAAAGCTGAGTTTTTCCTCCTGGCCCCACGGCCCCAGAATAATAATTCTGAGACTCAAAATACATTTACAAACACCTTTCCAGTAAGCTCTGCTTGGATCTCCTATTAGATCATAACTTGATATCCCATTTATTCTAATCTAGTTATGCCACGTGGCTGGTTATATCTACTCAGCTCCCATCTTCTGTCCTCCTGGCCTCCTCCCTGCCTTGACTCTCTCCCAGCATTCCATCTTCCTGCCTGATGTCCCGCCTTCTGTTTTCCTGCTTTCAGGCCAATCAGCATTTTATCGACAGATGCTGCATCCTATAGTACACAAGAGATTTTTCTTTACCTGGGAAAGTGGTTTTAAAAAACAAATGACCACCAGGAAGTACCTTAGTTGGTTCCTGGCCCATTACTATCTTGCAGTGTACCTCAAGAACCACTTGTCTTAAAAACGTTGATGGGCTGGGATTTAGCTCAGCGGTAGGCTTAAAAAAAGGCCCTGATGCTTCCAAAAAAAAAAAAAAAAAAAGTGGTGCCGCAGGCCTTTAATCCCAGCACGGGGGTGGGGAGTAGGGGGTGAGGAGGTGAGTTATGGGGGGGAAGCGTGGGGGGGAGATGGGCAGAGTTTCAGGCCAGCCTGGATGACAGAGTTGCCAGAGCTACATAGAGAAGCCCTGGCTTGAAAAACAAACAAAACAAAACCCACAAAATGAGAAGTTATCTTTGCTCGGTATTTGTGTTGATACTACCTGGACTTTTGTTTTTTGAGGTTTTTATCTAATACACAGAGTCCTCTTCTGAGATTTGGAATCAACTATTTAATGATGTGGAAGAGAATTACTGTGTAGTTTGCACATCACATATTAAAAGTCTAAATTGATTTAATGGAGCGGTGCAGAATTGGACAGACTTTATTTGAAAGCGAAAACAAATTTCGATTTAATGTACTCAGATCCTAGACCTTGCTCCAGTGTCTCTTGGAGGTGACACTTTGTTAAATTGTCCCGGTAGTTTTTCATTGCCTTCAGCCTGAAAGCACACGGGGGGAGGGGGGGGTTGCAGGCAGTGTCCATGATCCAATCTGATTCATGTAAATGTTGAGCAAATATTTGCACATCTACCTTGTGCCAGGTGCTGTTTTAATCAATGAACAACATGCAAAACCTCCTGTTCACATGAAGTTTACCTAGTGGAGCTAAAGTTCTCTTCCTTGCTAATCAGTTACTAGTGTTGCCTGGAAAGAAGTTACTGCTGCTTGCGTATACTTTACCTGAGGGGCAGGAAGTGCTCAAAGCTGTAAGACAGTGTACATTCGTCGTTCATTCACTTGCTAATTCGTTTATTCCTTTGGTCTTTCCATCTTCCTTTCATTTATCTTCTGTACACATTTGTGTGCACACCATGGCCTGTGTGTGTGGGTCCGAGGACAACTCAAAGGTGTTGTTTCCCCCTCCCTTCATACTGTAGGTTCTGGGGATTGAACTCAGTTCCTCATCCTTGGCGGCAAGTCCCTTTACCTGCTGAGCCATGTCATAGGCCCTTTCTTGGCTTTTCTAACACTGGATTTTCTAGAATAAACTCTAGCTTTTAGTTCTCACCGGTTAGTATATTTCCAAAAGATCTCTTAGGTGCCAAGGAGTCACCTTGGACCAAGGCAGATCATGTCCAGATTCGCTGCTTCATGGACGTTAACACCAGTTGTCCACTGCAGGAAAGCTAGTATATGAAATGAAATTCACCTAAAGCCTCTGATAGTGGAGAGGACAGGAAATAGGGGGCAGGTCGCATCTCAGTGGCTCTCTGGCTTTGATGCATGTTACTTCCTGTGTCTTTCTGGTCCTTTCTGGGTTTGTAAAGTCGATAAGCAAGGTGATTTGAGTGTGAATTGGAATTTTATGGAGAGTAGCTGGCTCAGGGGTAGATGCCCAGTGCTGTTGCTCTCCTCAGCCTGTGCCTCATTACTTCAGGGGCTTCGCCGATGCAGCTCCTAGGTGCCCTCTTTTGCCTCTTCATGGTCCTAACTCAGTCACACTTCTGCTGCTGAGAGGAGAAACTCTCACCAGACTTTCAAAGCACTTTGTACTCTCAGTATAGTCTTTGTTTTAATAGGTTACCATGTCCCTATATGGCTTCCTCTCTGACCCATAAATGAGCCCCAGCCCCATGCATACTAGCACTTAGCCAGCCTGGATGCCCGTCCTTCCTTCCAACGCACTGCTAGCTAATGTTCTTCATCTTCATGGCTTCCCAACTTATCCCTTGCCACTCTTGGTCACGTCGTTCTGCCTGAAGTACGTAGTAGTAAGTACGTAGTAAGTAGTAGTAATAGTAGTAATAGTAGTAGTGGTAGTAGTAGGTGTGTGTGTGTGTGTGTGTGTGTGCGTATGTGTGTGCGTATGTGTATGTGTGTGTGTGTGTGTGTGTGTGTGTGTATCTCATGCTTCCACAGGCTCCTCTGTGCAGGGGTCCTCGTTAATAAGTATGTGTTGACGGAATAAAATGCCCTTTGAGGTATTCAGAGAATTCTAGAACGAAAATACTCCGCTTTTCACTCAGGAAAGAACTTTTTGATGCCTGTTTCACGTTTTTCCTTTTTTGTAAAGATGACATTTTTGGAGAACTGGAGAACCGGATAAAAGAATGAGATGGGTTGAAATCTCACCATCCACATCTACATTTTGCAATCACTTTTAGTAAGGACGTGCTTTTTAAATTAGGGTATGCTTTAGTTAGCTCTGAAGGACCGACAGGTGCTAGGCTCCAGTGCCTTCTCATCCTACACGAGCATTTAGAGGCAATAGGAAACTATTTATTTTCCTTTTAGTTCTGAGAATTGAATCTAGAACCCTGGACATTGTAGGCAAGTGTTCCACTACGAATCGTCAGCTTTTTGTTTTGATTTTGAGAAAGGGTCTTACTGTGGTGCCTAGGTTGGTCTCTAGCTCCAAATCATTTTGCCCCAGCTTCCTGAGGAGCTGGAATTTCTGGTATATATCATTGTAGCTGGTATTAAAACTTTTGTTCTTTGTTTCTTTTTTTTTTTTTTTAAATTTAAGGGGCTGGAGAGATAGAGGGCTCAGTGGTTAAGAGCACTGGCTGCTCTTTCAGAGGACCCAGATTCAATTCCCAGCACCCACATGGCAACTCAGAACTGTCTATAACTCCAGTTCCAAGGCATCTGACACCATCACTCACACACACAAACACACACACACACACACACACACACACACACACACACACACCATACACGAAGGCAAAACTACCAGTGAACATAAAATAGAAGTAAATCATTAATCTGTGTTGTCCTGCCCACCCCCCACGATAGTGGCTCATGCCTTTAATTCCAGCACTTGGGAAGCAGAGGCAGGCAGATTTTTAATTCAAGGCCAACCTGGTCTACAGATTGAGTTCTGGGACAGCCAGGGCTGCACAGAAACCCTGTCTCAAACCAACAACAACAAGAAAATAAACAAATGAATAATTAAATAAATATATAAAATATTTAAAAATTGTTTAAAAATTTAAACATCTGTGTATATGTGTGTATGTGTCTGTATATGTGCATGGCACACATATGACGTTGAGAGAACATATGACAACATATGAAGTTGGAGTTCTTCCCTTTCAACCTCTGTGTTCCAGGGATTGAACTCAGGTCATCAGACTTGGTGACAGACACCCTCCCTACAGTGCCATTTTGCTGATCCCAAATAGTTAATTTTATGAATAAATCCTTCCCTCTCTTCTCCCTTTTTTTTTCTTTTTGAAACAAGATCTCATGCTAACCTCGAATTTATTTGTTTTTCTTTGTGTGCTTTTGTTCTTAGTATTGGCTATTTATTGTTTCCCCCTCTGTGTGATGGAAGGAGGTGAGGTTGTCGTTACTGTAACTCAGAATTACAAGTTGAAAGACACCTGTGTGCCAGGGCCATGCACAGTGTGGTGCTGGTCCCAGGAGAAATGCTAGATTTTCTGTGCGTAAGGAATTGACGGGTTGTTACGTACAGTGGTGTTGGAGTGAGTGGGCGTTTGGAGATTGGAGTCTCACATTTCTCTGCTGTGAACTCCTCTGCCTCAGTAGCGATTTCACTGTCCTACTTTTGTTGCTCAGGTCTGCTTGTCTTGGGAGCCTTGACATCTTGTTCATCATAAAGATCAGGTGACCAGTGACATCAGCCATGTCTGTGAGGCCTTTTGAGAGTCCACCTCCTTACAGGCCGGATGAATTGTAAGTAAATAAAGATTCCTTTGCTCTTTTCTCTTTTTTTTTTTTTTTTTTTTTTTTTTTTTTTTTTTTTCTTTTTTTTTTTGAGAGCTGGGACTGAACCCAGGGCCTTGCGCTTCCTAGGCAAGCGCCTACCACTTTCCCCAACCCCTTTGCTCTTTTTCTTATATTTTGGTTGTGAGCCTAGCATTTAATGGCTGAGCCGTCTCTCCAGGCCTCTTTCCTCCTGGGGTCTGTTGCATGTAAAAGAAACTTCTATCCATTAAGTATTTGTTTTTAGAAATTAAGCCAAGGGGGTAGGGCTGTTGTTCATCAGCAGAGCCCTAGACCCTTCCCCAGTTCTGGAACCCCACCTCCCTCCGACCCAAACACACCCCCCAACACTACCTGGCACTTACGGCCTGGAACATGGCCCAGTTAGTAGCGTGTTTGCCTAGCATGCATGAAGCTGCCTCCCTGAGTTTGATCTGTAGTGTACCACATAAGCCATACCTTACTCCCAGCGTTTGGGAGGTGGAGGCAGGAGAATCATGAAGTCAGCTGTATAAGGAGACTGAAGCCAACCACAGGAGATCCTGTTTCAATATTGTAACAAGATTAAACAAGGGCTGGAGAGATGGCTCAGAGGTTAAGAGCACCGACTGCTCTTCCAGAGGTCCTGAGTTCAAATCCCAGCAACCACATGGTGGTTCACAACCATTTGTAATGAGATCTGATGCCCTCCTCTGGTGTGTCTGAAGACAGCTACAGTGTACTTATACAAAATAATAATAAATGAAATCTTAAAAAAAGAAAAACAACAAGATTAAACAAAAAAACCCCACACCCACTATGGTGGTGCCTTTTTTCTCCTTTTCTAACTTTTGCCTCTCTACTGCCAAGCACAATGTCCACCTAAGTCAACCAGGCACCTCCAGCAGTCAGCCTTCAAAGAGTTGATGAACGAATGTACTTTCTGATGTTGAAGAGTACAACAGCTAGGAATTAATTGGACTAGACCCTGAAGAGGCTAGTGTGGGCATTGCGTTTTTACCTTGTGCCACAAGGGTAAAAGAGTTTGATACGTTGTTCTAAAGCTGGGTCCCTCCATATGCACTATGGTTGCTCCAAGTGCTGGTAGTGGAACTAAGAAACCTAGGGCTTACTAGACAATACTCTGCCATTGAGTTAATAGCACCAGCCCCATTAGCTGACATTTTACGTATTTCCAGATGATCCTTACACGGGGCACATTTTAGAGACCCTTTGCCCTTAAATGTACTAGAACAGTCACCGTCAAATACGTTTCCCAGAGCAGCAGTGTCTGTATCAGCTGGAAACTTGATCCGCTTCAGATTTGCTCTCCTACGGAATCGGCAACCCCTCTGCAGTTCAGTGGGTTTAAAATGGCTTCACCTACAAGGCTAATTTTATTCCAAGCAGTTTTTAACTTCGGGTCTTTGTATTCCCCTTTCAGCAAACCCAATCATTATGCCCCAAGCAATGACATGTATGGCGGAGAGATGCACGTTCGACCAATGCTCTCTCAGCCGGCATACTCTTTTTACCCGGAAGACGAAATTCTTCACTTCTACAAGTGGACATCGCCTCCAGGGGTGATTCGGATCCTGTCTATGCTCATCATCGTGATGTGCATCGCCGTATTTGCCTGCGTGGCTTCCACACTTGCTTGGGACAGAGCCTATGGAACGGGCATCTTTGGAGGAAGTATGAACTACCCTTACGGCAGCGGCTTCGGTAGCTATGGAGGTGGCTTCGGAGGTTACGGTTACGGCTACGGTTACGGCTACGGAGGGTACACAGACCCCAGAGCGGCAAAGGGTTTTCTGCTGGCCATGGCGGCCTTTTGCTTCATCGCTTCCTTGGTGATATTCGTTACCAGCGTCATTAGATCGGGAATGTCCAGAACGAGAAGATACTACTTGATCGTGATCATAGTCAGCGCAATCCTGGGCATCATGGTGTTCATTGCCACGATCGTGTACATAATGGGAGTCAACCCGACTGCCCAGGCTTCCGGATCTATGTACGGTTCCCAGATCTATACCATCTGCAGCCAGTTTTATACTCCTGGAGGCACTGGTCTCTACGTGGACCAATATTTGTATCACTACTGTGTGGTGGATCCCCAGGAGGTATGAAGAGGTTTTTTTTTTTGTTCTCCCCCATACCCGGTCTTCTCTCCGTAAGATTAGAGACACTCAGCTAGGATATGTAGACACTCAACTAGAATAGTCAGTATGGGAACATTTAAAAACTATGTCAAAAAAGACTGAGCTGTCCTTGTAGCAAAAGGAGTAGGCGCGCGCACACACACACACACACACACACACACACACACACAAATATGTCAAAGCCCTACTTCAAAATGTTGGGTGGGGAGTGGATGTCATTGCGGGGGTGGTGGTGGATGTCATGTTAAGCCATAATTAGCATTCCATTATCAATACCTATCTAAAGGATATCTTGGTGATTTGTTGTGTAACATCACTACAGTTGTGGAGTACGTTCACCGTCTCCCCAAGAAACTTCTGTGTCCAATAGCCGTTGTTCATGTTTTCATAACCCACCCTGGGCAGCCGCTAATCTTCCTAGGTTTGCTTGTTCTCTGGTATTTCATAGATTTTTATAGGATATCATCTCTTGTGGTTGGCTCCTTTCACTTAGTATGAATTTTTATTTTCTTTTTTTCTTTTTTTCTTTTTTTTTTTCTTTTTTTCCGGAGCTGGGGACTGAACCCAGGGCCTTGCGCTTCCTAGGCAAGCGCTCTACCACTGAGCTAAATCCCCAACCCCTAGTATGAATTTTTAAAAGGTGCGTCTGTGTTTTCATCATGTCCAAGTCCTTTATTTCTTTTTATTGATGAGCGATCTAAGAGTATATTGTCACATTTTATTGACCCATTGGTTTGTGAACGCCAAGGGTGCTTCTGATGTTTCTGTTACTTACGCTTTTATGATCTTTGATGCGAGAGTGTTTGTGTGACTCTTGAGTTGTGAGTAAACCTATGGGTAGAGGCGATGAGCTGCTTGGTGGTTCTCCAGAAGTGTGTGAGGGTCCTAACCTTTCTGTTTCACCTCCAGAGCCTGTTACCGTTGGTCTGTCTCATTCTGGTCGTGTTGATGGCTATGAAGTGATCCTTTATTCTAGGTAGCTTTCTCTGTGCTTGTTTTTAAAGTAGGGTTTTGCTGTGTATCCCAGGCTATCCTTGAACTCTCAGCAGTCCCGCCGAGCATTCCGAGCGCCTGAATTACAGGCCTGCTGCCCTGCGTTGGACATTTGTCATCATTGGATATTCAGAATTTTACTTTTCTATTTGGCCTATTTTAAACCTTTGTGATATGCATACAAGTCTGTATCAGTGATTGGCAATCATTTCTTGTTTTGCTATCACTCTTTTTTTTTTTTTATGATATTCTTTACACAGAACTTGAGTTTTGTTAGACTCTCATTTGTCTGGTTTTTCTTTTGATATTTTCTGCTTTTGGTGTCTCATCAAAGAAAGTAAAAGTTGCCTTTTTTTTTAATTATTTCCCCATCTTTGGAGTCAGGGTCTTATCATCGTATAGCCCACGTTGACCTGGATGTTGTGATTCTATACAGCATCGACGTTTTGAGCTCTGTAACCAGAGGCAGGTGAACTACAACCTTCCCCGCTCCACTACACTTTCCCCATGCCAGTGTCCAGAGTGAGTTGACTGTATGGATGATGGATATAGCTCACTGGTGGAAAGCTTGCTTATCACATATGAGGCCCTGGGTGAGAAACATCTGGGGTTGCCTACGGATCAGTGGGCAGAGTTCGGTCCCCAGATCCCATGCAAAGACTCAAGCATGCTGAGTGTGGTTCCCTGACAAACAATCTAGCTGAAATGACAAGCTCTAGGTTCACTGAGAGACTTTCTTTTTAAAAAAATGAGGGGTTGGGGATTTAGCTCAGTGGTAGAGTGCTTGCCTAGCAACCGCAAGGCCCTGAGTTCGGTCCCCAGCTCCGAGAAAAAGAAAAAAGAAGAAAAAAAAATGAGAATGAGGTGTAATAGAGGAAAACACCTGCTGTTGACCTTTGACCTCCTCTCACAGATAGTCACGCACATGTGTAGGCAAGTATACTCATGTGTGCACACAAGGGACTGCACTCTTGCATGCATCATACATACACACACACACACACACACACAGGGGCACACATAGGTCATACATCTATACTTCTGTCCTTATGACATACTATATACTCTCTTATTTTAGCATTATAGTAAGTTCTGAAATTGTGAAGCACAGATTCTCTAACTTGGGTCCAAATTATCTCGACCAGATTCTTTATTTCTTTGAATTTCCATATGATTTTTAGGGTTGTCCTTTAGGGATAGCCCTTGTGCATTGTAGGATGTGTTGTAAAAATATAAAAAATGAAAAAAGGTATCTTTTACCCGCTCTATGTTCAGCACCGTGGTGCCCCAAGATATCTGCTGGATATCTTAAGTCTCAGTCAGCAAAGCCTCTCACCTGCTCTGCTCCATCCCATATCACACTGCCAAAGGCCTCTCTCTGAGCCTGGCAGCAATCTCTCTACCTATCTAGTTCCCAAGGCAGGTTTCCATGCCAGAAACACACATCCCAACTCTGTGGTGGCCCAGACCAGCCACCCCACACTCCCTTACACTTAAATCTACACATGAAAGAACACACAACACAATAACCTTTGGCCCAGTTGATAAGATATACTTGTCCACCTAAACATTCAAAGCCATCCATCCCTTAAAACACATCCATCCCTTAAAAAGATTCATAACAACCTACAAAGGTACAGCGTGGAATCTTAACATCACCCGCCATATTGTCCTGTCACGTCTTCTCTCCCTCTCCCTCCTGTCTCTTCCTCCTTTCCATTCCCGTCTCCTCTTCCTTCAAACTTTTTTCCCGCCCATTTCCTTCTCGTCCAATGACAGGCCTCCTTCTATCCTGTACCTGCCTCACCTGTGACATCATCCCACAAGGATTAGTTTTAGTTTTTGCAAGCCCACGTGCTAGGACTTTGAAGAGTTGCCCCAAATCTGTAGGTTGGTTTTGGGGAGTCTTGTCATCTTTGGAATTGTACATCTTCCAGTCACTGAACTGAGAGCCTCTTCCCGTTTTCTTCAATGGATTTGGTAGTTTCCAGAGTGTCAGTACCTTTTGTCCAGGTGATTCTGTGTGCTGTGGGGGTAAAACCCTACCTTAGGGAACTGTGATTCATCTTAATTACATTAGACCACAAATACTGCTGCTGGGTTTTTTTTCTCCTCTTGACTCAGGAAATCTCGTTCTTTTTCCTCAGTGATTCACCCTTTCGGGTTAGCCTTTCTCCACTGACTGCCTGGCTTTATTTTGAAGGTGGAGTGTTTCCCTCGCTGGTGTAGGTTTTCAGAGCGCCTGCTGCCACTGTTCAGACCTGTCTGGTGGGCGCTGAGAACTGGCAGAATTGGTCTGTCTAACTCACCACATGCCCGTCCCTCTTAATCCGCTGGCTACTTGAAACCTGTATTCTTTGCGAAAGGATGTCGTTGTGAGGTAGACCAGGGGGGTGGGGGGGACTCCTGCTCCCCTCGAGTGTGTAACCAGCACTGGCCACTGACAATGCATCTGCCTGACAAAAAACAGACAAACTCGTTAGGTCAAAGGAATCATTCATCATTCACTCTAATTTATAGGTCAGTTAATTCACATCTCTCTCATTTATGTTAAGATAGATCCCCTATGGCCCCCAAAACTTAACATTGTAAAAAGAATTGCCAGGCATGTGTCGTGAACGGGGTTATAGGTATGATTGAGTATCTGAAGCTACTTCTGAAAATAGCATTTTAAAAAACCCTTTAGAAGTAAGACTTCGAGGCTGTCTAATCCTAAGAGATAGGAAGATCAAGAGGTTGAAATCACCTTGAGCTATCTATAGAGTGTCTGAGGTTAGCCTGGGCTACATGAGGCATTGTCTAGGAAAAAAATAATAAAACAAAGGGGCTGGAGAGATGGCACAGTAGGTAAGAGCCCTGGCTTCTCTTGCAGAGACCCTGGGTTCAATTCCCAGCACCTACATGGCAGCTCATACCTGTCTGTAACTCCAGGTTCAGGGCATCTGACACCTTCACACAGGCATTCATGCAAGCAAAACACCAATGAATATACACACACACACTCACACACACACACTGATAAACACACACACTCACACACATACACACACACACTGATAAACACACACACTCACACACACACACAAATTGATTTCATTAATTTACTGGCTATTTTTACTTCTTTTCAGCAGCTCCTGGGGTACACATATTTCAGAATTTGCTTCTTCTATTGTGAAATGGGGTTCCGATAGTTCAGCAGGGTTTGAGTGCTGAGTCACGTGGAATGTGTTCTTTTTGTTTATGTGCACCCTGCCTCACTCTATCTGTGTTTTGCTAGCTTTAGTCTAGTTGGCGTGGGTTAGTTTTATGATAGAACTAATCTGTGACAATTTACTTTTAGTTTTATACTCATTGAACTACAAGTGCTCAGGCCCTTCGGTAAGGGTTTTAGTTCCTAGAAGGTAGATTTCAATTAAAGCAATTAAAATTAATTATGTCAATATCTTTCATCCCCTTTTAGGCTATAGCCATTGTCCTGGGGTTCATGATTATTGTGGCTTTTGCTTTAATCATTGTTTTTGCTGTGAAAACCCGAAGAAAGATGGACCGGTATGATAAGTCTAATATTTTGTGGGATAAGGAACACATTTATGATGAACAGCCCCCTAACGTGGAAGAGTGGGTAAGTTTAAATAAAACAAAACACTTTTAACTCTTAATTAAATTCTCACCTTTATTAAAATCTCCCCACTTTTTTGTACTTTGTTAAACGTCATGCTTAGAATCTTTGTATGTTGTATAAATTGTTTGTTTTTAAGATTTATTTATTATATATGAGTACACTGTAGCTGTCTTTAGACACGCCAGAAGAGGGCATCAGATCCCATTACAGATGGTTGTGAGCCACCATATGGCTGCTGGGAATTGAACTCGGGACCTCCGGAAGAGCAGTCAGTGCTGTTAACCACTGAGCAATCTTCTAGCCCTTTGTTTTTGTTTTTGTTTTTTTTCTTTTTCTTTTCGAGACAGAGTTTCTTTGTGTAACAACCCTTGCTGTCCTAGAACTTGCTCTGTAGACTAGGCTAGCCTCAAATTCACAGATATCCTTTTGCCTATGACTCCTGAGAGCTGGGAGTGTGCACCACCATATTGGGCCAACTTGTTTGTTTTACTCGGAATGTTTAAAAGGTAGGCCAGTGGAAATTGCCTCATTAAAGGATAAAATCATTTCTGTTTTCAAGGATTAGATCCAGGCTGTGGAAGGAATACCTCCTTTAAAAAGTCACAAAGAAAACTTGGCCTTTGCAGAATGCAAGAACTCCTCCCCTCTGCTTTTCTTTCTTTACTGTCTTGGAGGAAGCACTGTTGCCTGTGTGGTGGAGGCAGCTGGGGTCAAGATGGGCAGAGGCATTGTGGGAATGGCCACTGTTGGTAACCTCATTGATAGCAACACGGTCAGTCACAGTGACTCACTTGTATCCCATTTCGCTTATCAAATACTTGAGTGTGACAAAGACAGAGGTTACAGAAGTTTCTATTTTAGGAGGGAGGGCAACACACTGTGAATCTCAGAAGGCTTCCGTGTGCTGTTCTCTTTTTGAGAGTCTAGGAATCCTTTAAGAGCACCTGAGCAGGGAGTGTTACCCAACCCTTTAGAAGTCTGTGGAAAGAGACTTTGTTTCTATAGGGATGCTGTGAAAAGCAGGTATAGAGACTTGGTTTCTTTTTTTTCTTCTGTTTCTTTCTTCTTTTCTTCAGTACCGGCTACGGGACCCAGGGCGCAAGGGCTCTGCCCCGGTGCTATGGCCCTAGGTTTTATAATGGCCACTTTTTGTTTTGAATCTTTGTGAGTCTGTGTTTAGTAGATTGTGTGGGGGATGTGTTTGGACGTGTGTATTCCTGCTCGTGAGTATAGGCATGTGCACTTGCCACTGGCCCTGTGTAACTATCAGAAGACAACCTGGGGGGTTGGCCTTATCTTCCACTTTGCACTTGCCAAGCCAGCTGGCCCCGGGGGCTTCCTAGGATGCTCCTGTGTCTGCCTCCTTGTTACTAAAGAAGAACTCTGATTACAGACTGCTACTGCATTTCCCTTTTGCCTGGGCTCTGGGGATCTGAACTTATAGGTTCACAACTTCAAGACAAGGGCTTTACTGTGTAAGCTATCTCCCCATACTCCTGTACTTCCTGCTTTTGAGATAGGATCTCCTTAAATTGCTCAGGCTGGACCTGAACTCACTCTGTAACTAAACCAAGTAGCCAGGATCCCAGGCCTTTAACATCTTGCCTGGTTTTAGCCAGACTGATTTCTTGCCATGAAAACTAATTGGAATTCTGGACCCTGGCTGACTCTAGGTTAGGGTCGTTGTGGCCACTGGCACTGGGATAAAAGAGGGCTTCAATCTTTTAGCTCTAATGCTCGAAATGCCTGAGTTTTTGTAGGAAATCTACAAGCTTAGATGAAACTTCTAGTTAGTGAAGGAAAAAAAAGAAGCCATGTTAAGAAATGGAGAAAGGGCGTGGCTTACCCTCTGCAGAGTGGCCGGTGCTGTTCCCCGCCTTCTGTAGGAGGTCACTTCCTCTGTGAAGTGTGAGCTTTGGGGGAGTGTTTTCTTTCGACCTTTAGCTTCAGGCGAGGCCACCTGTAGATAGGACAGTCCTTTGTGGACCGTGAGTAAATGTTTTGCGGAGAGTTTCTGGGTGTGTCAGGTTTTCACTGGCTGCCAGGATTTGTTTACTTACGGTTTCGAGAGGCTTTAAAAAGATAAATAAATAAACCAGCTCAGGGGAGACCAGCACCAGGGATGCTGGAGACACAGGGAACTTTGGCCTCTCACCTGCTTTACTGTCTAGAAGGTTTAATCA